>NC_135660.1:65689281-66000302 GCF_964188315.1 Podarcis muralis | reverse complement strand
GGGTCAAAAAGACTTGCTTGTTGGTAATGATTAATGTATGCATTTTTATGTTCTGAGCACATGAACATTTGTTAATGCAAAAAGAATATACAGTAGGAGCATGTTCTGTAAAATGAACACAATCATCTTAATGATGTACGTTTCCGAGCACAATTCAAAGTGTTGGTGCTGACCTTTAAAGCCCTAAATGGCCTCGGTCCAGTATATCTGAAGGAGCGTCTCCACCCCCATCGTTCAGCCCGGACACTGAGATCCAGCGCCGAGGGCCTTCTGGCGGTTCCCTCATTGCGAGAAGTAAGGTTACAGGGAACCAGGCAGAGGGCCTTCTCGGTAGTGGCTCCTGCCCTGTGGAACGCCCTCCCAGCAGATGTCAAAGCAATAAACAACTATTTTACTTTTAGAAGTCATCTGAAGGCAGCCCTCTTTAGGGAAGTTTTTAATGTTTGATGCTGTACTGTTTTTAATATTCAGTTGGAAGCCGCCCAGAGTGGCTGGGGAAACCCAGCCAGATGGGCGGGGTATAAATAATAAATTATTATTATTATTATTATATTAATTGATTTTATACTTCCCAATCCATTTTGTTGTGACACACACTTTCCTAGGGCTAAGATTTCACCTGTTGTAACATCCTTGCCTTTGCATCATTTGCAAAACAAATAATTACTATAAAATGCTTCTACCATGGTCGGTTTAGAAAAATGAGGCAGATTGGGTGCAGTGTTTTTTTAAAAGTTGTAAAGAACTGAAAAATTATCTGAAAACTATAATAAATGCCAGTAAAGAGGGGTGTTTTTTAAAAGTCTATTAATAAAATGCTTCAAGCCTCTGTATCACTTTCCCTAGTGCAATTTTACTGAGGTCAATGGACCTGAATTCACAACACCGTTTTACTGTCTGTCTCCTGTCCTGCCTCTAACATCTAGCTATTAAGTGCCAATCCACAGGACGGATTTTTAAGAGTAATGTCATCACAACTTGATTTCTCCAGTGGTTTTTGTAGGGTCAACCAATCTTGTAAATGCTACATCCATCATCTATCGAGATAACAATTCACCACTTTCTGAAAATGAGGAGACAAACTTTGTAAAAGTTGAACCAGGCCTGCTTGATTCCAAGGAATAAAAGTGATCATATGAACTGGTTCTGAACACCTCATACCACAATAGAACCAAGCTTAGTAATGATTATGTCCCACTGAAAATATATGGATTTAGGTTAATTATGACTAACATGTTCTATTGGTTTTACTGGGAACCTGTGCCCACATCCAAATTCTCAGTTGCTAAGTCTGCTGTTTTCCACATTTCTTTTGTTGCTTTTGTCTGTGATAATTAACAGAAGGAGAACCAATAAAGTTTGCCAGCCCATTTCCATCTGTTTTGCAAACAACATAAAGTTTGTTCCATATTCATGTATTTAAGCATTTCAGACATGATCAAGGAGCAGGTAGTTTAAATTTTATTTCTGTGTTCGTTGCTAGGTAACTGTGGCTGGATAGAATTTGATTGGCTATGTATTCAAAACGCTTGCCAGAAATGTTAGTACACACAAACAGGAGGGGGGGCAGGCAGGCAGACAGACAGACAGACAGACAGACCAAAACTCAGATACTTAAGGATGCTTTCTTTGGAAATCAGAAAGGAGTGACAGGTCATCAGCCTGCTTCGTCCCTCACAATGACCAGAATTCTGTAATTAGGAAGCAGAAATAATAGAAGAACACATAAGCAAAAATTCTGATTCAGTATCTTTATTAATAAGTCCTCTATGTATAAATAATAAGTGGTGTGTTTTAACAAGGGTGAGAGGCATTTCATGAGGTTTATTTGCTCATTTTATAACAAATACGGGTGAGCTTGAATTTCCAGCATTAAAAAACAACAGCAGTCCACAAAGCACTAACAAAACTCTCACAATCTATTTTGGACTTTTTTCAGCTGCTACTTCACTTTACCCTATCCTCTGCTGTTGTTCTGCCCAAATAAAAATAAAGTCTTAAAGTCCAGCAACATCAGAGAGATCATTAACTTCAAAACCTTTGTTGCTTCGTACTAAATTGACCCAGTTGACACAGGATGACCAATCCATGTCCTATCCATCATCAGGACTATGCCTTGGGCTTAGTTCAAACCTTCATTTCTAATTCAAGCCAAGTTCAAGCTACAATTGCAGTTCTAATTTGCAGGCATACAATTGTTTGTGGTAACCATCATTTGCCAAATGTGAACATAATTACGAGTTATAGTTATCATGAACCAGGACGAGGAAATCAGAGTGCACAAGGTAAGGAGGGAATACATGAGCCTGAGGCATAGCCCTGGCAGCCCAACCATGGTTTGACTGTGAAATGTGAAAGGTAAATATGTAAGAAGAGCCTGATGGCTCAGACAAATGGCCCATCTAGTCCAGTATCTTCTTCTCACAATAGTCAAATAAATGCCTATGGGAAACATACTTGAGAACAAGAGCACTTCCTGCCTTACTGTAAAGCATAAGGCTTACCCAGAATACCAACAAAAGCCTACAGAGCACAGACTATGTAGATACTGGATCAGAGCTCTGACTCTAGCTACCAGGAACCTCCTAAACTAGAGACATGAAAACCAGAAGTTTCTGAACTAGTATCCCTCAAGACTGTATTTCTGGACTGGATACCACTAAGGGTCTTATCATGTTCCAGTTGACCATCACAGTCAGAGTACCAAGTGAGAGATTATGGACAGGCAAGAGCTTCCAGGCTTGAGGGCTACCTCTTTAAGATACGGATGGTGGGTGGGTGTGCAAAAACATAAGAAGAGCCCTTCTGGATCAGGCCATTGGCTCATCAAGTCCATCATCCTGTTCTCATAATGGCCAGTCAAATGCCTATGGAAGCCTGCAAGCTGTACATCAGCGTGGCAGCACTCTCCCCACTTGTAACCAGAGGCATACCACCTCCAACACAGGAGGCAGGATACAGCTAAGGGTTTAAGTAACAGCAAACACATTTTTGTCCAGGGTGCTGAAGTATCTGTCCCAGACCACCCTTGTTTCCCAATTCCACTTCCCATTGTGCAAGTGGATACACAGTGCTATGCGCTTGCTATATGTACCAACCTGCTATAACCAATGCAAGCCCTGTTTACGCAAAGCTCCTCCAAGACTCATCATGAAATGAAGACAGAAAACTAGAAAGCTCATACTGCATAAACAGGAAGCACAAGGACATTAAAGAGCATATTAAATAACATTTTGCTAATATTGTCTCTACACTCCTGTGCTACACATATAATGGATGTGGTATAGATAATCCTGTTTATTTAAGTGACACCATGGACATCCAAGACATTGAGGCAATGAAAGAAAAAGCAGATGAAAAGGATGTGCTGCTTACATAAACGTACCATTGACATGAGACTGTGTGGGTGGCAGCAAGTAAATTTAGATCACTAGATAATTCTAACTCAGAAAATGTATTAGCTTAATTCAGTCTTCATTTTGGGAAGTAAAAATATTCAGATATGAAGTATCAGGTGTGATGCCTACCAAAAGATTTGTGGGTTCATCTTCACCATTCTTGGCCTGACATCTTTGCCACCAGTTTTTCAAAAACTAGCACCATTGTATGTACCTAAGAGAGCCAATAATTCATATTACTCAACAAGTAATTGTCAGTGTCATAGGGATAAGATGGGACACTCAGTATATTTAGACCAGGCATAGGCAAACTCTGGCCCTCCAGATGTTTGGGAATACAGTTCCCATTATTCCTGACCACTGGTCCTGTTAGCTAGGGATGATGGAAATTGTAGTCCCAAACATCTGGAGCGCCGGAGTTTGCCTGTGCCTGATTTAGGCAGAGCTAACTGTAGTACTATATAAATTAACTTTTTTTGGAGTGGCCTAATTGAAACAGCACAGCCAAGCCAATTACAAGGACTACTCTATGATTATAATGGATACTTTAAGGTGTCAATCAATTAAGGATGGGCAGGATCCCCTAACAATTAATGAGATCTCACTGCAGTTCCATGGTGCCTCAAACCTACATACAGCTGTCCATAATAACCCCATTCATAATGGTTTACCCCTTAGGCCTCCCTACTGATTCTTCCTAATTTGGAATCTTCTTAAACACACACACAGCTGCATTCTCTGGAGCACCGAAATAGCTAGGACTTTCTCTCACCAGCTTATTTTAGTAAACATAAATTAGCTATGGAAAAATATCCATGAGAAGGAAAGCTGCTCTTGAAGATGGTTGGTCAAAAAGTAAAGTTACATTACAAAATTTATTAAAAATAAAATGTATGTGTTAAACTATTAAATCTACATAGATTCAATATTATTATTTTACTTTTATAGAATAAAAATATGCACACTATTGCTGTCAAACTTATCCACTACAAAGTCCAATTGAATTCAGTGGGAATGACAAAGTGTGTTCTCCCTCATAGAGAGCACATGTTGCGGTGGGGTCTGCCAAGCCACCACTCTGCTGCCAGGCAGGGTTAGAAAGATGGCCTGTGGCAATGATTGGACGATTGGGTTGCTGGGGTAATTTCTATGTTGCCAACTCGGTGGGAGGGATCAAAGGTTTTATATTATGTGCACGCAGCTTGGAGCTTTCTATTTCGCTGCATGCACCGGATCACCCACCCTAATTTCAGGGATTTTTGCGTTGACCTTGCAATGCCTGTCATGGGGTCATCTGCTGTTGGGGCAGGGGAATTTTGTCCATCTGGCTGATTGTCTGGGCCATTTGGTTTTTGCCTACTGTATAGCAAATCGTCACAACTTGTAAGGTTGCGGTTAGGCATTGGTTATCAAATTGGTTGGAGGAGGAGTAAGGATTGGCTGTGCCTGTCCCTCCAATGCTGCTGCTGAAAGGGAATTCCGTTAAAGGAATCCAGGGGCTTGCCATGTTTTTGTCCGAATCCCTGGAATGGGGCTAGGGCCGGCAAGCCCCGGTGAGCATGCGGGGAGAGGTGAGGGCCTGTGGCTCAGCTCCATTTCTCCCCAATATTGTTTTCCCTTACTGGCTTTCGCTGGAATCCGGAAGTCAGTTCTTTTCCCCGGGTGACGGGACTGGTAGTCTTAACTAATGCCTAAGCAACCACTTTATGTATTTTAATAAATGTTGTGGCCAAAATTATGCCCAAACCCTCAAACAAAAATTATGTGTGAGTTGTGAGTTATTTGAGGGGTGGCTTGGGGACCTCGACACGCAACTGAGAAATCATACATAGCAGCCTTCCCAACCTGGTCTCCTCCAGATGTTTTGGATTACAACTCCCATCAGATCCAACCAGCAGAACCAATGATCAGGGATGGTGGGAGTTAAGTCCAACAACATTCAAAGGGTGCCAGGTAGGGGAAAGCTGATCTTGTAGACTGGTCTGGAAATGCAATACTTTTCCAGAACAGTAGTCCAGATAAGTATTTAGTTATTTTTTAAAAAATGAATCTATTTATTAGAAAAAATGGTGTGTATAGTTTCGGTGAAGAAAAGCTTGACACACTTCTGAAAGAAACATTGGCCACAGTACAAATTTACTTACTTGCAAGTGTCAACCTAAATCCTTGAAGCTTACTGCATTGCAGTGGCTGTGTTATTATCTTTGTGCAGAAACAAAGAGATCAGATGAGAGAGATCTCAAAAGTAAGAAAAAATGACAGGTTAGCAATGAAAGCTAAGTGTTCAACAGCTAAAAGGTTCACCCCCCCTCCTTTATTAAGGGCTTTGTCTCCAGGCAAAATTTATTTTTAAAACACAGCAATCACTATATATTGCTATACAGACTGAGCAATGGAAGTCTCTAGTAAGAATGGGGATGAAGAGAAGCACCTTTTACTCCCTTCTGTAGCTCAGTGATTTATGGGCATGAGCCAAATTACATTAAGGATTTCAGGCTTAAGATTGGGTCCTGATTTAAATAGGCTCCTAGATTACTAAAACTGCATACCTATGTGGTGACTGCTTCACTTGGCTGTATGCTTAAAATAGGGCTCTCAGGTGTAATGTTAGCATGCTGCCATGGATCACTAGCCCGGCCAGTTGTCCCACTAACATGTTAATGCAAATGCATAGCAGCTGGATTTAAATATTAAGATGGATTGTTGGATATAGGTTTAGTTTTAGGGATGGCTCTTTAGCATTAGATTACCAGGAGGATTGCTTCCTTGAAAAAGCTGAGTGCCGCTGAAATAAATGTGTGTCAATGTACAGAGTGTCCTTTGAGGACATAAGGTTCTGATGGATCAGACCACAGGTACCCACTAGTTCAACATCCTCTGAACCACCCCAAGATCTTCAGGTGAAAGGCAGTATACAATTTTAATTAATTAATTAATTAATTAATTAATTAATTAATTAACATCCTGTTCGCTACAGTGGCCATTTGTGCCACAGTGGGTTGCTCTGCATTGAAGTTCCCAGGGTTTGAAATGCTTTGAAGCACAAAATTTACTTTCTGAACTCTGGAAAAGCATTTATCAGGTTATGAAACGTATTATATGGACTGATTGCTGCCGTGGAACTAGCTTTTAAATGGCGATTTCAGAAAACAGAATGTGTGACCAGTAACAGTGAGGGAGAAATTTGTTTCAGATTGCATTTCAGTGAATCAAACTGACAAAGTGAATCAAACAAACAAAACACAGCCATCCTTAGAAATTCAAGCTTCTCCAAATGTTGCAATGCAGTTTTCTAGCCAAGTAATGTGTACAAAAATTGATGTGCTAAGGTGCATATATTAGTGAAAATAACAAACAAAAATGCATTATGTTAGGGGGCATTGCTTTACAAAAGTCTCTTAGGCAAAAGAGAAGTTTGATAATTAATTCTTGTGCTGTTTTTAAAAAGAAAACAAATCTCAAATTGATGTAGGAGAACTGAACCTAAGAATGGAAAAAATGAGAAACTGAAATAAATTGAAATTGATAAATTCGCCCATCCCAGTTAACCGTCAGTCCCCTTACTAAACTGTTCCAGAAGTCTTCAGAACTGAACCATTGTCTATAGTGGTTGGAAAGTCTCAATGTTCTAACATTCTGATTTCTGATTATCCTTATTTGTACATTATATATTTTCATTATTGAGTATTTATCCATAGTGGTCCCTCTTCCTCTTGACGCTTAATACCTGATTCGGTGGAATATTATCTGAGAAATAATACACTCCAAAATATTCAGTTGTATGATGTGTATTCATGTTCTTATTTTGTTCAGGGACAAAACCAGGATTACGAAAGTTTTGCATTTCTTTTCTTTGTTTAACAATGAAATATGGCCTTGGTTAGTTTGCATAAGAAGAGAAGTTCAAGTGTGGGGGGAAAGGCATATTTGTTTTGCTCTCACCAATAAGAAAAACAAACAAAATATGAGGGCAAAGAAAAAGTGACAGAGCAGGAAAGAAGAATGATGGCATACATGACATATCTCCTTGAAAAACAAGTTCTATTACAAATTCATTTCCTTCCTATCTTTTATGGTATTACAGCATAGTCCTGCCTAGATCAAAGCCTAGAAGTTATTTAAAATAGTTCTTTCTCAAACAAGGACCAGGAAAGATGGCCAAAATTAGAAGGAAATATTTTAAAGCAATCTCAGCAATATAATAAATATATTTTTAAAAAACAAAAAAATGGGATTGCTTTCCATAACGACTTAGCAGTGCAGTACCAGGGAGCATAACACACAACTTAAATAATGTAATGATTGTCACAATCAGTGCTTTTTTTTTCCTTAAAAAAATGCTTAGGGGTACTCTCATTTTCCTACTCACATTGAAATACTGCCCCTCAATGAGGCCAAACTTAGATTCACAAAATGTTTAGGGGTATGTGTACCCCCAGAAAAAAGCACTGGTCACAATACGTTCTTTTGCTGCATTTCAGTACAGCACTGCCTACTATATTTTAAATACTTTCACAAATGATGAATGATGCTTTTTAGAATATTGTTTTAGATTACCATACTGGGGCTTGGATCCAAAGGTGCAGCCTTTGGGGCTATTCTAAAGGCCTAAAAAGCAAGTCCATAACAAAAAAATGTTCTAGTAAAGAGGTCTTAGAGGGTGGAAAATCAATACAAAAAAGCAAGAAAATAAATACAGGTGGCCTAAATATTTATTTGTTAGTAAACTATTGAGTAGAATACTGCCTCCATGCCATTCTAAGGTTGTGGGTTGCGGTGTTAGTTATAAATGGGTGGTAAAAATGAAGGAAAGGGTCCACATTAGGCAACATTTAAAAAGAAAAAAATCTAATATCTAATCCTCTCTGAATTTCACATGAATATCTACTATATTACACTTTTTAATTCTTATTTTCTTCAATGTAATTTTGCATGTTTACAAAACTGTACAATTAACATGCGTCCTATATGGAACAATGACTAAGTGTAAGTTGTTCGTATCTGCTGAAGAAAAATCGAGTTTTGAAATGCTCTGGACAGAAGCTGCAAAGTATATTAACAAATGCAACTGTGTTTCCCCACACCCCATTCCTCACTCCTACCCCACAGTGATTCAATCTGCCTCCTCTGTAGCAGTATCCTAGCTATAGGACTCTTTCTACGGATTAAAGTTTCTTAAATATGTTTTTTTTAAGCACAAAGAAACAACCTTTCTTCCTGATAAGAGATTTAGTAATCTTTGTGTTTTCAAAGAGTTATGTGGATTTAGCCATATGATTCCCATTAGTGTCAATAGGAGCCATGCCGATTAATCCCAAAGAGTTATTTGAAAAGATGGAGTTGGTATGGCTAGATCACAAGAGCATCATATCTAATAGAGAATCAACTTCTAACTGATTTTTACTTGACAAAGCACTCCAATAACATTTGGAAGCGGTGCAAAGTCAGACTGTCAGCGGTTAAAAAAACCACAAACATTTGTTGGACCAGACCTGTAAATCTTACTCCATAAACCTATGAAATATTCTAGTAGGCATGGTCTGTAGGTATGTAAAGAAGTCAGCTGTATCTAACTTATGCATTGCTGGCTCTTGACTGTTGCGATACACTCCTGATTAATGCTTTTTGATACATCATGGCTATTCCAAGTCACTGGAATTTGCACCATCCATCCTACCAGTTGGAGAGAAGCTAATTTTTTTAATCTGGATAGAGAGATATGGCAAGAAGCAGCCTGGAAGAGATTCATGGTCATGCTCCTGTTTTTGAGAAGCTGATGCTGCTTCAGGATTAGTTCCAGTGCTGTCTGGGTCTGTCTGCCTGCTCTCCCACTACTCAAGCTGTGCATTTGTAAAATACCCATGAACAGGCATTATACAGCACCATCACTGTGTGCAGATCCAAATATGTAGTTGCTTCCATATTTAATGTGGGTCAAGTGCAACACTCTTTATCCACATAGGTAAAGGTAAAGATACCCCTGACTGTTAGGTCCAGTCATGGATGACTCGGGTTGCGGAGCTCATCTCGCTCTATAGTCCGAGGCAGCTGGCGTTTGTCCGCAGACAGCTTCCGAGTCATGTGGCCAGCATGACTAAGCCAACTAGCAGGCCCAGAGAGGGCAGAAAAGGAACCACAAGGACCGTGGCAGGTTATCATTGTTGTGAACTGCCTTAGATCTACAGATGAGGGGACGTGTACAAATTTAATAAAAATAAATCATGATCCTGCTCCCCTACCCTACATTGACTCAGCTAACCTAAAGCCTCATCTGAATCAACCTACTGACAATGCCAACAACTCACAAATAGACATACAAATATTGTTTTCCTTTAAAAAAAAAAATGATTATGTGCTCCAGAACAATGAGCTGATTATGACACAAGCAGGGGGTACATACAATAACTGGATGCAAAATTATAGTTCTAAATAAATACAGATTAAAAAAAATGAAAGGCTAATTAAGGAGCTCTGCTTTATCAGATTGAAAGTCCATAGGTCTATGTACCTATGGTGCCAACTAGATGAATATGGGATGCATCTTCACCACTTGATTCACAACAACCTTAAGAGGCATATTTAGACACAATTGGCCTTGTCATGAGTTATGTAGAATCATGTGGGCTCACGCACCAGATCCGAAGCATGCTACTTGAACGGCCACTTACAAGGCACAACTGACTGCGTTGCCAGTCACCACTGTGTCAATGCTCCAGCCCTTCTGACTGCCATTCCTCAGCTCCTTCCCTCTTGCTCATTCGCCCACTACTGAGAAAGTAGCAGCAGTCAGCTATTCCATGCCTCACTCTGAGTGAGGCACTGTAGGCGAAGAGACCTATGGAGCATCTTCATAACCACTGCTTTGCCACAACAGTACCAAATTACTATTTAAAGCTATTAGATGGTGAAGAGTTTAAATCTATCTATCTATCTATCATCTATCTATCTATCTATCTATCTATCTATCTATCTATCTATCTAGTCCACAGCCACCTCACTAACAATCCCTCACTCTGAGAAAGGAACCCCGAGATTGTGACATGGAAAGGCTGCACAATCGCCATTTTCTTGGCAGTGAATTGTGGAGAAGGTGAAAGAGGCAGCAGCTGAGGTCAGGAGGAGAAGGCAATAGGGGGAAGGAGGAGATGCAGTGGTAGGTAGGAACACTCTCAGGAGGTGCAGTGTCTTGCACAAACCTTGTTTTTAGATTTCGAGAAGCAGGTGTACTTGGGAACAGGTTACCTGGCTGTTGTTCCCCAGTAAACTGCAGCTAGATATAGTAACTTCGTTGTGTTTTGTTTTGTATTTTTGGTATTCTATTTATATAATTAAAGGAGGGGGTGTTCCAAGGCAATGCTTATGTTCTTAAGATTTCTTGTATGATGACAAATAGTTTGCACATTGCCTAACAAGATTTCTCAAAGCAACAGCTGTTATCCATGCATGCGGCTTTGATATCAAACACCTCAACTTAGAAGTCAATACACAGATACTAATGATAAGGTTTTATTATTTAGACACTTTCAAAGTTAATTTAAGGAGTGTATAGAGTGGCTAGGCAGAGTTTATTTAAGGTTGTCAGTCACCCACTATTTTACCTACACTTTCGTATTTTTCTTTTGGGTGTGTTATCTGGTTTTTTGTTGAATAAACCAGAGCTGGAAGATTCCCCTCCCCCCTTTAACCTACCTTCCTTAATTAGAGCAAACTCCCTGATGTGATGTGATCTAATCTGCCCAAAATTCCTCAAGCCCCTACTTCCAAATGCATCCACATCACTGGCTCTCTCCAGAAGGAATGCCATATTCCTTGACTTTATTAACTGACCAGATATTATTGGAATCAAACTCATCTAGTGCAGGAAATCTTGTCCAGCTTAAATACATGATGATCTATGAAGCAGTAACAAGTCCTGGGCCAATATACCTTCAAGGTCTCTCTCTTCTTTTGTTTGCCTGGGCAATTTATTCATAACTTGAATTTAAACCAGATTTCCCAGTTGCATCAGAACATCTAAGTCCACCTTAGGCTTATTGTGAAGGCACGCCTTTTGTTAGAAGCGGAGTGGTTTCTCTCCAGTATCTCTCTCTCTCTCATACACACTTTAATTCTTCTTGTACAAATTAATCCCTGTTTGGGGTTATGCTGCATATCAGCTTCAATCACAATGCAATAGCTTGAATGGATTGTGAATCCGGCTGATGGAAGCTGGAGTCCCCCCCCCCCCCCGTCATGTAAGCTAAGGAGAGGAAATAAATATTTCTCAGTTGCCTTTATTTTTAGATTAATAAAAAAGGGCTGCTGAGGATTTCCCTAAACAGCATGTGAATGGATATGAATGAATGTGAAAAGAGAACTGAGTGTGAAAAGATACAGCCTTAAATAGGTGCTGCCTCATTTGCATTCTATTTACAAAAAAGATAGTTGCTTCTTGACAGTTTGCTGCTGGCTGACATCTTGGTGTGCTAGAATGACCTTAATTATGTACAGATTCCCTTTGCTTCATTATTTGAGCACAAACATTTTTTTTAAAAAACCCCACACATTTATTTAAACTTAGCATTTGCTGACCATTCTGTTCTGCAAAAAGCATTCCCTGATTTGGGTGTAAAAAAATAAATATATTGCAAAGCTTTGGTTTCTTCCGTTTGAGGGATTTACTGCAAATCTCACACAGAGCTCCAGAACACTCAGAAAGCACTGAGAAAGCAGAGCGGAAGTGTGAGAGTATTATTTAGACAAGATGTTCCTGCTATGTTGAAAATGGGAATAAATGCGAAGATTTAGCAGTTTAACACCACAAAAGGAAGCTTACACCCCAACACAGCAATGTGCCACTAGTAAGCAGTGCCCTGGTTCCTTCTGAAAACACAAGCAGTAAGAATATGCCAACATCACACTGATGACTGCAATATGCTTTGAAGTCAGGTACTAATACAATTATATGGGCTTGAATGACACACCCTGAAACTAAAAGCAACTAAACACATACAATATGATATTATTATTTTTCTCTCTCTCCCCCCACACCCCACACCCCTTCAGCTAATTATATGCTTCCCTAAGTTTAGGGGACTTGTGCTTTATTTTCTTCCCACCAACACACAAGCAGTAAAGCCATAGAGGAAACATGCTGAAGCAGAGGCTTGAAGTGTGATGCAGCCCTTCCCAGTCAAGCATAGATGCTTACCAAGGGGAGTGTGAGCTGTTCCCTTGTCTCCAGCCCAATGGATCAGGAAACAGAAGCCCTTCTAGAAGTTATGGTAAACATGTGCACAGGAAGGGAGGTATGGTAGTGCATAAACTATATGCGTGTAGGTTCTGCACCTATACTTCAAACCCTTTCCCAGCCCGCCCCCCACAAAAAGAGTCCATTCCACAATCACAATGTTATTTGAACACCTGCATGCTCTTCCACAACTATGCTGAATGTTCCTAAGAGATGGGATCAGGGACAGGTGGCTTCAACATCAGGACAAGTTGGCATCCTGGGGCAGCTGCCAGGACCCTGGCACTCCTCAAGAGTCCACAGCTGATACCCTCTCTAGGTTCTCCTTTAAAGTATTTTTTCCAGCCTGATGCTCTTAGTAGAGCTTGTGCCCAAGAATCACAGTGCCCAAGAATGAACTTAGATTAGGAATACTGCAGGAAATTGAAATGAGAGCTAGTTCGGTTTCCCAATGCTGCTTAGAGCACACCTCAGAGCACTGCTGCTGCCGCCTTCAGCATCACCAGAAAACCCACTATCGCATTGATTAAGGAAGGGCAGTTTGCCCTTCAAGCCTGGAACTGGCCCTGATGCTCATATTCTGTTACATACACTATTTTATTGTACCATTCAATAAGGGCTGGAATGTCAGTGCATTCAAAGGCAGAGCCTTGGATTGCGAGTTTACTGCCTTTACCCTATTATTCAAGTAGCAATATTTCTTGGGGAGGGGATGCAGCTTGTGTGGCGAGGCCCAGGGGCCCAAAGTTCCCCTTAGATAATAAACACATGGCCACAAATATTTTGAGTTAATGGGATAAATAAGGCCACACCTTTATTGGTTACAGATGTGAGCGGTTTGGCCTAGGCATTTGGGTGAAGCCAGACTATATCCTGACTCTCCTGCAGGAAGTCTCTAAAGGATCAACCACAGAGAGTGGGAGCCCTAAGATATACATCAATTAAGAGCACCCCCAGGGTCACTGATGAGGTCGTGGCATGGTCCTAGCCCACGCCCAGACTTCGGACAGGATCCACACACCCGGATTCCTTTAACAGGATACCCTTAATGAGGAGGAGCAGGCAGAGGCAACAACCTCCCCTCCCATGAACCAGGCTTACCCAGTGCCTAACCGCCTAACCTACAAAGTTGTGACGATTGCTACAAGGTAGGTGAAAACCAAATGGCTGGTGCCAATTTGCCAAGTGGAAAAATTCCTACCTGGCCTCAACAATAAGGTAACTGACATTAGTCCATAGCAAGGCCAAAGTCTTTACCCTATTATTCAAGTAGCAATACTTCTTGGGGAGTGGGTGCAGCTTTCCAGAGTGGCCATAGTTTAGGAACTTCTGTAGATTGCAGCCTGCTTTCAGCCTGCTGTGTGGGAAGGGGGACCCATTATCGCCTCTTGAATGACCTCTGTTAACTGTTCCATCAGTTTCCAGTTCCACAGAACTGTAGAGCTGAAAGGGATCACAAGGTCATCAGAATCAATTGAATAATTGAAGTTGATTCCACAAAAAAGGACAAGATACAATACCAAACACATCCCTAGGAACTGCCATCATAATAGTTGTCCTAAATACAAGTTTTCAAAGTGTTATGCAAACATGCCACAGTGGGCCTTTGAATGATCCATAGGTGTGCCCTCCACAGACAACAACCTATGGACCAAGATGGCAAATGGAGGATGCAAAGTATCTCTTCTTTGCTGTTCTTGGTACCACCTGATAGGTGTGATTTGCAGGCCTCAGAGTGAGATTTCCACTACCTACATAACAGAATTGCATCCGCTCCTTTGCAATTCTATGAAGGATGAAGGGGAAATCAAGCTGAAAACAATATTAAATTTAAGCGAATATGCTGCATAAAAGCAATAGTCTCATGCATGATCTCATACAGTACATACATACTGCTTAGGCAGATGTTTTCATCAGTCACTTATTAATCTTATGATGGAGATGAACCACCACCAGATAATACGCGAAAATCCATTTTTATCCCCTCCTAAAATGCTTTTCTTCAGTTTTAACTTTCAAGACAATCAAATTCCCATTAATCTGTTGCTAATGAACCAAAGCAAAGAAGAAAAGTATAACTTTCCCCCTAATACTGGTAGAAAAAAATAGTTCAGATTTTTTAGATAATAATCAGAAAAACATCAACTGAGTTAATGATGCTCTGCGCTTCAGCCTTGGAAACAGCATTGCACTGACGTACTTATACACTTCTGCTTTTCAAAGAGAAATTTTGAAGCTGGCCTGCTTCAACTCCGTTATTAGTCCACATATTAAGGAGATTTTCTTCTTCTGCCTAAAGCCATATATCTCTCTGGCTGTTGCTGGTTATAATGCTTTAATAGTAATTCCCTGCTTGAAAGCAGAAAGGTTGCGGGAAACAATTCACACTGCTGTCTGCAGATATTTCATGATTCTCAGGAGCATTTTATGAAAAACTGTTGTTTGCACAGTACTGACATGGTCCCTGTTGCCTACAGAATCATTCACTGATTTATTCAGTCCTTAGTTACCAATGGAGGTGGGGTGTTATGCAATCTTCCCCCAGATTGGTGCAGGGTAAAGGTTGCATGTGCCTACTGCTCTCCTATTAGGGATGTGGGTGGCGCTGTGGTCTAAACCACAGAGCCTAGGGCTTGCCGATCAGAATGTCGGTGGTTCGAATTCCCGCGACGGGGTGAGCTCACGTTGCTCGGTCCCAACTCCTGCCCACCTAGCAGTTCGAAAGCATGTCAAAGCACAAGTAGATAAATAGGTACTGCTCCAGCGGGAAGGTAAATGGCCTTTCTGTGTGCTGCTCTGGTTCGCCAGAAGTGGCTTAGTCATGCTGGCCACAAGACCCAGAAGCTGTACGCCGGCTCCCCCGGCCAGTAAACGAGATGAACACCACAACCCCAGAGTCGTCCGCGACTGGACTGAACTGTCAGGAGTCCCTTTTCCTTTACCTTTACTGCTCTCCTGTTACGCTGCCACCAGAGAGAATAGCAAACCATAGGTAGCTCTTGCTTGTCAGGTCTGAAGTTTGGATTGCTGAAGAGAAGCCCTCCTGTTTTTGCACGCATGCAACATTAGCTAAACCAGGGTGCAAGACTTGTCCAAGGCTATCCGGGCTCCTGCCTGCCCAAGGCTCGTGGGTGAGTGAGGATTTTGATCCAGGTCTTTCTGTGCAAAGTTCACCACAACTGACTCTACACCATACTTCTGCCAAAGGGCCTGCACATCCAATCAAATGGGGAGTGGGGGAGCATGCTTCCCAGCAACACATGTCCCATCACTCCTCCTAATCAGGTTGCTCGTACAATTAAAATTCTTCATAAAAACATAAAGCTATTTTAAAATGCCTGCTGAAATAAGAAACTTTAAACCTGCAGCTATAGATACAACAGCAGCAAAACCTAGTGGCAGTTCCTAGTGAGTGTCCATATAACACTCAAAAGAGTGCATCAGCTTAATCTTTCACAAACTGTGCTGTTCTGAAGCAGAAAATTTGCTTCAAGAGAAACAGCCAAACAGGATACTTTGATAACTTAGTACATTTTACTTCAATAAATACCTTTAAGACCCTGAGATCCATAAGGTTTAAGGAGGTTAAAAAGGCAGTTATTTTCTTCCCAACCTGCCTTCATCCATCCCAGTACTGTTTCCATTCTGCTGCAGTTTGGCTTCCATCAAATACTAAGCTATTAATTTCACCATCTGCTATTTAACATTATTTGTGTAATTATTTACACAATTTATGAAAGTTGTGATGTGAATGTAATTCATGATGTAATTATTTCCACAAAATTAATTTCAATGTAAAGGAAATGTCATAAAAACATTGTAAAAGGGGGGGAAATACATATCGTTTTCAGGCTTTTAAAAAACACAAGAATATTGTGAATGAATACCAATCACATTCACTGGATTGATACCAATGATATTTTCTGGATTGGTTTCTGTTCTAGAACTGGGACGAAAACATGAACAGCAGTCATTTTCATTTCTATTTCAGACAGAATTATCCAACATCACAAATAAGGCTACAAGCATAGAACAAAGTTTAGGTTTAATATTGATGATCCAGGCTATCCTATGTACCTCAAGGAAGTGTAGTTGTTGTTTAGATGCTTTATAAAGAAGCATTTCCACTAAACCTCAATATTATGCTGTAGGTATGCATTTCAAATGCTACTAAAAGTTTTGAAAGTGTGTTCAGAAATTACAGCAAGTGCAAAGGGAAAAAAGAATCAGAAGTAAATACTGGGTCATATTTTGAGTTGCAGTATTTGTTGTTTTTAAAGAAAGTTTGGATTTTCAATAAAATGTTATAGTCTTTAGCTTTGGGGGAAATGCAATAGCAATAGCAAACATTTTGGGAATCGGTTTCACTAGCATTAGAATCTGTCTGCCCTATAGCAAAGAGAAAAATGTGTTTTGTTTGCAGTTGTGGCAGTTATTGAACTCAGAATATACATTATTCCCACTGCATTCACTTCCACACAAGGCCTGCCTTTCAAAAACAAAACAAAACACTGAGGTAGAAAATATTATGGTCATAAAGGGAAATATGGAACAAAACATGTTCCCCTACTGTTTTGGCTCTGGGCCTTTTCTAGGGAAATGATGATGTTATGATAAATCAAACACTTTATTTTGACATTGTTTTCTCATAATGCTGTGTTTAATCAAGGAATGCAATGGGGCCATTCACAACTGTTTCCATCTTTCATAAAGGTGCTATGCCAATTCCCTGTGCAATTAATTATCCTAAGTTCAGCTGTATATTGCAAAGCATCGGAGTTTTAAAAGTCACTGCATCACGAGAGACATGTGGGCTGTAAATTCAAGCAGCTCTCCTAAAGAATATGTTAATATTATCTGAAACAGCAGCAAGTTTATGTCATAAAAAGAGTATATCATATGCTCCAACCATCCCTGTTCACCAGGTGCTAACCAATAAATCATAGTCCTTTTGTCTTTAGGAGAGACATTTTAATGTGTGCCAATACGCACTATGTTTCCTTATATCCTGATCCCTCCTACCACATGACACCTCCCAGCACTGCTGAATAGACTGGAATTATTGCATCTATTCTATGAAGAAGAAAAAACAAATCAATTGAACACCCTTCTAGAGGACTTAAAAACAGGGCACAGGACATATATTTAAAAGTAACATAAATGAAAAAGAGATTGTTATGATCAATTTACTAACTCGCTCAATTCAGAAGTCAGTAAAGGTGGGCTAATACTAATGAACATTGCATATGCCAATGTCATGAAAGAAGCCTGATTTTTACAAGTTGGTCAACCTGTGCAGCTCTCTGTTTTCTAAAGCACAACCTCCCCATATTCAGTTTTCGGCTGCTTGTCTTCTGTGGAGGAATTCTAGCTAACACAGGGAGTCAGATGTGAATTCAAGGTCACACAAGCCATAGAAGATTGTCTTCCCCTTAATCGGCATAATATATGGAAACATCATGTGCTTAATCTTCTGGTGTTGGGTAGTTTTTTCAACCCCCCTCCACCTTTCATTGCCTAAATCAGGCATCCCCAAACTCTGCTCTCCAGCTTTTTTGGACTACAACTCCCATCATCCTTTGCTAACAGGACCAGTGGTCAGGGATGATGGGAATTGTAGTCCCAAAAACATCTGGAGGGCAGAGTTTGGGGATGCCTGGCCTAAATAGTCATTCCACCTACTCTGATTGGATCAAACTTTTATGCAGCAGGAAAAATGCAAGCAATTAAAACAGCAACTTACTTTCTATTCCAGTTGGTGAGATCGAAATCTGGGCTAGAATTCCTGCTTCTCCTTGCATCTTTAGCCCCTTTTGTGTGTTAATGGTATGAGGGGAGTTCTATGTGATGACTGGGGAGCAGGGCTGCCCAGGCCCCGCCTCTGGTGTTGGGATCACTAATCTGGATAATCCAGAGAGCTGGCCAATGATGTGTCTGAAAGTAGGGTGGTGGGAGACCAGCAGCACAGCTCTGTTCCCCAGTCATTTCATGGAGCCGCTTTGTGGGAGGTCAGTAACCAAACCTAACTAATGCATATTCTTGCTAGTTAGCATGAGAAGGGGCTAACACTACAGAGCTGTACTGGTGATACGCAGATTCTCAGATCATAGAAATACAATTAGTAGAGGGGCCTCTGTGTGATGTCATTTCCCCTCCTCTCCTGGCGAGCAAGAAGCATTGCTTTGACCAGCACTGGATGCAGACATGCCTCTGCTTGCTCCAGCATTAGGCACTTACACTGTACAGTGGTACCTCAGGTTAAAGACGCTTCAGGTTACAGACTCCGCTAACCCAGAAATAGTACCTCGGGTTATTATAGTCTAATGGCTATGCTTTTAATTTTGCCAAGGATGTGATCTTGCAACTCTGATAAACCCCCACACGTGTCCCTGGAGGGATAAATTGCAATGGCACTGTGGGTTAAACCACAGAGCCTAGGACTTGCCAATCAGAAGGTCGGCAGTTCAAATCCCCACAACGGGGTGAGCTCCCATTCCTTGGTCCCTGCTCCTGCCAACCTAGCAGTTCGAAAACACGTCAAAGCGCAAGTAGATAAATAGGTACCGCTGCAGCGGGAAGATAAACCGCATTTCCGTGCACTGCTCTGGTTCACCAGAAGTGGCTTAGTCATGCTGGCCACATGACCCGGAAGCTGTACGCTGGCTCCCTCAGCCAATAAAGTGAGATGAGCGCCACAACCCCAGAGTCGGTCACAACTGGACCTAATGGTCAGGGATCTCTTTAACTTTACCTATTAAAACCCATCCTGCAGCTTTCACATAATTAATGCATAAATAGGCTTCTATGGGGACAACATCTGGTTGATTCCATTTTGAAATCACTTGAACAACAACAAAAAACCTCTGGGAAAAATGTAAATATTTGGCAAAGCCTACTGGATATAACGTCTAGGCATATCTTTCTTTTTGCAATCATACTTTCACAAAAGAATTAACATACATATAAATACACATGTGAACTATTAGGGCTAGAGTGTAAAGCTTTTGGTCATCAAATATTTAAATTTTCTAATTTAATCTCTAAACTGATCCCTATAACAATTATCTGCTCAAATAAATAAAAGATTTCTAGACAGAAATTTATGTGAGAGGGCAGTGGAAATGTGAGCAATTATGATAAATGTGCATTGTGTTTTTGAAGTCATTTAAAAACCATCCAGGCTGCAGGCTGTTAAAAATGTCAAGGAGCACATGCTTTACATGTGAGCCAGTGAGGTGTAAGCATGCATATAATGTGGTCTCAGGTTGCAGCCATATTAAATATAATTTACTTGTCATTTATTTGTGCTCTAGCTCCCCATTGTAATTTGCCTGTGTTGTAACTCTTGAACTTTAAACGCTGTGTAATACATGCATTTAAATGATTAATTAATTTCACTATACATGATTAATGTCCATTGAAGCATCATACCTAAAAACAAGTTATAAAAAAGCCAACAGTAAAACAAAAGAAATGCCTTAGACATTCCCACAAGGATCTGAGTATGACACTGTAGCCCATTACTAAATGATAAGATTTAATTTGCTAATTAATATCCCATGGAGAAAGAACTAATACTTTCTTCCATAGAAAGATGAGACCTGTAATTTTCCAGAGCATAGCAAATTTCATTGGAAATGTGTGTGCAGTCAGCTGCCTTCCATCTGTGTCTTACGATCTGCATATATAATACAGCTATTCTGTTCCTACTTATTGGATAGCATGTCAATCTGGATTATTCACCTTCTTCATTTAAGTACATTCGCTGCTTCTGGAAGGTAGTTATCTTGGAACGTCAAACACCTTATATGGCGCTCTTATATTGCTGCAAAGAGCAATTTGGTTTAAGCAGGCTGTACAGGAGTACTGGGGATAAGCAAACCTAATTGCTACATGGTGGCATTTTGCACACGTTTCACATGTCAACATGGCAACATACCTATGTTTGCCAGCAACATGCGTCACAACCAATGTGTAAAAACTGCCTCAAAAGTATAGCTATGTACCTTACCACATTCAATGCTTTATGCTTTTGAGGCATTTCACACGCACACACGCGCGCACACACCACACTTTATAAACATATAAAACTATGTGTCGAAGACCATGGATAGCACCTTTAACCAAAAGGCTCCATGTGGTGCATATGGCAAAAGGAGGAACATTCTGCAAGCAGTGTGTTAAACTGCTAAAATGTGACAACAGCGGACCTTTATTGGAAAGCATCTTTTTTATTATTTAAGTTTGCATCAGTACTTTCAGGAGATGTTCCATTCCATCCTTACTAAATGTCACATACTGGGTCACTGATATTCTCATTTTAAATATGGGGAGCATGACTTGTTCAAGCACCTCAAGATAATTCATGACTGAGCAAGGTTTCAGGTCAGGTGCAGCCACCACACCACACAGACTGATGGGTTTATTGAAATAACATTAACGGGCAAATATCCTCGGATTCAAAGCAGCCAGTATTTGCCAGGCTCTATATTTATGGGGGCTCAACAGTTTAACAGTTTGGGTGGTCTCCTTAAAAAAGCTCATCCCACAGTGCACATCTGTGTTTAAAAAAAACCCTCTTAAGAGCACTTCTGTAATAAGAATAATTAGGAAAGTCTTGCCTAAGCACTGATATTTATTCAAATGTGTTATCTATTAAGACATATAGGTTTGATGTGCCCCAAAGGTGAACTATGCCTGCTCTAAGCTACAAGTGTAGCTGATCCAGAATGTGCACATGTAGCTAAGGAGGCTACCCTATTCATTTCTACCACCAACTGCCCTATGGAAAGGATGCTAACGAATGGTGAAATCTTAATATTATTCATTGTGATTTTATTAATGTATCTATATGTTACTTGTAAGCCACCTTGGAAGGATTTGTAACCTGAAAGGAGGGATATATAAATTTGTATATAGATATATCTATATATGTATATATATATATAGATGGGGTGTATGGGGTGTTGGGGAGGGGTAGTACCTCTGGTGGGGGAACACATCTTGCTCCTTTCTGGGGTAGTTTGTCCACTTTGGGTTCCAACCCTGCACTCAGCTCTCACCTGTGGTTCCTAGAAGCTGTCAGCATGTGAGAGTGACCACATCCTAGGAACAGCTTTGACTGGCTAGTTAAACCAGATGAGGGTAGCCAATGGGACCCAAACCCTTGGTGAGTTAGGGACTTCCCCTGCATGCAAAGACAGGCTCCGGCAGATTGAGTAGACAAGACCAATAGTGGGTCCAAGGGTCAAGAAGGTGGTTTCTTCACATGCTGTAGAGGGAAGTAAGGGACAGATGGGTCTCATCAACCTGGGCAGGTAGCCCTTTAGGAGAAGGAAAACTGATCCTAAACATCTGCTGTCTTGTGAGATATCTTCAGGAGAAGAAACGATACTAAGGAGTAAACCATATAGAAATCTGGAGTGGAGTCCCTAAGACAATTGGATGGCACCTTCTACACCTCCTTCTAACAACTCCTGCAGCCAAGCTGTTGCCAAATGTATTGCTCGACTTTCTTTTGGACCACATCTGCAAGCCTAAAGGTGTCCGTCTTGTTGTCTGGGCAGCCCAGGACCCACATACACACTGCCCAGGTTTGCACCCTAGGGAAGTCACTTCAGTGCTGCTAACAAAGCAGTTTGAATCCAACCCTGGATGCCAACAGATATAACTATATAGATATAGATGGTGGACCTGTATCTGCATCATTTTGTATACTGCAGCCCACCACTCATGTACACTTAAGAGGACCAGAACAGAAAAAACAGCTGTGAACATTAGACTTCCTTTATCTTTCAAGGGATGGCTGATGAATCCTCCGACCCATACTTTTCTTCCTTCATATTGCCCCCACTAAAGAGTGACTTGCTGGGCTGCTTATCTCTCAGAAAAAGGAGGCAACTTGTCTGTCATTCAGGAGGAGAAAAAGGAGTGAAGATTTTATCTGTCCTCTCTAGTGTGGCTGTTTTACATAAACAGATGTAAATCTCTCTGCTGATAACCTCTCCTTACATAATGAACCACTGTCTGCAGTTCACACTGGAGATTCTATTCTTGTCATTAGCAATACAATATTCTCATCTAACATCCACCTGACAGAGCAAGCAGTGTATCTCCCTACATGCATACCCAGCAAATGGAAGCATGGCACTGCAGACCTCTGGCAAAATAATATTTAGCACTGGTAAGTAACATCAATTTTTTGAAGTATCCTGTGAACAAAGACTAGGTCAGGACTAATATCGTTTTTCCACGATTGGAAAGTGCTCCAATACCTACATGGAAGACATCCAGAATCCTGCTTGGGAGATCCATGCTTGCAAATGTTATGCAGGTAACCAGTTTCCTTTTTTGTATTCTTATTATTCATACCAAATATTACATGGGAATTGGTTTTAACATTCTGTGTCACAAACCTTAGTTTTATACCCTGCCATAAAAACTCATTCAATGTCAATTCTCGATACATTAATGATTTAGATATCAAGTGAACTAATTTTGTATCAGATTCATTGGTACCAATACTTTTCCCCTACGCATGCACATGGGCATAAGGTATGTAATGGAGCAGCCCCCTCCCCTCCTCATGAACGCTGGCTCTGCCTACAACCTTTCCATATTGAGCAGGTAGGACTGCTGAAACTCCTCACCATGATTAGGAGCTCTGCATTATCCTAATTTCTGATTGTCAGTAGACTTGTGTGCCCAGGTGCCCGCAGACCTGACACCCCGACTTTCAGAATAATAACCAGATAAGACACAATACACTTTTGGGTCAAATAAGGCCACAAATTTTATTGACTACAGATGTAGGAGGTTTGGCATACCCATTGGGTATAACCATCAACAATCAGCCTGCTTGCTGGAAGTATAACCATAGGGATCGGCCCCGAGGCGAGGAGGATCGGCTCTGTGGGATTCCTGCCTTGAAGAATGCTATGGCTTAGCCCCCTCCTTGGCTATGGAGCACCTCCTCCTAGATCCCTTTAATGGGATACCCCTTCCCTTGGAGGCGTGGGCAGAAGCTTACAACCTCCCCTCCACAAATAGTAAGGCCAACCCAATACCCAAACCACCAAAGTTGTGGTGATTGCTATGAGATAGGCAAAAACCCTGGACAGGGCCAATTAACCAGAGGGAAAGATTTCTGCCTGGCCCAATATATGGTGACCAACATAGTCCATAGCAAGGCCATGCATATACAGAGAAGACTAAACGGGAGGGTTGGGTGGGATATTTGAGGAGGAACTGTGTGTGGAGGAAGGAGCCAGGCCTCTTTATATGCTTGAGGAGCAGTCCCAAGTGAAGCCTACTGGCTCACTTGGGCCCATTCTGGCTGAGTGCCTGCCCCAAAGCCTGCTGTTGAAGAATATTCCATTATCCCTGCCAGGATAGTGTTAGTGGCCAGCCCACAACACTGTGGCACCTTTAAACAGGTAAGTGGGCTTCATAAAAGCCCACTTCAGATCTTCCTGCTCAACACAGAAAGATTGAGGATATAGCATGTACACTCAGTGTATGTGAGGACATTGGGGCATAACAGCAATGATCAGAATGACAGACTGAAAGAAAAGGAATGGCTACACAAACTGATTCACTGCTATCCTCTCCATTGTGCATTCATAGCTCCTCTTCTTTCACTTTGGTTATGACCTTCCACATATCAACACATTGTCAATCTAAGAAGAACACATACTTTAGCTACAAGCTAATATTTCACTGTTGACAATGAGCAAATTTTACAAATATTTTGAACACAATGTGTGTTTGAAGGATTAGGACATGAATTAAGCCCCACCGAGGTCAACCATGGCTCCATTTCTTAATTTTGGAAATGTATCCTGCAGAATAGCATTTGGCATAATGCACCACCAGGAACATTAATTGCCCTGAAAAGAACCTCATTCTACTCTGTGTAGTTTTGAAAGAAATTCAGCCCCACACAAGAAAACAACCAGCTTGTACGTATGTGCAATGTGTTCCTAGGAAAATAAAGTACTGGAGGGATAAAAAAGAAAGTTTCTTAACTGAGTATGCACTCATGGGAATCTGTGTAAACCATTATAATTCACTAATTTTGTATTTATTTTCTTCCCAAGAACATACTTTATTATCTACTTAACACTTCTAGCAAAGATCCCTGAGTAATCTCATTTCCTCTTCATTTTATTGTGCACGGTTTGTTTCCATCTGCCTGATAAATGGTTATCATTTGGAGTGCAATTCCAGAGAGAACAGTTGTTCTAGTGCTTGTCATGTGAACCTGTTATGCTCCATAAAAAGATGTTGCAATCAATCTACTTTATGCTTAAGAATGCAACATTTCTCAGAGTTCGTCTACTAGTAAGATAGCATTTCTATGGCGCTGATTCATCCAACACAAAACGATTTCACATATTATGTTAATATGAAACAGTGTAATACCATTTCCTCTTTCATTTTTCTTTTTAAAATGTGTTTTACTTCAACTCAAAATATGATAGCTTAAACTTTTAAAAGGCATCTGATGATAGTCTCTCAACTAAATTAATATTTCATGGTATTTTTGCATAACATTTCTTAAAGATCAGAATTTTTCAACTTTGCCAAATTGCAAAAATGTAATGCATCTAAGCAGAACTCCATATTTTTATGGAGCTTTCTGTGACAGCTGTACCCCTGATAGATCTCCTTAAGTTCACGGAGCTATTTCCCCTTCCACAGCCAGTAGTCAGAAACCCCATCTCTTTGTTGTTCACTGCCCCCAATTAATTTTAACTGAGAGCTTTAAATGAAGTTCCAGAGTATGGCTGCACCCAAGCAATCAAATATTTTATTATGCACTGCCACATTTAAACTTTTTTCCATCTGTGTATCTATAGTTATAATGTGGGTTAGATCAGGACTCTTTTCTTCCTTTCTACATATTTGATTTGATTCCTCAGAGGTGGGTGATAATATGGGGATAAAATGAATCCCTACACACATACCACACACCTCAGTCACCATCTCAAAGTTTTCTGCATAGACTGGATAACCAGTTAACACTGATTATCAGTCAAGGTCAGAACTTTCCTCAAGAAAGAGTAATTTGGAGCAGAAAACCACCAGATCCATTCCACTTATGCCACTCTTTGAATTAATCATCCATTAGTTATTTTAGCTCATATTTTCAAAAACATATTTTTCAGATATATACATGTAATTTATTTACCAGCAATACGCATATGAAAAGCAATCAAAGAGTGCCACTTAGTTTCATATACTAACAGCTGGTCAGAAAATCAACTTCTACAAATATAAATAATATGGCATATTAAAAAGTATTCTTTTTTTCAGAAATGAAAAGTGTGAGGCTATCCATCCTATAACATGACATAAAACATTTCTCCAGCTTTACTTCTCCAGATTGTACACTGCCCACAGCAACCTTGACTGAAGAAACACAAGAGAATGAATCACTGATTTCAATTAGTAACAAACACCATATGTTTTCATCTAAGGAATATTACCTGTTACTCCTTCTTTTATATGGGTCAAAAATTCCACAACAAAAACCATAATTAAAGCCATCATTCATTAAGTAAAAGCTCAACTATGATTTCTCTCACACTAAAATGCACGTGTAGCCAATATTTGCACTGAAAGGAAGGCAAAAAATCACAGCTTGCCACCCACAAGCCACCAGGTGGATTATGAGACTTGAGTAAGAAATATGTACAGAAAACCCAATGCGTGTAACCTTAAACTCACAATTCATTTCCATCATACAGCCTGAGAATCACTCCTTTAATTGGGAGCTCATATGCATTTCATTTAGCATTTTATATATGTATAGGCTGCATTGCAATATTGTGCTCCTTTGTGTCCATCCAGTGGGACAGTCACAGAGTGGGTGAATTTAGTAAGTGAGTCCTCATTTTCCACCACCCAGGTAACAGGGTCATCAGGAAGAAAACATTGCCCTATGCAAGCCTCAGAGTTCAAACAAAATGCTAGAAAATTCTAAATACCACTGCACATCAGCTACTGAAGGGTCAGTTATTAAATATAAAAATCAAATATGGAAGTGATATGCTTTCAGATGTCAAACACTGGCACTGAATACTGAATACTTGGCAATTGTAAAAATGTACAGATGAAATTTTGCAGAATGTTTAACAGAGCTGCAGCTTTCCACAAGTATTTTTGTCACCACTGTGGGTTGTTATGGTTCATTTTCATGAACCAATGATGAATTTTTGTTCTGTTTTGTTTTGTTTTCAAGCAAGTTATTTTTGTGTATTTAACAATATCTAAAAACCTCTATCTAACATTTGAGTTCATTTCTTAATTCTCCTAGATAATGAGCAGAAAATAAATTTGTAGACTAGAGGGTCAGAGACAGAAAAGTGAAGAGTACAGAAAATACTCTTTTTCTGAATCTTTAAGGATGGGCCAACAAATACCAGCTACCAATTAAATGTATCACAAAGTGTAGGCTGCTCCATTTCCTCTCAAGGACCAGTAGGGTTACAAACATTTTCTGCATACAAATTGAAATTACTCTCTCAAGGTTGGTAGGACAAACCACACATGGGCATAATTTGAAATAGGGTTCTTTTTTACTGAGTTGATCATTGCAATGTGGACTGCTAAGCATCATATGCCAATAAAAAACTGGAAATGATACTTAAATAAAGGTAATTACTGGTGATGTATCATTGTTACACAAGGCCTATTTATTTTATGGAAACAAGGACTTGTGTGGAACTCTCTATTTACCGGCCAAATTCACAAAACTAAAAGGTTCAACTTTTCAACAGCATATTTACATAACAGGTTTGAAATGTAAGGCATGAAGCTACATCTGAGTGCATGTGCTCTATCTCTGTGACACTTTTTATGCTTGATGGCATCAACCTATTACATAAATCCTGACCAACTTTATGTGGCACAATAAATTCCTCGGCTACTATCTAGAGCACAAAAAGGCCTCCAAAGATTACAGAAACTAGCCAATCTCTGAGCTAAATCACACCCTCCCCCAGTATTTATTTTTATTTGAAATATTTCTATATTACCCTTCAACAAAATTGGTTCCAGAACAATTTATATAATTAAATATATTTATGATGGGGGGGGGGAGTCAGTTACTGATGACTCAGCTGAGCTTTTGATAGAAACCATGATCTGGGAATCCTGGTTGCTGCTAAACAATGGAGTGAGAGTGAGCACATTTTGTAGTGTGGAATCAGTCAGCCAATTAGCAGTGCTTAAAACTCCATGTGGCCGTCCATGGTGGAAGTGCTGGGGAAAAGTAGCACAGAGGGAAAGTGTTAAGCATTTCCTCTACTATTTTTCTGCAGCATATCATGCCATCTTTCTACTCAGTGGTAGAGGAAGGGGTGTGGGGGGTGTGCGGGTCTCCCCGGGTGTCATCATTGAGGGGGGTGACAAAATGACAAAAAGATGAGTTAAAAAAAATTTGCCTCACAAACTTTTTAGTTCAGTCAACAAACGTAAAGAAACATGGCTGGCACTGGGCACCACACTGCGACAGCCGGCACTTACCGCCCTACAGCTGAGGGGGAGGTGGCAGAGAGGCTCCATGCAGCATGCCCCGCTCCCATGGGCTGCTTGCCCCGCCCCGGCTGCAGGACATGTGCGACTCACCAAGCACCCGAGTGGATAGCTACACCACTGTCTCTACTGTTTTGTATTTGTTACCCTTCCATCTAGCTTCCACTGTCTCTAGTGTTTTGTATTTGTTACCCTTCGATCTAGCTTCCATGTTTCTGGTCTGCCACTGAATATCTAGCTGGGCTCTAAATTGCAACTTTGTTGATAATGGGTATGGCTAACTTGGGCCCATTAATTTCAATGGGTCTACCCTGAACAAGCTGGGTACGAGCCTCTCAAAAAAATTAAGTGGTCAGGTTCATTCTTCTCTTTTCTGTGTAGTTGCTCGGCCAGAGAAAACAGGAATGTATCTGTCCTCTTCTTACAATAACTTGATAGGCTTCCTGCCCCTAATAATAAAGGTAAACAATATCTCCACTCCTCCCTTCTTTTAAAAAAAAAGAAAGATGAAAAAAATAGTCATTAAAATATTTAAGGATGCGCCATTTCAATGGAACTGAACAGTAATTACACCCACCCTCTTTCTCAAATAGCATGAAGCTATTACTTTGTCTGAAAATTAATGCTGCTTATTTGTAATAACTTGAAGCAATGGCACCTCATTATAGGACATAATCAACAGCCGTAGCACAAAAGGCCAAGCAAATGAGATTTTGTATGTTGGTGAAGTAAGTTCATATTTAAATATAATTTGCCTCTGGTGCTAAGATTTCTCCCCCAACCAGAAGTGGGAATGTTTATCTCTTTATGATCTGCTTCATAAATTATTTCAGCAAACAAAGTGACTACAATAATCATAAATGGAAATATCTGCCCTCTGACTCAGATTTGTTGAGAAAGCAAGGTCAGCTAATTATACATGAAAGATAGAGCTGCCTTTGTGAGCTGTACAGCCGATGAGAAGTGAATAGAAGTATAAAGATATCATTCAGGATGGAAAAAATAAGGTAATGTCATGCCACAGTCAGCATACAAGATTAGATCATCAGCTTCCATTAGTACATACTGTGTGTTCATTTTCAGGTTTCAGTGGGGAAGAAATACTAGCCTTTTTACTTTAGTCCTCAGAAACGTGACCCAGCAGATCTGAAACTCCAACAGCTTAAGAGATTCAGTGTTGGAATAAGAACATAGCTTTGAGAAATCTTCATTGGATTTCATGGTTTATTCAATGCAACAGCCATTTTGCCCTGTTCAGAAGTAGAGCTTAATATTTTTATCTTCCACAAGCATGTATGGTGGTTGGTATTGCCTAGCACAACTTAGGCAAACAAAAATTGCTGAAGCAATGATCGCCTGTTTGTGCTCAACTTCTGATTGCAATGCTAAGAGAAAATCCAGCTCCTTCCCCACTGAAACTGCTTTCTGCCGTCAGTATTTATTTAAAGTCAAGAAATCCCACCCACTCTGTAAGTCCTTCATCATCAGTTTTAAACATTTCACTTGTAAACAGGAAGGGAATAGTCCTTTTACCGACTGACATGTCATAAACTACCAAGCCCCGCCAGGAGCTTGATAACCTTCCTGATTTTGCAGCCTGTCTGAGATTGCAAAAAGCAAGTTGCCAGGCACCTATCAGGTAACATTCACTAGCAGCCAGGTAAGGCTGATGGACTATATTTGGCCTGGTAGATTGCATGGACCTGCTTTGAGAGGGTACTTGGCAGTTACAATCTGGCATTAGTAAAAGACAAAATGAACCCTAAGGGCAGTCGACCATGAGATTAATGAAGGCTGGAGAGCAGCAGTGCTTGGCTGAATGCTTTTCTTTGGCCTCTCGTCAAATACCTTCAAACCTCAAATCCACCTCCTGGCTGTGTAAGTCCCCTGATCTTTCAGGCAGCCTTTCTCTCAAATTAGCTTAACCAGTCTTAGCCTTTGTTTTCTAGACATGATAAAATGCAATATGAAAATTTGTACAAATAAACTTCAAGCAGTTCTTCTTGAATTAAGTTAACAACTGAGCTGACCCACCAAAAAGAGAGAGAGGCAGAGAGAGACAAAAGAGATAAGTGAAACAATAAGTGGTACAATTTGTATTATCCCTGGTCTATTCTTTGATTGTACAAAAAAAGGATATTTTAGACATGTACTTAAGGCTTTAAGTGGTTTGCTGCCAGTTCATATCCTACACCAGCTAAGTATTACTAGCTCACAGCTATCAAAGCTTTTAGCTTGGGCTTCTATTTGCACATCATGCGTTTCTCACTGCAGGAGGAGGTTTTATTTTCTGCATTCCTTTCTGTCAGAGAAGGTTTTTAATAAAGGGTTTTTTGTTTCCGCATTCAGCTCTTCAAGACAACAACTTCAGAAGAAAGAATATACTATAAATACAGATGCAAGGAACCATTAGAACTGTAAGGGTGACCATTCGATCTGTACAGCCAATGTGTGGAGGGGGCAAGAAGTTGATCCTGATAATCCCACCCACAACATTTACAGCCATGCACCGCTGTCTGTGTATTGTGTGCATTGTTATCAATGGGAAGTAAATGCATATAGGATGTGCAGAGTCCCCTTAGTGGGACCACTGTGGCGTTGGGACTCCTGTTGGTAGGGAGAGACTCTAGGTATGTATGCACACAGCCTCTCCCACCCTGCTGACATTCTTTTTAATGGACAGATACTGGGATGAGGCTGGTCCAGCTTTTCCCTCCAGACACTGGCTATATGAATAGACTGGACTTATTTCAAAGTGTCATTATTACATCCCTGCTAAAGATCCCCTTCATTTTCTTACAGGAACCATTTGCACCAGTTTAACCCTGGGACTTCTGTTTGTATTACTCTATTTATTATTATGACCACTTTTACAAATTACCGTATTTTTCACTCTATAAGACGCACTTTTTCCCTCCTAAAAAGTAAGTGTTATGGAGCGAATGCAGGCTGCGCAGCTATCCCAGAAGCTGCGCAGCGATCCCTCTTGCTGTTCTGGCTTCTGGGATTCAGAATATTTTTTTCTTGTTTTCCTCCTCCAAAAACTAGGTGTGTCTTATGGTCTGGTGTGTCTTATAGAGCGAAAAATATTGGATAATATAGCACCTTTTTTGCTAAACAGCTTTTATGCAGCTTTTATGCTAAAACTCCCATGTACAACTCCTGATTTTTTAAAAAAGAAATGCTGGAAATAAGATTCAGTATATAAACACCATATCCTGATTCTAATGTATGGAAGGTGTAAGGGAACAAGGTTAAGTAGTACCTGCTGAAGAGCAGGCACTACTTAACAGAACGTATTAAGCGCCACATAAGTGGTGCTACACTGTCCTTTGCAAATAAAATTAAAAAGCCAGTAAGTTTGGAGTGCACTTGAGACACAACACAAGTGGGGAAAGAATTAATTATCCACAATGAATTGTATGAAAGTTGTTAAGACAAGGAAAAAGAAGGTAGCAGTCACAACAATTGATTGGATCAACCTCCTTCCCCCTCCCATCATACAAAGTAAGATTTTCTGCAGGCAAAGGGGAAGCAAATGGTGCTGCAATGGTCTAACCACAAGATTACTGTTTCAGACAAGTATTTGGTTTGTACCTGGTACACATCAACAGTGCTGAAGTAGTGATGGAAGGCCATGATCTGCTTTTAAAAGAAGACACTGCTGTATTGGGTGCACAAAATTTTCCTTTCACACAGAAGTGTGTTGAGTGTGTATGCATGCACATGCACACACACATGGCATCTCTCTCTCTCTCCCTCCCCCCTCCCTCTCTAGCTTTCTCTTTCCATTTCCACCACAAGCTATGCAAACAGCATGGAGACAGAAGGTGCACATTTCAGACACAGAAGCTGTCTATCTGCTTGGATGAAACAGCTGTGATAGTGGAGCTAAGCAAAAGAGGGAGGAATGGGAGCAGCATTCCTGCTAGTATTAGTTGATATCCATCTACCCTGATCTGCAAATCATTGTGTACAGCAATGGGATACACACCCACAAACAAAGTGCTAGTGTTGAGTTTGTGACAAAAGTCTTTAGCATATTCAGAAGGGGCCTGAGTACATAAAACTTGAGAACAGTGGGCTTACATGGACCTGTGTCAGTACAAAATACTTCTTTCCCCCCTACAAAAAGCTACTATTACTAGGCAGTGTCATTAACTTTGGCTGTAAGGAGACATAAGGATGGGTAAAGAGTTGAAGGCAGTTTGAAAGAGAAATAGCTACTCATGCCATTTTTACTTCTAACAAATGGGTTTCCAATTTTTGCAAAAGGTTTCAAAAAAAATAAGGAACCTGCTTGATCACAGTAGTTGTCCAGGGGAGAGTACGCCTAAGTACACAATGGAAGGGAAGCCTCTATCACATCAGCTTGAACATATTTGACAAATACTGCATGTCCCTTGACTTTTGGCATTTTGTACCATAGCATGCCCTAAAGAGCATGGAATTATAAATACACCTACTGAAAAACATTTAAGACTTATTTGATCAGATGTTTATGAGCATAGAAATCCTGATGAGGGGCAGGGGAAGCACAAAACAGTACATCCTTCACTACATTGGTAACACTGCTGGCTTCTGCTGGCCAGGAGAGAAGGTGGAGGGTGTTTTTCTGTTCCAGTTTTTGTATGTCAGCTCCAGCTAGTAAAGCTAGTAAGGCTTGAGGACTGGGCCCTTCAGGGATTTGATGGGGCTTAGGATCTAGCAGATCTCAAACCTCTGGCACCCCACCTCCATCATAGCCCAATATGCCTCATTTTGGGAGGTTCACACCCTAACCACTCCAGCCACCAACATGGTGGCAGGTAAGACCAAGGTCAAGAAAGCACTAATCCCATCACCTTCTATGCATGGATAAACTTTCTTAGCAAAACTGGCCAGCAACTGCAGGATGATTGGGTGGGTGTTTATCATAACATCAGGAACAAAAACCTACTGGAAGTATTTTTACCAATGTAATGGGAAAATGTAATTATCTATAGGAGCACAATCTTTTCTGTCTGCCTATACTAAAACAAGAATAGTATGATGCAGTGTTAAGGTTGAATGACACTTATAGAAATTATCATGTAAGAAATAAAGAAGGAATGTCTTGGTATCTTAATTGAAAGGAAGGCAATTGCAGTGATTTCATGAAAACAGTAAGCCAGATATAACAGCAAAAGCTTAACTCAATGACCTGGTAGTCTTGTCAAACTCAGTTTTTGTATCACAAAGTGCCTCAGAAGCAGGAAAAGTCAGAGGAGAAAAGCAAAGGGTAGAAATGTGATACAGACAAAGATGAAAGAACATGAGAGTGAAAGGTTTTTAAGAAGAACTAGACAGGAAGAAAAGAAAAGAGAAAACAGAGGAGCTGACAGCAAAGTGGGAAATTGGCAGTACAGATTGATGACAGCAAGGAGAGGTGAGTTATGACACGGGAGATATAAGGGGGAAAGAGAAAAATAACAGCGAGAAACTGAAAATGTGATGAAGGCAAACTATTTAGGCATTTGCCTTAAGATGACAATAATCAACTGATGTCATTAATTTAGTTCCAGATAAAAAAGGGTGTTTCTGAATAAGATTTCCTCACTTTAACAAACAAGAATTTAAAAAATAAGTATGGAGATACAGCAACATTTAACCAACTGAGAAGCAAATAATAGAAGATGACAAAGACATAGACGCTAAATATTAGTGAATCAAATAAAAAAGGACTATCTAGCTAACAGTTACCAGGCAGTTACCTACTAGCCTAAGAATTTCAGTATGCATATTTTGGTACTGCAAGGATGTAAAACAACAGAGGACAGCTGTTGCCTTCATGCTCTACTTGTGATATCCCACAGGCATCTGGCTGGTGAGTGTTAAAACCAGACCAACCAGACAATATGGATTTTGGGGCTCATCTAGTAGGGTTCATCTTATATCCTAAGGACTCAGAAACAATATTTTTGTATACAGTATTGGGAAGTGAGGCTAATAACAACTTAGGCTTCCGGTCAGCTGGGAGATTAAGAACCAGATACTGCTAATTTAAATTACTGAAAATAATTAGTTCGAAACAGATTGAAACAGGTATAAGACATGAGGTAAATTAAGAATACAAGGCAAATGCTAAAGAATCATTTCATGTTGAGCTGAGGGTTTTCTACTGGGAACTTCTGGGTCAAGATTAGGGGGGCATGAGGCGAAATGGAGTAATTTAAGGGTTGTATCAGACTAACCTGTGGTTGCAGTTCTTTTTTCATTTTTAAAAAATGTTTGTGTGTTGCTGCAGCCAATGTTGGTGTTGGTGGAGCTAACAGAAACAACACAATGGCAATTCAAATGTGAAAGCTGCCCCTTAGAGTTTCTGGTAGAGCGCTTTCTGAGCCCTGCTACCTGAATTTATTTTTTAAAGAAGGAAGGATGGGGATGATGAATGGAACTTTGGCATGCAAAGCTTAAGCTATGTCCCCTACCAAATGAAAAAGTAGTTGGCATGTGTATAAGTAGTATGGACTAGATCAGGGGTCTGCAACCCGCGGCTCCAGAGCCGCATGTGGCTCTTTTACACCTTTGCCGCGGCTCTGGGGCGGATACTAGTGAGGGGAGGAGGCACATTGTGCACCCCGACACTCCCCACTGTGGCGGGCACTGTACTGGCTGTGACGTCGCATGGGGGCGGTGCGTGCATTACGATCCTGTATATATAGCATTAAGGTAAGAAACAATATATGCAGTGTTTGTTTTAAATGTTGCAATGGTTTTGCGGCTCCCAGTTTTTTTTTCTTCGGAAACGGGTCCAAGTGGCTCTTTTTGTCTTAAAGGTTGCAGACCCCTGGACTAGATAATATAAAGGCATAGTTCACCAGGAACTTTTACTGTATAGACTCCAGGAAAATAGAAGGGAAATGTGAAAAACCCTTTGTTCTAGATCTATTAATTTAAATAGGGTTTGTGCAAGAGAATTTTCTTCTGCCAAAGGTAGTAGGTAACCAGCAACAACACCTTAATTATACAGACTGGGTCAACCTCCAAGTGCCACAAGTGTTGGTGTTGTTTTTTTAAAAAGCACACAATATTAGTACTATAAGTAGAGAGGAATGACTCTCTTTGGTAAAACATAATTGCTATTATTAGCTGGATTTCAATTTAATTTTATCTACTTTTTGTTGTAACTGGATGGCTGTCATGCTGCTCCTGCTTCTCAAATGTAACACAAATGATCATCTCTATTATCTGAAAATGGCTACGTCTCACTCTTCCTTTCAGCTCCACCTTTGCTTTACAAGCTGGAGCTGAGATGAGCAATTTGCTGGTTAAAATTTGGAGTGCAGTTTTACATTAAATTAATCTGAGCACTCGATGAAATTAGATAGCTTTCAATATATAGGACAGTTCAAGCTCTCATCTACAGTATAATACAATTACACATGGTAATTAACCTGATACTTCTCCTCAAGACAGCTTTTAAAAATAATAGTAGTGGTAGTAATAATACATTTGCCAGATGACAAAAAGGATATACATACTGTAAAATATGCTCACAATGGTCTTTTCAAGCTCCCACAAAACCTCACTGAACCACTTTTTGGCCCTGAATAGCAATTCTTTTTTTTTTTTTAAAAATAATTTTTATTAATTTTCCAAACATGTAATGAAAACAAACAATAAAACAAAACAAAACATACAAACAAATAAACATGTATAATTTCATAAGTTCATTTTTCTTCACCTTATTTCCCGGACCTCCCCATACCTCCCTTTTTCTGCATCCTTATTTTTCCCTTTTAACAGCAACCCTCCATTTAATTAATTAACTCATCTTCATTGTAATTCCCTTAAATTTATGATATACAGCTACAATTCTCTGTTTCTTAACACCATAGCATCTCAGCACTCCTCAATGTTACAACAGTTTTTAAGGTATATTTTAAATTTCTTCCAGTCTTCTTCCACTGTCTCACTCCCCTGGTCACGGATTCTGCCGGTCATCTCTGCCATTCCCATGTAGTCGATCACCTTCGCTTGCCATTCTTCCAGAGTGGGTAGCTGCTGCATCTTCCAATACTTTGCCAGAATAATTCTTGCTGCTGTGGTTGCATACATAAAGAAAGTTCTGTCCTTCCTTGGCACCAATTGGCCCACCATGCCCAGGAGAAAAGCCTCTGGTTTTTTAGAAAATGTCCATTTAAGGACCTTTTTAATTTCATTATAGATCATTTCCCAATAGGCTTTAATCCTCGGGCAGGTCCACCAAAGGTGATAGAAAGTACCTTCAGTCTCGTTACATTTCCAACATTTATTATTGGGCAAATGATAAATTTTTGCAAGTTTGACTGGGGTCATATACCATCTGAATAGCAATTCTTGAAACTGGGGGAGAAGCATTTGAAATAGCATTACGGCTGTAACTGGGAGGAAAAATTTCCCCTCTCTCATGCCCATTTGGAAGTGCTCTGACTGTGCCATGGACTACTTTACATCCCAAACTTTATTTTTTGTTTTATTTAGTTCCTTGTCTTGTTGAACAGATAAAGAGTACTTGCGGGGGTGAGGGCATAACAAACAGATCCAGAGGTGAAACGTATTTAAAATATACCCATGACTTGCTGACATTGGTTATTTCTTTGTATATTCATTAACATTTTTGTTTTTGTGTAAAATCTGAATTTGAATTATTATTTTTGTAAAAGCCTGATTCCACAACTTTGTCTTTAATAATTGTTTCCTGCACTTTGCTACTCTTTTAAGTACTGAAAATGTCTCTGAAAATGTCAAATGTACACTGTTTGACTTACTGTTTCATTTAGAAGTGTTCTAAATTATTATGTTTTACACATGAGAAACATATAAACATATAGGCCACTATAAAAGATACATAGGTGTGTGCATATATATATATATATATATATATATATATATATATATATACACACACACACACACACACACACACACACACACACACTGCATTATTACGAGCACACAAGAATTGGGCATCTGTGGTCACAGAATCTCCAATGAGCTTTATGCTGAAAATGGAATGTGGATAAACCATAACTTCATGAACTGAATATTATTGATGGGCCTGGAAAATGCTAAGCAAACAAACAATTTATGAAGCTGAATATCAATCTGGAAGAGCACTCAAGAGCACTCATCCTCTCTATATCCTTTTCTCCTGGCAACTCCCAGCCTTTAACTGAAAAACTGGTGACAAAAATGTTTGTGGCTACAGTATTGGCATCCATCACATGGTCCTGACTCCTAACCCAGGGAATAATTCAACCTCATGCTCTCCTGAACATTGCATCAGAGTTCTATACCAACTCAGCCATGGCCTTTCTTTCTAAGGAGTAGGATCTAGGCTGTGGAATACTCTCCCCAGGGTTTTTAAATATATGATTTTATTTTCTGGACTATCTTTTATTGAGAACTCTTGCTGCAAAAGTGAGGTTCTTCCTCCCATCTGCATTTTTTTGAAAATGTTGCAGTGTATCATATTATATCTTTAAAAACAAAAAGAGAAGCAATATTTCTACTGTATGTGCAAAATTATGGATCAACTCACTGGCTTAATCAACCAATGTAAAACAACACTTCCTGTTGTAAAAACTAGCTTAGCCATGCTGCATAAACAGATATTTTCCTTAGGAGCTGTCATGGGACTGCCAGAGAATGTAGGGGAGGAGGAGGAACATTCAGAGGGAGGTGGACAGGAAGTGCCAGATGGGGAAGGGGGAGAGAGCCAGGAGGCGGAAAGGCTCTTTGATGCAGAAGCAGAGCCCCAGCACCGCACAGGAAGTTCTGGCACTGATGGTGAGGTGGTGCCTACTCCGTCTGCCCAGAAGAGGAGAGAGTTAAAGAGGAGGGGGGAAGAGGCATCACAGGAAACTTCCCCATCTTTTCTGTTGGAGGAGAAGCCGGCAAAAGCCACACCCAGAATCTGAACTGGAGGATTCAGATGCATGTTTGTAATGTGCTGCCTGTACATATGTAAAATAAAGAACTGTAAAGATCTCTGAGTGAGCAGAGGTGCTTATTGCAAAGAGCATACACAAGCCATCACAGCAGCTCAGTTTTGTCATGAAATGCAAAACTGCATTTCCTTTACTTTACAACTGAGAACATAAGAAGAGCCTGCTGGAGCCCTCTAGTCCAGCATCCTGTACTCTCAGTGGTCAGCCAGATGCCTGTGGAAAACCCACAAGCAGCCCTGGAGCACAAGAGCACTCTCCCCTCCTCTGGTTTCCAGCTATGGGTATTCAGAAGACTTATTGCCTCCATTCATGCAAGCAGAGCAGATCCCCTACAGCTAGTAGCCACTGATAGCCTTCTCCTCCATGAATTTGTCTAATCCTCTTTTAAAGTCATCCAGGTTGGTGGCCATCACTACCTCCTGTGAGAGCAAATTCCATAGTTTTATCTCTCCTGAATCTGCCAGCATTCAGCTTACATTCAACATTGTTTCAAACAGACATCACTATATATATCAGTCAGGATAATTTATCTTATTCATTCATTTTATCTCAGGAAAAAAGGCATATGCCAAACTACCCTCCAAGAAAATCATGATATCAAGGATCAAATTATATATCCTAAAACTTCAAAGGAAAAAAAAACCCTGTCTTGCAGGCAAAGGTATGCCACAGATGTACCTTACCTGTGAAATCTAATGGCCAGTTCTCTGAATATAGAGTGCTGGGTTAAAACGATAGAAAAGGGGGGGGGGGAGTACACTTTGCGCAAGTATGGGCAACGTGCCCTGCTTGTTTAATAAAATCATCTTCTACAAGTGCTAAAGTACTATATGCAGCCTCTTAAAAATTGTCCACAATTTTCCAATCACTAAAACTGTTTCCAAAGAGGCGCTTTTTTGAGCATCGCAACAGCGGGGTTTCCTGCAGTTTTACAAACAATCCAACTTTTGTGGTTTCAACATTTGGAACAACTTTCACTCTATGATGAAAAGTTCGCCTGCACAGATTTAGCAGGGTTCTTCTTCAGATCACTGCTTCCTCTTCGCAGAGGGCGACTACACTAAAGCTTGCTTGGTTGTATCATCCTGCTATGGGTTTAAACTTTCATTTAGCCCTGTGCTTTCTAGGCACAAGTCTATGCTTTAAAGTGCCATGTTCAAGCCCTTTTTTTAAAAAAATATTTTGTCCCGGTGCTTTCCCTGTGGAAAATCACTCTTTAACACTGAATCATGAAAAAACAGCAATTTTGGTTTTCTGCAGATTGCAGTTTGCCCCGATTCAATGGGAAAAGGTAGGTCGTCATGGGGAAAGTCCTGAGACAAAAAAATACCGTATTTTTCGCTCTATAAGACACACCAGACCACAAGACGCATCTAGTTTTTGGAGGAGGAAAACAAGAAAAAAAAATATTCTGAATCTCGGAAGCCAGAACAGCAAGAGGGATCGCTGCGCAGTGAAAGCAGCAATCCCTCTTGCTGTTCTGGCTTCTGGGATAGCTGTGCAGCCTGCATTCGTCCCATAAGACGCACACACATTTCCCCTTACTTTTTAGGAGGGAAAAAGTGAGTCTTACAGAGCAAAAAATATGGTAAATAAAAGCACTCAGGCACAGTGCTTTAAAACACAGACCTGTCTGTGCCTAGAAATACATAACGAAAGGAAGTCTCAATGAGCCCTAGAACGATTTTAGGTTTACCACACATTGGACACAGATCTGTGATAGGTGTAGTAAACTAGGTATCTGTTCCCACCTAAAATCAGTGCAAATGCAATGAATTGGGTTAAAATGCAACTAGGCTATATTTTACGTGATTCTGATCAAAGCTGGTTTGGGGGCAAAACATCAAAATGCATTTCCAGGGAGGCCATAGCAGGTCAGCTTCATCTGTCAGGATGATTAACAATAGATATTATCTGTCATTTTATCCCTGTGGAACAGAGGCAGCATTGGGATAAACTTCAAAATGCTCTGGATGGATTGCTCTCTGTTGTGGGATCGAGAAATCCGCTTGGCCTGTTGAGTGACCAGAAGTGGGTCCTTGTCAACCACCTTTGAGGTCCAAGAAGCATTTCTTTAGGAACAGCCTCACAACTGCCTCCTTCAAGGCAGCCTACCCCACCGTTGGAGTCATTCTTTACCTTCTGGACACAACCAGTCTATCAGTTCCTGCAAGAAAAATCTACCTCATGAATAATTAGGCAAAAATGCGGTCAGTCACACTGCACCAAATACCTTGTCTACACCTCCACTAAGGTGACTTTAATTATAATGCAAATTTATTGTTATATTCCAGCGGCTGTTACTTATTTCAGCATAGCGTTGCCTATTTTAAGAAACCTTATTTTGGGTCGTAGAAGATTTATGAATTTATCACCTTCTCCCCAGCTAAGCACAAGACATAGTTTGAGGTTGAAGATACTATGACAAGCCTTCAAGTTGCTTGGGCGATAGTGTGCTGGCTCTGATCTGAGTCTGTGATGGAACTCTTCATATGACCAAGGAACTATGAACTGTGTTCACATATTAAATAATAAGGGGGGCGGGTTCACCACACTCAATGACTTCGTTCAAGTTCACATATTAAATAACCTGTTCTGGTATTTTATGAGCAAATTTTATCATCCAGTGATGCACTTGTAGCTCAGACAGCAAGCTTGTTTCCATAGTAATTGAGTCAATGGCCTACTGTATCTGCTGATATTTTTTCATACAACCCTGATTTATATGCAATTTTTATTGTTGTTTAAAGAAAGGGCCTCGAAAGATTTTAATAAAGTAATGAGCAAAGGTAGATACAGTATTTACTCTCTCTCCCTCTCTCTCTCACACACACCCCTCATAAGGGGGTGCACCACAGACGCTCTTGCTTCTCAGCACGATTTAGGGGGCCTGATGTGATGTCCTGTGCTTTGGCTCCTAGGAGCTAGTGCCTATGGTGCATAACTTTCCTTATTAGTTTTGTTTTAATCTATTCAAATTTAAGCCAATTTATAGTCAAGTGAGTCATGTGATGACTCAGCCAACCTTCGCTACCCTTTATGGGATATTAAATTGGCTTATTCCCCCTACCCCCCCCCCCCCCAAATCCGGTTATTTCTCATTATGGACAAATGGAGGCTTGTTGTGATTATTCAGTGATGCTCCCTGCACATGGTCAGATGTTATCTCACATCTGAAGCATCTAGCCATGACACTGAAAATAAGTTCAGAAGGGCCCTGACTCAAGTAAAAGCTTTGCACTTTTTCTTTTTAAGCAGGAAGACCAGGACTTAAACAGTTCTCATCATTCTTTCATTTCACAAGTGCTGTGCAAAAGCAGGTGTGGAGAGCCATCATCTCAAAAAGCCACCAGCGGTTATCAAGCTCATCACCTAAGCATGGCTATTTAACTGCATGATGAGGCAGGTTGTCACACTTCAGCCGACGTGTAAAACTTGTGATATATATTTTTCACAGGTCTTGCTTGAGTTGTAGTGCATAACTGTCAAATTCTACATAACCCAAAAATGTGCAATCGCAGCTGCTTTAATATCAAAAAGGCACAACCTATTCATGCTCATAACAAAAGCAAGCTAGGTTAGCTGTAGCGTCATGGTGGGGGGCAAGTTTCTAACTTCCAAGAAGCATATTTGTAACAACTGTATGGTAGGGAAAACATCTGCAGGTTAATCTTTTCCTGACAGAGTGTAATGCTATGATGTTGAAAGCCACGCCTCCATGCTAAACACACACACACACATGCACATCTTAGGCAAAGGCTCCCTCTGTGCTCAGAAGAAGCAGATCGACAAGAGTTTTACAAGGTCAGCTTTGTCTGCAGCAAAGAATTGGCAATCTTTTGATGAATGTGTAAGACTTATATAGCTACAAATACAAAATATGGGTTGAATAACCAGCAAGCTGTATAAACTGTTGGGGCTCACGCAAGCCAAGGCAAAACCCCGCTTTTCAAAAACTGATGCTCAACTCCCCTTGATATTCCATGGCTCAAAGAGGGGTAATGAGCATGCTTTAAAAATTAATGTTGTTATGCATACATAGTGAATTTCTTCAGGGCATAGAAACTCTATGAGCAGTCCCAGTCATTGCCCTGTTTATATGTACAGGACCACCATGTTCACTGTTACATGTGGTGGTGACAGTCACCTCATAGTTTCAGAATGAAATACAAACTTTCAATGTTTTTTTTAAAAAGTAGCCATTTGACTTGATTTTTGAACCTGAAGCAAAGTGTCCAAATGACCCTTTTATGGGTTTGACCAATATAATGTGCTGTGTACATCAAATAAATGAATACACAGATAATGTTCTAGCACCATGTTTGCTTTGGACTGGAACTCAGTTGTGAACACAAGAGATGAGAATGACAGCCTTCCTGAAATCTGCTGCTGGAAAACATCTGTCTCATGATACATGTTAAGCTTCTTTCTGTGTGTTTTAGCTTGAGCCTCAAGCTAGTCCTTTAATAATTTACTCTGAATTAAAGCAGCATGATATCATCTCATTTTTCTACATTTCTCTCTATCTTCCCTTAAGTTAGTTAGCTTTATATATAGCATACAACAAGTGAAAGAAAATCCTATTCTCCCAAAAAGTAATTCACAAAAGATAACCATAGCAACACATTAACCTCAGAATTGATCTGTGGATTTCTGGGATACAGGATTCTACTGGCCTTTAAGAAGCTGATATTTAACTTGAAGCCATGTCTAATTCAGCAGTTTTTATTTCAAGTGTTAGGCTTACTCTGTTAAGCTGTTCCTTTCTCACTGGATTCTCAACCATCTAAATTTTACCTAATTTTGCCCATGAGCAGTGCATATGAAAATTGCTGGCCTGTCTTTCAAATAAATTAACACTACTTCATTTAAAGTGAGAACATTTGCTCTAAAGTTTTTAATCTGTTAGTGCTTCAATACTATGTAAACGCGATCTTCCCTATTTTGTTTATTCTGGCCTTTGTCTTTTTCCAATAAAACAGAAGCCACTACAGTCAGTGCCCAAGCATAATGCTTCTCTGAACTTTGTACAAACATATAGAGAACCCCTTGTTTTCTTTGCTTCCAATGCCTTGTTTGTCTGTGTTTGTTTTTTGGGGGGAGGGTGGGGTCAGAGGGAATATTGAGTGATGTCCTTTAGTGGCTTCTTTCACTCCCTTTATTGAATCTCCTAACAGTTTGGATGCCCGATTTGTATTTATAGCAAGACATGGTACTATGACATGTACAGTATTAATTATTCAAATTGCAAATGCCCTTTAAACCCTGTTTTCCTGTACATGGGATACAGTGTCAGGTCTTCTATGCAGTTGTGGCCTAACTACACAACTAACAATTTGCCTACACATCTTCAAGCATTATGGCTTTGTGATATCATTATTCAGTCACACATGGTTGGCTATGTGACCTTTTCATGTCATCAGATATCAGGACACGATTCCCAGTTGACTGGGATCTATTATCATCAAGAAGCAGCCGGTTTCAAAGAAAACACACACAGTCCAAAACACATACTTACCAGGTAGCAAATAATCAGCAAAAATGGTGAGGGGGCAAGGGTGGATGCCACACCTACTTTCACACTGAAAAGGTTCATAGGCAGACATTTGACACAGTCCTCTTAAGAGTTATTGATACTGCCAACCAGATGCAAAAAGGAATTTGTCCCCAATACCTCCTAACAGGGAACCTTACTGTCTCTGATCATGGAGATTACATTATTAGCAACCAACACCAATCACTATGAAATACCTTCCCTAACCCATCTCTGTTAGTGGCCATGACAACATTTTATTTCAGTAATTTAAGTAAGTAAATATGCATTATGCTCGAAAAAAGTATTTCAATGCAGTTAATGGTTAAGCAATTTCACATTTGAGTTTTTTAAGGACTTTCAAGTGAATGCCACACAGGCCCAGTGACCTTGTCAAACCAGTGTGAATGACATACATATATATCAGAAATACAAGGCCAATCAAGGCCCCCAGAAACATGTACACAGGCTATCTACAGGCTGTCTTATGAACACAAGTGTGTAGTCCACACTTCATGTATTTGCTATCAGCCTATGCTTTTTTTTTTACCTATGGCTAATAGCACACAATGGGGGGGAGGATTTGGATCTGGGCCGCAGTGCAGGGACTCCTCCCCTCCGAACTGCCACCCCAATAAAAATCTCTCCAGTCCCATGATTGCTTTTTGGAAAATAAAAAGACATCAGACATTTCAATCATGGAATTTGTAACATCATGTGCTGTTGGACCCTATCATAGATACCAGATGTAGCAAATGACAAACATGATTGCCACACAAAGAATGAACCAGCTCATTACTAATAGACATCAGTATAGTCCAGACATGTTCAACTGGTTGACTTCGATCGACAGGTAGATCGTTGTGTTGCTCCAGATCGAGCGTGGGATTAAAGTAAGTGATTGCCTGGTTTCTCCTGACTGATCGCGTCACGGCTCACCATGGCGCTATGGCGCATTGCCACTACAGAAAAAAAAGAAGCTCAAAGGCACTCCCCCCTAACCCTAAAAAAAGGTCAACAACTATAGCCAATCCTTCTGCCAAAAAGCTTGACAACTCTTGGCAATGGCAATGGATAGATTACTGCTTAGAGAATGCTTGCTGCTGCTTCAGAACCTCAGACAAGACCAAGCACTGTTCAACATCCATTGGACTGAGCATAATATATTGGCATATAATATTATGCTATTCAACTCATCCACAATTTAACGTTAAGACGTGCAGGTCCACTGCACATTGTGTTATTCAAGGTCCTGTTGTCCAAAAGTGTAAATAAAGTGAGGCTTATTTGTTAATTTCTCTTTAGCGTTCATACACTGCCCCATCAACCATGTCATCTGCACAGCTCATAATTTAAAATCAATAACCAAGACATGCAATTATAATCGATCAACAGCTAAAACAACAAATTAAAAAAATGCATCAGCACAAAATTAGTGTGTCATAGAAAGCTGTGTAAGATCATTAAAAACAGCACTAAAGCCAACAAGAGTGTGTTGTGGGGAAACTACCAGACTGCAAGCTTGATATGTATGAAATTAACATTGCACTCCCATGCATATCTAGCCCAAAATAAGCCTGACTGAGTTCAACAGGACTTAATCCCAGGTAAGGTGTGTGTAGAACCTCCGCTTTTAGCCACTCACACTCCGAACTAATATGTGGATCAGAACTTAATATATTTGTTGACTATCGCCTCCTCCCTCCATGGCAATTGACTTCCCTGGGTTTGGCAGACACACACACAGACATAGAAATGAATTTATTTTTAAAAGTTTGAGTGAGTGACTGTGAAGTAATATAAGAAAGCATAAGATTTTTAAAAATCACTTCAGACAAACTATACTATAAAGCAGACTAGTAAAGCAAAATTAGTCAAGACTATTCTAAAGGAGAGGGGGATACCTCTGCCTCAAAATACAGTGATACCTCGGGTTAAGTACTTAATTCGTTCCGGAGGTCCGTTCTCAACCTGAAACTGTTCTTAACCTGAAGCACCACTTTAGCTAATAGGGCCTCCTGCTGCCGCCGCACCGCCGGAACGCAATTTCTGTTCTCATCCTGAAGCAAACTTCTTAACCCAAGGTATTATTTCTGGGTTAGCGGAGTCTGTAACCTGAAGCGTATGTAACCTGAAGCGTATTTAACCCGAGGTATCACTGTAATAGAGTAAGCAACACTTAAGACAGTGTCAAAAGCAAACAGCAGCAAGATTAAGTCAAAACAGAATAAATGAAAAAGGAAGACTTGGGGAAGGGGAATAAAAAAAACTGAGTATATGGTTTGGAATGTACTGGTAAGAATGCAAAAAAGCTTCCAAATAACCCCACTAGAATTCAGCTAGCATACTGTTCCTTACAGTACAGTGGTACCTCAGGATGTGAACGGGATCCATTCCAGAGCCCCGTTCACATCCTGAAGCGAATGCAACCCGCGTCTGCGCGTGCGCAGGTCACGTTTTGCCACTTCCACGCATGCACGTGACGTCATTTTGACCGTCTGCGCATGCACTCATGGCGAAACCCGGAAGTAACGCGCTCCATTACTTCTCGGTCACCGCAGAGCGCAACCCGAAAATACTTAACTTGAAGCACATTTATCCCGAGGTATGACTGTAGTTCTTACAAAAGAGCAAGAAACACTGGAGAACAAAGCTACTCATTGCATCAACATCCTTCCACCAGAGCACTATGATTGCAGAGCCCTTGTGAAATCATTCCCTCTGATTACAAACTAGATCTGTCAGTCGCAAAGGAAATTGTCATACCTTGGCGATTTCCATATATGGTAAGCTTAAATACATACTTTCCCTTTTATCAGAAACAGTGTCTGCAGATACTTTTATTTTAGCATCTGAATTGCTCATGTCCCTTAAAGCATTTTAGTACAGGGCAGACCCTACTTCATCCAAGGCAAGCCCAGAATCCTTTTAAAGCATCCTGTTTCAGCTCAGGATTTGACCAAATCTGCTGCACAGCCCTAGCATTAACACATTTTTAGTATTGTTTAACAGCAACTCCTGATGTACTTAGTAGTTAGCACAGAACTACTAACATTGTTTGAAATTAGGCTTGCGACTTCATTTTACATGTTTTTAAATGTTACTAAAAATGTATGTTTACAATTGCTATGTCACTATGACTTCAATCCCCCCCCCCCCCCCGTGTTACCTAATGGTATAATATGTGTCCAAATAATATATATTAATTTTTCAAAATGGCCTGGGAATGGCACACACGTCTGACCATCAGAAATAGAAGGGATGTTATTTACCATGATTTTTATAAAGGTAAGGTAAAAAGGTAAGGTAAAGGACCCCTGGATGGTTATGTCCAGTCAAAGGTGACTATGGGGTTGTGGCGCTCATCTCGCTTCCAGGCCAAGGGAGCCAGCGTTTGTCCACAGACAGCTTTCCGGGTCATGTGGCCAGCATGACTAAACCGCTTCTGGCACAACAGAACACCATGATGGAGACCAGAGCACATGGAAACATTGTTTACCTTCCCACCACAGCTGTACCTATTTATCTACTTGCACTGGCGTGCTTTCAAACTGCTAGGTTAGCAGAAGCTGAGACAGAGCAATGGGAGCTCACTCCGTCGTGGGGATTTGAACCGCTGACCTTCTGACTGGCAAGCCCAAGAGGCTCAGTGGTTTAGACCACAGCGCCACCCGCATCCTTAGCTTCATAGTGGCTATGAAGGTGGTGGCAGCAGCAGAGCATAAAATTGTGAAATAATGCCTCCTTCAAGATGCTGCAAGCACCATCCTTTAGCATCTAAGCAACAACATTTAGCATCTAAGCATGCAAATAAAGCTAAATAATCAAGCTCTGCTGGACATGGACTCTAGTGATTAATAATTGAATAAGAGCTATGCATTAAACATCCATTTACCAGTTAGGAAGTAACACTTATGAGGAGTAAAATAAAATGTCAAAGGTATGGAGACTGAGACAAGGGACATATTTAGCTTCCAGGATAACTAATGTGACTAGGCACTCTGTAAGAAAGCCTCAACTCCCCACCCACCCCTCTCTATCACTACCAAGGAAATATAATAAATGATTAGAAAGAGAACATACCCAAGTGACGCTGACATAAAACCCCCACATATATACTAAGTAAAAACATATGTTTTACCACTCCACCTCTCCCCCCTTTTCTTCTCCCCCCCACCTTATTTTGTATACAACACTAATGTCCCACATCAAAGGTAACTGATCTGTAGAAAAGACTTTATAACCTGAGAAAAGAGACAATGCACATACTTTTGTAAACCAAGAAAATATTTAATAAAAATCATTTTTTTAAAAAGAAAGCTCCAATCAACAAGTATACTGAATTACGTAATACAAACCCCAATTTGAGGGGAAAACTTGGAAAGATTGTAGTGCATTGTAAAGCAGGGTTCCATTTTTTCACTTTGTCCCACACCATCTGTTTCCTTCAGCCTTTCCCTCTTTGCTGTCTTCCTTCCATGTCATTCACCTTCTTCCCACACAAAATAAGCAGCAGCTGCATAAGCCAACATTAAAGACCATGCTTCCAGTCACTTAATAAGCAGGCGAATGTCATTTTGTTTCTACCACGGAAACAAGACATCTCCAATTTGAAATGCCAAATGAGCTCATAAAGGGCAACATAAGAAGATCTCTGCTCGATTAGTCCAACGGCCATCAAGTTAAACATTTTGTTCCCACAGTGGTCAACCATATGACTATGGGAAGCCCTTAAGCATCTAGATGACTACTGTGAGAGTGCCGTGTATTTTCCACAGAACAATAGATAACAATAGATTGCTCCCCACCTTTGTACAATCTAGTTAACCACCATATCAGTTTGAAGCTCAATCTTCATTCCTTTATTTCCTATTAGCAGTCACATCCATACTAACAGGTGATAAAATTAAAGTTGACTAAATTAGCAGTTGAAGGCAGGAGTGCCTGGCGTGCTCTGGTCCATGGGGTCACGAAGAATCGGACACGACTAAACAACAACAACAACAACAACAACAAATTAGCAGTAGTGGCCCAACTGCAATTGGTTTGGCTTCTTGCAAACTTATGAACAGTAAAAAAAAAAAAAACATGTCCTGACTAAAGGGCACTACTTTCTTTTCTGCTCCTTGTTCAAACATTAAGAGAGATTTATAGGAACAAGGAGAAGAAATGATAGGGCATGGATTTACAGAGAACCTACCTATTTGTATCCTTTTATGATTGGGGGAAAAGATTATTTGAATCAGATAATTAATCTGAGTTTATTAATCCTTTGATTTGCCATAGGGATAATTTCAAATGGCACAGGTAGCAGCATTATAAGCATCCCTGTGTAGAAAATGCAACTAGAAGCCAAATTAAAATAATTTGGCAAAATTAACAGCAGCAGAATCTATCTAAGCTCCTCAGAGCAGGGGGCAATCCTTTTTGCTTGCATCGCCCTGTCAAGTGCCATGCATGTCAATGGAATTATGTAAAGAAGAAACAATGAGCCAAGCTCTTTCAAAAGGAGCTTCCCATATCAGAAAAAGAACACATGTAGATGCTTGAAACATATGCAATTATTCCATAATTCATTATGTCCTCCGCAAAGCATGTCAATATAGACAGGAAGCTTATAGTACATTCATTTGTCAGTATCACCACCTCTGCTGAAAAAACCATGTCTTATGTATATAACCAAAAATACTTTCTGAAAGAGCTGATCTTCATTTAGCTTATTCATATAAAGAATTACAGCAAAATTGGCAAAGATAAACTTTACTCACATCAGAAGCAAGGAAACTGACCTATGACACCTTTGGCAGAGTAGATAATTGCTTTAAAAACATAGGCCACTGTTCATCAACATTTTGAATTCTTTCCCTGTCTACAATGAAAGCCATCTGCTATGCATGGCTGACTTCATGAATTTTCAAGTCCATTTCTATACTGAAAATGCAGAAATGGCTTTTGTCATTAGGAAAAATATGGGAGAGCACAGAGCACTTCATTAAAACAGAATATTGCCTAGTCTAGGCATTGGGCTACCACTAAAATACAGATTTAGAAGCCTAACCTGATTACTGTGCTTTGTTTACAGATATTTTCAACATGTTTCAGAATTCACACTCACGCCCACTTCATTTTTTAGGTGTATACCTATTATACCTGTACATCTGAAATTGTAAATGCAACTAACACATGCTTCCAAATATGCATTATAGAGCTATCCTTGTCTGTGAACTGTTTTTACTGCAACTACATGGTAGTATATCTTTGCCGCTTGGCTAGCTTTACCTATGCATAATGTGTGAATCGCCTCTATGTCTTAAGCAGGCCTTTTTTTAAAAAAAAAAGCCTAATTCAACATCACTTCAAGACACCAGACACTCTATTCCCCTTCCATTTCAATCTGTTTTCCTTTATTTATTTTGCCTCCTAGTCATTCAGTATTCTATGCCCACTGAGCATCTCAGTCCTTATTTTGAGACACACACACACCCCACACACACATTTTGTATTTCCACCCTCTATGAGGAGGCAGAGCCTGGTACCAAATCCTGCCTAGACCCTTTGGTGTCTATGTTTTCTAATCCTGGGAATATATTTTTTAAAATAGTTTCTCAGTGTGAACCAAGAAATGGCCTATCCAAACAATGAGATATTGTACTCTACCCTGTTTAGATCTTTGTCTCCACTCCTCCCTCTTCTCCTTTAAGTTACTTAATACCATTCCTTATCTATGGCTAAACAAAGAAAGCCTTGTGTAAACACCTTAGTAAACACTCCATTTTGCCCATGTGGCAGTGTAGAGTCCCAGCATTCCACACCATCTACTCCCCTCCATTTTCCTCCCTTCCATGCTCCAACAGCATTCTGTGCCCATTGAGCTGCATCATCCTTTATTGGCCTTTTTAGACTCCCTCGCCTCCATTTGGAGCCTCTCCCTAAATGGGGTGTTTTGAGGGTGGGGGGCAATGATGAATACAAACAGCCAATCCCAAATGTATTAAATTGTTTTAACTTGTGAATTAATATCCATGGGCAGCTCTCTTTTCCCTCCCTAGGATATTTAAAAATAGTTTCTCAGTGTAAGTCAGGAACTAACCTGCCCAGGTAATTAGAAAGTTCTTTTGGCCTTTTATAGGCCCTTCCATTAGACAGAGTGAGGCAGAAACCTCAGGTAGCATATGCTGAGTGATGGTGAGTCTGTCTTGAGCCTCCAAGTAACTTATGCATGTGGAATGGGGTGTGGTCTTGTCCTTCAAGCCACAAAGAAGATCATCTCCACGTCTTCACCAAATAAAGGGAGGCAGTTATTAGGGAAAGTGCCTTTTCGGTGGTGGTGCCAGAGATATGCAGTGACTTCCCCAAAGTGTCTCACTGGGTGCCTATATTGTGGTCTTTTTAATGCCAGGTGAATACCCTTTTTCTTTCCCCAGGCTTTTTAGTTACAGTGGTACCTCAGGTTACATAAGCTTCAGTTACATACGCTTCAGGTTACAGGCTCCACTAACCCAGAAATAGTACCTCGGGTTAAGAACTTTGCTTCAGGATGAGAACAGAAATCGTGCGGCGGCAGCAGGAGGCCCCATTAGCTAAAGTGGTGCTTCAGGTTAAGAACAGTTTCAAGTTAAGTATGGACCTTCGGAACGAATCAAGTACTTAACCTGAGGTACCACTGTATATGCTTTTACCACCTTTTGGATCTTTGACACTAATTATTTTCCCCTACACTGTATTTTGGGTGGATTTTATTCTGATTAGATGTTAGCCTTTGTACTCAGTTTGTGTTGGTTTAATGCTGGACTTGATGGTTTTGTGTTCATGGCATAAATGCTGTTTTTAATACATGTCTTGTATTTTTGGATTTATTGATTCACAACTTTTTAAAACTACCCTATAGGACTTTGTTGATGGTGAGGTACCAGATTGTGTGGAGAAGCTATTTTTTGAGTGGTGCCCACAGCACATTCTCAAAATCTGAAATGTGCCCACTGATCCAAAAAGTTGGTGATTCCTGCTGTAAATGATATAGTTGTGACATACTTCCATGTAATCTCACAACAGTTAAACTGTGATACAAAATATTGCTTCTACCTGGACCCACTGGCTCCTTCCTTCTGGTAATGTGAAGCTAAACTGAAGTGTGAAAATGAAGACAAAAATTCTGATGAAGCCAATGTCAACATGGTTGCTAATATTAAACGAAAGAAGGATTAGAGGCACCAAGGAAACTGCATTATTTCTGAACCAGTAGCAGCAAAGTTTAATCTCTACAGCATGTTCTATCTTATTCATTGGTTTCTGGAAAGAAATTCATTATTGGCTGAGTAGAGGTAAGGAGCCTATAATTTCATCTTGTTAAGTCAAAATAAAAACAAACAAAAATAAAATAGGAAAAGTTTCTGAAAGATCTAATCACTGTAGTGTGAAATGAAGATAATGGACTCTGCTTATTCTATATAACTTTTGTTGTTGTTCAAATCCATGGCAGAAAAACACAGATTATACAAAGAATGAAACATGAAAAATCCAGATCATTCAGTTTACCCTGATAGGGAATTAGAGTTTTAGCTTCTGGAGGTTTCTGTTTATATATTTTACCATGAGGGGATTTTTTATTATCATTAAAAGCTAACAGCAGCAAGCCTGAGATTTTAAAAGCATTTCCATCAGACGAACAGCATTACTGTCAGTTTGATTTGGCCTGGAGTCTTTGGGTTAAGACGATATTTCTTGAAGTTAGTAAATGGTGGCCAGGAGCTTAAGCTGCAATGGTCCATTTCTAACATGACGCAATAGGAAAGGGGGTCACAGTGGCTGCATTCAGCCACTACAAACCTCAGATGTTATGCATACAGTTAAGGAATATAATATCTGCAGTTACTTACTGATAAGAAGAGCATGCAAGGAGGGAGTGTGTCTGCAGTGACTTACTCCTCCTCTTGGCATCCAGTTGCTGAGACCCACAAGCAGGGATAGTTGTACTCAGGTCCTGTTTCTAAGCTTCCCATAGGCATCTAGTTGGCAACTATAACAGGATAGTAGACTAGAAGGGCTAGTGGTCTGTTGCAGCAGACTCTTCTTATGTTCTTATGCTTACCTACACAGTGCAGAGATTAGAACCTCTATAGGGAGAGAGCCTTTGCACAGACAGGCTGCCACTCCAAATGGGACCCTGATTACTTAGGTTCCAGATCGTATGGAAGCTTGTATGTACATCCTTTTTTCCCAAACACTTGTGCTGTACATATGGATAGCAGGAGGAATAGCCCCACTCCTTGCACATATTCTCCTTTACTGTAAGTTAATGTTCTCCTTAACTGCAGGCATAATGGCTGTTAAAGAAGTTATGGTTCGACATGTTTTCAGACCAAGATGAAGACTGATGTAAACAGAAGGGGTTGCTCACAATGCCTGTGTGCTGCAGTTACTACACACTTCACATGATATATTTACAATTAAGGGGAACATGCAAGGATAGAGTGGGGCTGTGTGGGGTAGCCCCCTCTCTGTTCAGCATCTATCCATACAGTTCAAGCATGCTAATATCTGAAGGAGGGAGTGCTTTGTGTATAAAGGTTGCTCTGCGATTTGGAACCATGATCACTGAAGGTTACAAATCATATGGAAGCCTGTACATGCAGAAAGCTTCTTCCTTCATTTCAGACATTTGCACTGCATGCATGGATAACAGGAGCGGGTCCTGCTCCCTGAATGTGTGTTCTCCTTAACTGCATAATTTCTGAAGAGGTATTATGGTTTGACACAAAGTAAAAGCAAAATCTTCTAATCCCATCCCCTTTCAAATGAAGGCAGAGTTGTGCTTGATGAGGCTACTGCTATAATGCAGTTTTGACATTCTGAATTTTGAAACCCTCAACACTGTGAAATGCTTCAAGCTTCAGACCTTCCTTGACATAAAATCTGAAGGCTCTCAACATATGCCACAGAGGAAGAACAATTAAATTAAAATTTAGCTATAAATAAGCAATAGATCAGATAATAGAATTCCTGGAAATTGCATAAACATTGTAGGGTAATGGGCCTATCAGACACTCAACACTCTGTCATGGACAAATACAAAATAACATTGGAGGTGAAGCGTTGGCTTAAACTCCACATACACTTATAACCTTCCACAAACCACCTTTTTAAACAATGCCAGAGCCAATATACGCTCTACTTAAGAGTAGATCCACTGAAATTAATGGGTATATCTAACTTGGGTCCATTCCATTCAGTAGGTCTACCCTGAGTAGTTTCACATAACCCAATGTATGCCTCACATCCTATGTTTCTCACTTACCATAGAAAAGATTGGGCTGCTGCAATTGAACAATGAATGTGTGGTGTACTGGACAAACCTAAAATGTTGAACTAGGGTTGAAGAGACATAGGTTTAAATTCCCACTCAGTCATGAAGCTCACTGTGTGATCTTGGGCCAATCATTCTCTCTCATAGGATTGTTGGGAGGATAAAATAGTAGTGGGACCATACATGCCACACTGAGTTCCTTGGAGGAAATGTGGAATATAAATGTAATAAATGGTTTTTATAATAACCTAACATATGAATCATGTCAAGGTATTTTCCCATGCCATGTTAATGAAATATTATTTGCAAGCACTAATACCACTAAGGGTTGGTTCACAGATACAAATCACACATACATTTCATGCAGACATCCATGGGTATGGGGTATGAGGAATGCCAGAGCAAACTGCTCTTGTTCACACAAGAGCTAGCAGCATCCAAGTGTGATGACAACGATGGCAGTAAAAACAGCTCAATGACACTATTTCAAAGACTGCTGCTAGCCACTAGCTGGTTGTGGCTCTCTATAGTCCCCTTCTCACAGATTTTTCAACATGGTTGCACATGGGAGCACAGCTGAGAAGGGATTGCAAAGAAAGGTAAAGTCAGTGTGGTGCCCTCTAGATGTTACGAACTACAACACCCATCAGTCTCAGCCAACAGGGCAAATGGTCAGTGATGATGGGCATTCTAGCTCATTAAGACCCAGTCGGTTCCACACAGGCTACTTTCATGTGTGATATGGTCCTTCCGATACAGTTTCTTAACTGTATTTACTTACAGTTTCAATATTAAATCAGAATTATCTTTTTTGAAATGAATCACCGTTGTTGTTGTTTAGTTGTTTAGTCATATCCGACTCTTCTTGACCCCTGGACCAGAGCACGCCAGGCACTCCTGTCTTCCACTGCCTCCCGCAGTTTAGTCAAACTCATGTTAGTAGCTTCGAGAACAGCGTCCAACCATCTCGTCCTCTGTCGTCCCCTTCTCCTTGTGCCCTCAATCTTTCCCAACATCAGGGTCTTTTACAGGGAGTCTTCTCATCTCATCAATCACCATTACCATCATATATTTAGAAGCAGTAGCAAACACAGACATTACATTTCCTATCTAACTGCAATATGATTGAATGCCACTTTCAAACCATAATTATCAGCTAAAGTATAAGCTAAGTAAGTGGCAAAGCGGCACTTACTGCTGCATGCATACATCTTCAAGCAATAACTTCAGAGCTGCAATGTTGCCCTTTCACACTGTACAAAGTAAAGGTAAAGGTACCCCTGACCATTAGGTCCAGTCACAGACGACTCTGGGGTTGCAGTGCTCATCTTGCTCTATAGGCCGAGGGAGCCAGCATTTGTCCACAGACAGCTTCCGGGTTATGTGGGCAACATGACTAAGCCACTTCTGAAGAACCAGAGCAGCGCACAGAAACACTGTTTACCTTCCCGCCGGAGCGGTACCTATTTATCTACTTGCAATTTGATGTGCTTTCAAACTGCTAGATGGGCAGGAGCTGGGACCGAACAACGGGAGCTCACCACGTCGCAGAGATTTGAACCACCGACCTTCTGAACGGCAAGCAGTAGGCTCTGTGGTTTAGACCACAGCGCCACCCGCATCCCCCACACTGTACACAGAAGTCTATTAAAGAGAAAACAGCCACCTCAGCTACCTAATGAATGAAGTAAAATATTAAAATAACTACTGTTCATAAAATACTGTTCATCTTGAGACCATGTTTTAAATAGTATTTTCAAAGTTAAGCATATCAAAGGTATTCTAGAATGTGGATGTCATCAGTTGGCACTCAAGAGGCTTAAAGAGGGCATGAATGAAGAGGTAACGATATCAATTTGTCATAATTGACGATATCAATTTGTCATAATTGTGTTCCTCCCCTCACCTTCTCCAGTGACCTCAGGGTGCACTGCATAGGATAGCCTCATTTTATTCACACTAAAACCCTGCCATGCTGATTATGGCAAGACTGTGACTTGCCCAGGTCTTGACTCAATTCACATTCTAGAATTATGTGTTCCTGCACTGAAACCCTATACCAGAGCTTTCAAAACTTTTCATATTGGTGACACACTTTTTAGACATGCCTCATTTCCTGACACAGTAGTTCAGTTTTATTAGCAAACCAGGGGTTAAACGAACCCCTTTCCAGCCCTGGGAGGAGCACAGGGAATGTTCACATGCCACACCTACACACCGAAGACAACACACTAACGTGTTGTGACACACAGTTTGGAAAGCTCTGCTCTATATTGTGTGCCACACCAGCTATAGATAGAAAGTGTTAAACATTCTCAAACCTACTGGCAAACAGCTGTTTTAAAAAATTAGTTATCCTTCTCAATTTAAAAAGGATTGATAATCAAGTATACTGACAGCATTTTCTCCACTTCATTTATTATTTATTTCATAAAATTTATATACCGCTGGATAGTAAAAAGAAAAAAAGAAACCAAACAACTTCAAAGTAGTTTGGGGGTGGATTCAGTAAGAAGAATTGACAGCAATAATTGAATTTGTATTGTTATCTTAACTTTTCAAAAAAGGTGTAGATACAATTCATTACAGCCCTATGCATTAGGTTTCTCTTCTAAGGCTGACATAGACAAGACAGCATTGTGCTGCCAGCACAAAAACAATGCCTTTTCACCTATTTGAAACTACTCAGGTGGACTGCAGCACTTTCCTCACAGCATCAGTAAATTTGCATACCTGTCCTTCTGTGTCTGACAATTACTACCCTCTTGCTGTATCTTTCATATGCCAATAAAAGGTCTAGTCTATCAAATTACTTGTCATTGTTTGGCTGTCAAAATGACTGTTGAAATTGGTTGAGAATACAGCAGGATGCACAGTATGCAGTTACTTTCTATAACCCAAAAAGCAAAATTAAGATTCAAAATAGTGTACTTTCTGAATAAACCTACACCTACTTTATAGTTACGACAGCAAAACACTTCTTGCATTTTATCTGCTGCATGTACTTACCTTGAACACTGCAAAGTTTCTGGGCAGCTTTATAGGATCATTTTTTTTATGGAGGTGAAAGCATTGGAGTTTCATCTTTCTAGACTTGCAATTAAGTCCCCTAAAGTCACTAATCAATGTATATTTTCTCTCGCCTGCCTGACCACATATATCAATGAGAGAAATTTGCAGCCTAAAAGGGAGAGGGGCAATGTTTTTAAAAACTTCTTTGGCTGGTAGCCTAAAGACAATTTTTATTCACCCAAAGTGACCAAATTTGCAGCCTAAAAGGGAGAGGGGCAATGTTTTTTAAAACTTCTTTGGCTGGTAGCCTAAAGACAATTTGTATTCACCCAAAGTGACCAGATGAGTCACAAGTTTCCATTATTTTCCTAATCAGTGTTTTTCTTGCAAACATAATTTTCAAAGATACTTGTCCCTTGTCTGCAATTACTAGAATCATCCACAAAAACATAGACATCAAGGCTTGAGATGTGTTGTTACCTGAAACAATTTAGCAGCAGATGGTGCCTTTTGTTTAGAAGCTGAATGCTTTTAAAACAAAGAAAATTAAACTAGTCTAATTAACAACCTATTGACAAAAGTTGTTCATTATCAAAAACGGAGACAGCTGCCAAGGAGCAAACACAACTTCACCCTTACCCTAATGGGGGGAAAGTACCTTTAAAATAAACATGTTTACAGAGAAAACTAATTTAAGGCCAGGGCGATTACTTTCCCGTAGCCTCTAAAATACTTAATAAAGTCATTACCATTTAGTGGGTGCACAAACACAAGGCATTTTTTTCTTCCTAAACAGCATTTCATATAACAAAACACCCAAAAGCAAACAACAGAGGCTTTGGAAGAACAACTACTTGGACACCTTTCTGGCAATGGGTCCAGTTGACATCCCAGTGTACCATCTAGTCTGGTTTTATGGGAAGAGTTCCACCTCTGAGGCCTGAGGATGTGGGACGAGGTGCTTACAAAAGTTCAGCTGACCACAGGCCATCTTGAGCCTAGCCCCTCATAGCTAATTCAAGCTAATGGCGGGCAAGTGGTGTGGGGGCTGACTATGTCCAGGGTGTTGTAATAGGCCTTGTTTGAATTGTTTTTTAAAAATACAGTTTTAAAACATTTTAATTTGCTTATTATATGAGAGGAGGGATGCATATATATGTGAGGTCACAGGCATACCATGTCCTCTATCCACTTCTTTCACATCATACATAGCTTATTCACTTCTATCATATCCCTTCTTCCCTTTTTTTGAGACTAAACTAAAAAGGTCTAAACCAAACCTATCCTAACTGGGAAGCTGCTCCAACACCAAAACCATTTGGGTTGCCTTTTTGTGAACCTTTTACAACACTACACTATCTTTTGTTGCATTTAAAACAGAAAACAAAAAAACAACGATTCTACCAAACCACAGCTCACAAGGAATCTGACTGTCCTGAAGCATTTGGATTATGGTCTAATAGGAGAATCCACCCAAAAAATAGATGTGAGATATGCAAAATAATATGAAACATGTAAGATTCAAACTGTCCTTCCAATGAGGAAAATAAGACATTCATTAATTGGAATCTAAACGTCTCTCCAGATTGTGTCCCCCCCCCCCCTTGCCCCATGTATATTCTGCAACATGCCATTGATGCAATAATAGCGAATTAATGGAGAATTTATACTGGATCATTCACACTTTATTCAACTTTATGGATTGTTCTGCAATGCTTCTCCAATGTTACTGCGCTACAGCCATCTGGAGGGGCACTTTTGCCCTGCAGCACAACAGAAGTGGAAGAGAACAAAACCCAGAAAGTAGGAAAAGTTACAGGGATTTAACAGGAAACTACAGGGCATGCAACTACTGCAAACAAAGCGGTATGATCACCCCAAAACAATTGCTGTCACAAATGGTATTAAAAATGTGATCACTTGTAACTGCCCCAATAAATCATGAGCAGAAATCATGTTAAATGCGCAATAAAAAGGTTGTCTGGAGCAAAAGCAGATACATTAATAATAATGATGCATTTGACATTTCTGTACATCTCTGTCGGTTTGTTCCGGCTTTTTATTTGGTGTTGTTCATTCGTTTGTTACAATTAGAAAATAGTTAAAACAGATACATTTTTTTAAAAAGATATCTGTAGCGAGGGGAGCCTAAATCTGGCAACTGTGTTACATTTTTCTCTTTCCTGTTGCAATGACCATGCACAATGACAAGTTATCCTGCATAAGCCTTGCTGAAATAAATGAGAGAAGCACTATGTGGTGTTAAGTTCTTCCTTTTCATTTCAATGGCTGTTGAAACATAGAGGGACAAAGATGTAGGGACAAAGAGCACTGCCGAAAAGTAACGATGACCAAAAGGAATGACTATTATAATAATAATAATTTATTATTTATACCCCGCCCATCTGGCTGGGTTTCCCCAGCCACTCTGGGCGGCTCCCAATCAGTGTTAAAAACAGTACAGCGTTACATATTAAAAACTTCCCTGAACAGGGCTGCCTTAAGATGTCTTCTGAATATCAGGGAATTATTTATCTCTTTGACATCTGATGGGAGGGCGTTCCACAGGGCGGGCGCCACTACCGAGAAGGCCCTCTGTCTGGTTCCCTGTAGCCTCACTTCTCGCAATGAGGGAACCGCCAGAAGGCCCTCGGCACTGGATCTCAGTGTCCGGGCTGAACGATGGGGGTGGAGACGCTCCTTCAGGTATACAGGATGTCCTATTCTAAATGTCCTTTGTAAACTGCTGGCCCACTTATCCCTAGCATTCTCATCTTATACGGGTATGTAAAATAAATGACAATAATGAAACTAGACAAGGACAACTTCATTGTTTTCATACTCTACACTTCATTGTTATATATGTGATTAAGAGTGAACCTCTTCCACATCCACCAGCGTTCTCCTGCCCAAACGTATCCGATCATGATGCCGAATCAATCTGTGTAGGGTTCATCAATCTATTTCTTCTCTTCTACCTCTGGCATGGTTCAGCTTTGTAGCTCTTTCCATTTGCTTGTGGCCAACTACAAATTGAACAACACAAAGTAATCTCATAGGATTTGAAGGAAGAATCTTGCCTCAAACCTTGTAACTGGACTCAGACTTTCTTCGGCTTCATGAATCACCAGATACTTTCCCCCCAATCTCTTCTCTGCAAAGGCGGAAAAATCAGACTAATAATTTATCTTCAGGAAGAAATCTGCTATGGGTCATGTAGTCTCTATTCATACCTCTACCTCTCAATTCATGCCCTTCTCTTGACAAAATTTGTGCTTTGGTACCGAATATTGCAAACTACTAAAATACTAATAATTCTCCTACTAAAACTGGAACAAATATGCAATGTAGCCTTTCCAATTACTCATCTCAACCACCTACTCATTTAAAACATCCACCCTGTCCTGTATTGTGCGCTAAGGGCCAAGGAACACTGTGTTTGTACCAATTGTGTGTGATCTTTGTTTTGTGACAGGCTAATGTCTGTGTCTTGGCTCTTTCACACTGAACCGAATACATCAAACCTTTCCGCAGGAAGGCCAAGGTGCTAGTCACCACTGGGAATTTGTCACATCAGGCATCTCCCTGTTGCTTACTGCAAGATTCCTGTTATCTCCAATCAGCAGCTCTTCTCAAAAAGCCTGAAGATGAGAAGCATTGAATATGGGAAAGATCAGTATGAGCATTTGGAGAAGCAAAGAAGGAATAGAATCAACAGGAAAGCAAAAAAAGGGGGGGCGGAGGAGAGCATTTTAAAAATAAAGGAGAATTAAAAGGAAGAAGAAGAAGAAGAAGAAGAGTTTGGATTTGATATCCCGCCTTTCACTCCCTTTAAGGAGTCTCAAAGCGGCTAACAATCTCCTTTCCCTTCCTCCCCCACAACAAACACTCTGTGAGGTGAGTGAGGCTGAGAGACTTCAAGGAAGTGTGACTGGCCCAAGGTCACCCAGCAGCTGCAAGTGGAGGAGCGGAGACGCGAACCCGGTTCCCCAGATTAGCAGGCTACCGCTCTTAACCACTACACCACACTGCCTAAACTCTCAATAACAGGAGCTGTATTTTTATGTTTGAAGGTGTGATAGGAATTCTGAGGTCTTAGATATATGTTAAATGTTCATAAGTATACCAACCAAGCATGTACATAGATCAGCACAGGAAGAAGACCGACCTGAAACCATTTTGATTCCCAAACTGACCAAATGTTTTCCCTACAAGGGGGGGGGGTCAGGGAGCCTTCCCATTGGCTCAGGAATTGAGTAATCAGCATTTTAATGGGTGACAGACTATCAGGAAAGTCAAACAGATAATGGGTGACAGACTATCAGAAAAACAATCAGGAAAGGCAATCAGATAACCTGGCAAACAGGAAAAACAACATTCAAATTTCTGTTTTTGACCGCCTTTTCTGTAATGTAGGTATGATGTATCTGGGGGGTGGTCTTAGGTTACACCCCTTCTGTGATGTATGTATGATGTTTCTGGGGGTGGTCTTAATCTATAGGGTGGCAATTTCAAAAGTCCATATAAGGCCTTATACGCCATTGTTCTGGGTTCTTCCTCCCTCCTTCGTGTGGTGAGTGAGGACCCTGTTGCAACAGATCAATAAAGATCAGGCTTACTAGCTGCTTTGCTTCTCAATATTCTCTGGTTGGCCTCTGTTATTTTCTCCTACCAATAGGGAACCTACGTAAGGACTCTATATGGGCTCTTGGATACCCCATAAGGGAAAAGGGCAATTTTTGTTTACAACAAAGATATAATAAGCACTGTGTCCCGAAACTAGCATGTGGAACAGAAATCCAAAGCCACATTAAATATGCCCAACACTTCGGGACTGCATTTGACTGAAAGTTTTAACAGTGGTATGTACTTTGAATAATGACAGAATTTGCACTGGTAAAACCAAACATTTGAATCGGGTGTTCATTTTTACAGGCAAGGAAAATTCCTGCCTGCCTGTTTGGTCTCCTAGGTTTTGGGGACGAGATGAAGTAGCAGGAAATATATTCAGGAGGAAAAAGATCTCCCAAGTTGCTACAATACTTGACCAAAACTATTGACTTTCTGTCTCCATAGCATGGTTTGGTGGAAAGTACGATCTGTCTGTAGTACAAAGCCTGACAATTTTCATCCTTACTCTGATAAAAATGCCTGACACATTTGGGGGGGGGGGTAGATTCAAGGTAAGCAGACATTTTACTGCTGATGTACAACTTTAGCATCCTCACTTTAAAATAAATAAATATCTCACAGTATCTCACAGCTGGATGCTTTCTTATGTGTTTTCAGCTAGGCTTCTTATTTCCTCTTTCACCCCTCTGACTCACCAACTCCACATAGGTTGTCTTTTCTCAAAAGTCAACAGTCAGGCAGCACTGCATGAGACAGATTTTCTGAACACAGCAGGACAGGAAGATTAGCACCACCAAGGAGGCTAAAAGCATTTTTAAAAAGATGTATTTCATACACTTCGAAGCAAAAGGAAACTATGACCAGATCAATAGAAAGGCAGAGAAAGGAAACTGACCTATTATATACTAATCTATACTGGAAAAAACCATCTATTGCAAAAGTGATATAAACCTAAACACATCTATGCCAATGGAGGCCCAATATTTTGCTAAATCACCCAGAAAATAGATGATTTGCTGAAAGGTCACTGAAAACATCCGCTCAAGGTATGAGGCGATTTTAAAAAGGACATTTCAGTGTTGGAAATTATTATAAAAATATATCAGCACATCAGAGTGCTTTTGTCTTATATCTATGATGTGCTCATGTTTAGAGTAAGCAGTACAATTCCATTGAAATGAGCTTTTTAAGAACATTTATAATGTCAATTTTGGTTTTTACATAGTTCGTATAAGGCCTCCAAGGTGAGCAGCTATGGGTTTAAAGAGAAAAAGGGTGGGGTATGTGCATAAGTCCCACCCCTCAGTGCTCCTCAATGCATCTAGGAAGTCTCTCAGTCAACTACCACAAGCTCAGCTTTCTTAACCTAAATCAGTCATCAATCACTTTGCAGGCTACAATCCTACAAATCACTTGCCTGAAAGTAAGCCTCAATGAACTTAGTGGGGCTTAATTCTGAGTAGACATGCACAGTTATTTTTTAAAAAACCTCTTCAAGTAGTCTTTTCTATTGGAAGAAGTAAAAGTAAAGGCCTTTTAGATTAGAAGAGAAAACCAAGGGGAATGTGTTAGAGGAGGACTATAAAACTAGCAGACAGAAATATTTGGCCAGATCCATCAAGGAACTTCTATTCCTAGGCTCTTAACTTGGGCCTTTACAATAACCAGACCAAGATGTCCATACCAATAAAAGTTCCTCTGCTTCCCTTTAACAACTCAACTCACTCTTGGGGAACCCAACCCAAGGGCTGCATTCCCTTATGTGCAAGCTGCTGGCAGACAGAGGCAAAACTGAGCAGAGCAATAAATGTGAATATTACTTTTGTGCAGTAGGACCATTTCTATACGCACTTGCATACCTCTCTATTATCCATCTCTCCACTAGGGTTGCCGCATGTCCCTAGAAAAATGTGATCACCTTTTTTTGGGAGAAAAGTGTCACCTGTCCTGTTTGGACTTCAAATTGAGTACATTTTTTCACGTATTCAAATTCCTCCTCCTCCTCTGCCTCCTCAAACTGTGTCGGCAGAGAGTGGGTCCAGTGCGGGGGGGGGGGGGGAGAGCGAGAGCCTGAGCAGGAGTTTGTGTGGGCAGAGGGTGGATCCATGGGGAGGAAAGCTGAAAGTGAGTGTGAGAGTTATCAGGTGACCCAAGCAGAGGGTGGTGTGGGGCCAGGAGGAGGAGTTTGAGAAAGAGAGTTTTTGTGCAGGCAAAGGGTGGGTTGCAGAGAGCAAATGAGGGGGATTGCAGGGGGCTGGGCTGGTGTGGGAGAGAGAGCTTTTCATGTGGGCAGAAGGGTCAGGGGTGGGTCAGACTCAGAGAGCAAGATATGGGGTTTGCATGGCCCTGATGGAGAGCGGGGGAGAAAAAGAATTTCTGCATGAGCAGAAGCGGGTGTATCAGAGATGGAGACTCAGAGTCAGAGAGGAAGAGGGGTTTCTGCATTGAATAATCCACTGCAAACCCTGCGTGTCATTTTAATGGATTACTTTGAAGTCATTTCTGCACCAGGTAAATTAATTTTTAGCTCCCCAATTGACCTGTCCCATATTTTGCCTGACCTGATCTTTATTTTGCCTGAACAAAGGTGGCAACCCTACTATATCCACCCAAGCAATTATCAGAGTTCAAATATTTGTTCCAGTCAGCCAAAAACACTTTAGGGAGATTCAAAGCAAGGGTGGTGAGGGGTGTATCCTGGGGAAAGGGTGCATGGCTAAGGAGCGTGTGTGGCCTGGAGAGAGTGCAGGTGAAAAACTGAAAGGTTTCAATGACCAAATTTGGCTTCAACTAAGCCGGGGATGGGGAACCCCAGGCCCAAACACAGAAAAGGAGAGGGAGCCAGCTCCCTCTGCCTGCCCATCCCCATAACCTTACATATATTCAAGGGTGACTCCAGCAATGGTGACTCCTGTACTTGTGGGGAGTCTTTGTATGCTGTGGAACCTTGGGAAATCTTTCCTGTTGCAGGTAGTCCTTGTTGGACGTGCATAAGGTGACATGAACATGGGTGGGTGATGGAGCTAGCATATTCATGCATGCGCTTCTCCTCTCCCCCTTGTTTATTTGCTCACCCAAGACACGCAAATGCCTGAATAGGGCTCTTATGAAGTACTAAGCACTTTCCTAAAACGTAGAATGCTGAGCATGTAACACTTTACAGCACTTGATTAAGTTAGATTTTCTGTTTTGTTTATTTTCACCATCTCATTTTACTGAACTGAGCTGCACAGTTGAAAAACCTGACAAAGCTGGCTACAGTTTTCTGCTGAGTCCCTGAACATTTGAGTCAGATAGGAGGAAATGTTTTGAAGTTAGGATAATTATTTATTTACTGAAAGCATAATGACTGTATGCACAGTTTAGGAAATAACTTGACAGGCCCTGTTCAAGTCTCACATCTGAGCTTCCAAAGTGGATTCAGATTTTAAAAGCTGGTGCCTGATCTCCTGGACTTTCTCCTCCAGCTCCTTACTTGGAAATAAGCTGTACTGCAATTAAGGAACGTTGAGGAATTAGATTTTTTTTTTGGCAAATTTTGATTTGAACTGAGCAAGACTAATGCAAGAATTGGAACTTTGTTCTCCACCAACATCTGCCTGTCCTGACTGCTCCAATGTACTCCTTGGCTCAGAAAAATGCTTCCAAGTTATATTTTTAAATGTGTCTTTTAAGAGAGAACATGTTTAAAAATACATATTTTTAAAAAAATGCTGATTAATGCAGAAACAGGACTGAACTGACTTACTGGTGAACACATGGGAAAGTGGCGTAGACCAGAAATAGACCACATCACCCATCCCTCTTTGTACTTTCATCAAAGAAAATTGATTGAGATGCTACAGCCACTCTAGGGTGACACAATTTAAGATTACAATATAAAAAAAACACAGAATAAAGAATAAAAATATGAGCAAAAACAAACCAACAATCTCCTTTCTCACAACACATTTAAAAGGGCATTAGCTGTAGGTCAGCCAAAGGCTTAGTTGAAAATGAATATTTCACCTGGCACCTAATTGTGCATAATGAAGGTGCCAACCAAACCTCCCTGAAGAAAACATTCTACTGCAGGGCACTGCAGAGAAGGCCCATTCTCATGTTGCCACGCTACAGACCTCTCGTGGAGAAAGCACACAAAGAAGGACCTCAGAGGATGATCTCAGGGTCCAGATAGGTTCATATGGAGAGAGGTGCTACCCTTGAAGGGAGAATGTTCCCCAAAATGTGTGGTGTTGTTGTTTTTGTAATCCCCAGAGAGTTGGCTTTGAGGGTATCCCCTGCAAGAAGGTCCCCTCAGAGACTCCTTAGGACCTTGTGTATTAGCATGCTGTTAAAGCACAAAGGCTTTTTTGTTCATTTAGTGCTCCAAAGCAAGGAAAGCCCAGGTTCCTGGGCTGTACAAGCATGGAATGGAAACATTTTATTGATTTGCATGCTGCCAATACAGTGCATGGGTGTAGTGGTTAAGAGCGGTAGACTCGTAATCTGGTGAACCGGGTTCGCTTCCTCACTCCTCCACATGCAGCTGCTGGGTGACCTTGGGCTAGTCACACTTCTTTGAAGTCTCTCAGCCCCACTCACCTCACAGAGTGTTTGTTGTGGGGGAGGAAGGGAAAGGAGAATGTTAGCTGCTTTGAGACTCCTTCGGGTAGTGATAAAGTGGGATATCAAATCCAAACTCTTCTTCTACTCTTCTTTATGTGAGTTCTGTAGTAAAGGAAAGCTCAGTAAAAACCTCAGTGACATTTTAAATAATAATAATGATTTATACCCCGCCCATCTGGCTGGGTTTCTATAGGCTCTCTGGGTGGCTTCCAACAAAATATTAAAACACAGTAATCCATCAAACATTAAAAGCGTCCCTTAACAGGACTGCCTTCAGATGTCTTCTAAAAGTCTGGTAGTTGTTCTCTTTGACATCTGGTGGGAGGGCGTTCCACAGGGCAGGTGCCACTACTGAGACAGCCCTCTGCCTGGTTCCCTGTAACTTGGCTTCTCACAGTGAGGGAACCGCCAGAAGGCCCTCGGCACTGGACCTCAGTGTCCGGGTAGAACGATGGGGGTGGACACGCTCCTTCAGGTATACTGAACCGAGGAAGTTTAGGGCTTCAAAGGTCAGCACCGACACTTTGAATTGTGCTTGGACACGTACTGTCCGATCCTTCTGCGCAGTGCTGAATAGCATGGGGGGAGGTATGCCTGTTTACTGGCCCCAGGAGAGTAAGGTGGTATCCTAATGGAACAGAATCCCGAAAGTCCACATTGTGCCCCTCACACTTACTAAGCTTGGACAGAGAAAGCATTAGCTACCCAGAACTGGATCTGGCAATCCTCCTGCTTTCCTCCTGGATCTTGTAATCACAGGACCTCAAAGGTGCCATGCACTACTATAGCTTAATCACTCCTGCTCTGTCCCCTTGTCCTGTCCCCCAAAGTCAAAGGGGCTCAGTGGCTTCATTTAAGAACAAATAATCTATATGTACTGCATTATGATTTTCAAATGCTGTAACGTATAAGATATCTTCATTTCTTTTTTGCAGTAATAAATCTGAAGAATACTCATTTGATTTACTTTGGAGAGGCTAAGCATTCCCCTCATGTAAATTAGCATCAAATTTAGCCTTCCGCTACAGAACCTGGCTATAAATAGATATTTCCTGAGTAGATCAATTACTGGGGAACTAATTGTATTAACTACTTGTGTGAACAATAACCCAGTTCTCTAGCTTACAGCTTTTATTTAATAAAACTGAGATAAAACACATGAATTGTACGATACCAGTGGGGCATTATCATATAATCCAATTGCATCCAATGCAAAGCATACATAGGCATTTATTGGACATAAATTTTTCACTGATTTAAATAACCACATCTATCACTCAGCCAAAATGGTAATTGATGTACACGTATTTTTGGATCTCATATTTTTTACCAACTTATGAAAATCCCAAACAATGACAGAGAGGTGGTAGGAAGTTCTCCAAGATGAGACACCTGCATGCCACTTAGAATGGTTTTTAATATATATTAACAGAGCTTATTTCTATCTGTAAAGTTTCATCTTCATATGCTAGTGCCAGTTACCGACCCCTGAGGCATTATAAAGTTATACTGCAGAAATACATTTACCCCTGTAGTTCTTCTGCAGATAGAATGGAGGAAAGAATAACTCTAACATTTCCATGGGTAATGTCTATTTTATCCATTTTACCATACTGCCAAAAAACAAAACAGCATAAGAATATATCCATGTTATTAAGAATGGCTAGCCATTTCTCATATTTTATTTCCCAGACTTAACTTGGAAACATCTATGAAAAATAAGCTGATATAGAGAATATAAACATCCTTTTACATTTTTAGAATGAATTAAAATATTTCACTTCCTTCTCTCGACAGACATTTGTTTTAGATTACTTGAAAGTTTCTGTTTTCCCCCCTCCATCCTACATGAAAGAGTATGGTTGTAATTTTTAAGTATGCTTTCCTTGGCATAAATATCTTTGGTCACAAGGGAGCTTATTTTTTATTTAATTTCTTTATTACACGAGTTTTTTTACCACTTAACATTAGAATACCAATATTTACTTTTGAATATGTAGGAATGTACCATGTGAGATGTAGTAGAAGTCCATATTTATATGGAATATCCCTACACATCACACATATTCTTTAAAGATTTTGATTTTCATATTATTGCAAACTGGGCTGAAAGGATTATAGGCATCCAAGTTCCTAACTTGGTTTACTGGAGGTCAGTCCTCCAAATCCAAATAAATACAATATTCTATATTCACTATGAAGCTGATAAATAACAAAAAAATGTAGAATCCATAAACTACTTTGGTTAAGTGAACTTAAAGGTAAAGGTAAAGGTACCCCTGACCATTAGGTCCAGTCGCGGACAACTCTGGGGTTGCGGCACTCATCTTGCTCTATAGGCCGATGGAACAGGCGTTTGTCCGCAGCTTTCGGGTCATGTGGCCAGCATGACTAAGCCGCTTCTGGTGAACCAGAGCAGCGTGCAGAAATGCCGTTTACCTTCCCACCGGAGCGGTACCTATTTATCTACTTGCACTTTGACGTACTTTCATACTGCTAGGTTGGCAGGAACAGGGACTGAACAATGGGAGCTCACCCCATCACAGGGATTCAAACCGCCGACCTTCTGATCGGCAAGCCCTAGGCTCTGTGGTTTAGACCACAGCGCCACACGCGTCCCTACTTACTTCCACTTAAATCTTTGAGACTAGTAGCCCAATATTTGCTTGATTTCTGATGTCAGCCTATATTTGGAAATGGAAGCCGGGTGCATTAGTCTATTTCTGCTTCATGTCACTTTTGCATGTATTCACTCTGTGATTTAAAATAAAAAAATATTTAAAAATCCACACATTAGTATATAACTGCATATTTCTGAATTTACATTTGTAAAGCTATTTTATCTCACAATATGGATTTTAAAATATGCTCTAATATGTGTTTTTTTATCCAAGGACTGCATTTCAAAATTCAGAGAAGTATATAATCAGAATGATAACTATGTTCCAATCTATGCATTAGTCAAGGAGCTGTATACTATAATTCAAATGACAAAACACTAAACGGACCCAAGTTTCTGGGATGTTTGCAGAGAGGAGGAAATATTAATACACTGTTAGGATGCATTGAATTCTGCAGCACATTCTAAGCTTCTTGTCAGCATTAAATATATAGGAGTTCACAACACAAATGGTTCTCCTTATACATTCTCTTCTATTGACTTTATGTCCCATAGGGATTGCTATCAGGGTACACAAATTAAAACAAAAGGAGCTAAAAACAGGAGTGAAGCCCAAGGGTGGTTGGTGTGGTCCCTAGCTTTGCACAATCTTCACACCAATTAATGACCTGTGTAATTAATGACCTTGTTTGTGCACTGGGAATTACAGCTCTGTGAACTTCGGTTCCAATTATTCCTGGTGGTGGAGCTGTGCTTTAAATGCATGGTATGTACACAGCCTTAGAGCAAGCATAAAAAAATGAAGCTGCATAGTAGGCTCTTTCCAATGATGCAGAAGGAAAATGAATACCATCAAGGGAGAGTAGGACTGAAAACATGCCATGAATTATAGGAAGTGTTATGATAGGGTATCAATGACATAAGATGATAACAAACCTAGGAAATACACCGAGATAGCTGCCAGAGGCCACGGCAAACTATGGCAAGTTCTTAAAGAAATGGGAGTGCCTGATCACCTCCTCTGTTTCCTGAGAAATCTCTATGTGGGACAAGAAGCTACAGTTAGAACTGGATATGGCACAACTGATTGGTTCAAAATTGGGAAAGGAGTATGACAAGGCTGTATATTGTCTCCCTGCTTATTTAACTTATATGCAGAATTCATCATGTGAAAGGCTGGGCTGGATGAATCCCAAATCGGAATTAAGATTGCCGGAAGAAATATCAACAACCTCAGATATGCAGATGACACAACCTTGATGGCAGAAAGCGAGGAGGAGTTAAAGAACCTTTTAATGAGGGTGAAAGACGACAGTGCAAAATATGGTCTGAAGCTCAACATCAAAATACGAAGATCATGGCCACTGGGCCCATCACCTCCTGGCAAATAGAAGGGGAAGAAATGGAGGCAGTGAGAGATTTTACTTTCTTGGGCTCCATGATCATTGCAGATGGTGAAAGCAGTCACGAAATTAAAAGACGCCTGCTTCCTGGGAGAAAAGCAATGACAAACCTAGACAGCATCTTAAAAAGCAGAGCCATCACCTTGCCAACAAAGGTCCGTATAGTTAAAGCTATGGTTTTCCCAGTAGTGATGTATGGAAGTGAGAGCTGGACCATAAAGAAGGCTGATCACCGAAGAATTGGTGCTTTTGAATTATGGTGCTGGATGAGACTTTTGAGAGTCCCATGGACTGCAAGAAGATCAAACCTATACATTCTTAAGTAAATCAGCCCTGAGTGCTCACTGGAAGGACAGATCCTGAAGCTGAGACTCCAATACTTTGGCCACCTCATGAGAAGAGAAGACTCCCTGGGAAAGACCCTGATGTTGGGAAAGATTGAGGGTACAAGGAGAAGGGGACGACAGAGGACGAGATGGTTGGACAGTGTTCTCGAAGCTACGAACATGAGTTTGACCAAACTGCGGGAGGCGGTGGAGGACAGGAGTGCCTGGCGTGCTCTGGTCCATGGGGTCATGAAGAGTCGGACATGACTAAATGACTAAACAACAACAACAAGCTGCCAGAGGAGCCTACTTGGGAAAAAACATTATATTAATGGGGCACCACAACAAATAAAAGCATACACACTCACCCCACCGAGTACAACTGTGTCTTGCATGTTCCTGGGATAGTGCATATACGCCAAAATGTGCATAGCCAAACTGCACACTTGGAACAGCCCCAGCGAGACCATCCTTACCTTCCAAGCAAAGCAGATAGCTTTTAATGTCTCTGCCTTAACTACCAGGGTGTGGATGCTCTTGCAAGGTCTCACAGGACTGCCCAAGTTCCCACGAGATCTCCCAAGAGCACCCCAGAGCCCAGCAGGCAAATCTGAGAACTTAAAAACTCTTTCCGCGCTGGGAAAACCCGGTGCAAAAGGAGCTTTTAAGCTCTCTGCTTTGTGGAATTTTAACCAATCTGCTTTCAACCACACAAGGTTAAGATGAGATGGTACTTTATTTCTATCTACTCTAGAATTCTAATGTGTCAATCACCTCCCTCTTAGCCATTTTTCTCTCTCCATTCAACTCTTTTCAGTATTTTCTTACATGGAAGGTGTTCCCTGATCAACTATACCCCCTCACAAGGAGTAAATTACATACTTGAACCCAATATTTTAAGCTATGGATGAGTCAAGCATGTCTCAAGGAGAGCCATGATAATTTAAATATTTCTTACTATCCCTTTCCTAAAAATCCTAAATATTCTTACTGAATGTTTGGTGACTGTTGTGCAACAAGCTATTGAAAATTATATTTTTACAATTAGGAAAGCAATCAGCTAGAGCTGTCAGATAATTCCAACAAATACAGAAATAGGAGCAGAAATTGCCAATGTTCCCTAATTCTTCCCATGTCTGGAAAATGAAATCAGTTCAGGAATATAATCAATATCCACTGTTGTTGTTTTCAGTCCACATAAGTTATTTAATTATGCAAGACTGATTATTCCCACTACAATTTGCATTACATTTTCTTTACATTGAAACGAATAGAGTGAAATTACATAAAAATTTAGCATTGCAGACAGTGAGGTGTACATCATAGATTTTGTCAGAAGCTGAACTGCAGCAGAACAGAAATATTGCTGCATGTGCAGGACAGAATGAAAACCAATGCCTTCTTACAACACTACCACCAGCCTCCACGCTTCTGAAAACATAAAACAGATTTACCATGCAATTCTATATTATCTCCTTAGAAGTAAGTTCCACTGAGTTCAGTAGAGCTTATGCCTCAGTACACGCATATAGAATTGAAGCATTTGCATAGCATTAAAACAATGATTGGCTCCCCTCCCCACGTATAACTAGAAGTTTTTGTCTATCACAGTACCCTGGTCTACAAAATATGTTGAATATATAGTGGTACCTCAGGTTGCCAACGGGATCCGTTCCGGAGTCCCGTTCGCATACTGAAGCAAACACAACCCGCGACTGCACGTTTGCATGGGTTGCGATTCACCGTTTCTGCGCATGCGCGTGACATCATTTTGACCATCTGCGTATGTGTGAGTGGCAAAACCCGGAAGCAATGCATTCCGTTACTTCCAGGTCACCACAGAGCACAACCTGAAAGTGCTCAACCTGAAGCGTCTTCAACCCGAGGTATGACTGTATACATAGGCAAAAGAAAATAGGTCCTCTCCAATACACTGGGATCTTAATCATGCCTCCTCTGCTTTGTAAAAGCTTGACCTCTCTGTCATTTATATTGCAACCTAAGCATTAATACGACAAACTACTGAAACATCATCCCACAATTGACCTTGCCTGTAGGTTGCAGAAATGTGATTCTTGTAACTATAGAAACTAAGCCATCAACATTTCATCTTTGATTCATTTGATTAATTTGAAGGCAGAAGTATCGAGAAATTGAAAATTAAAGTTTGGTCCATCTCAAGAAAGCAATTCAAATGCTAATAGCAGGTAGGTTGCCTCAGGGGGCTTGGGATCCAATTCACTGATATTTAATTACAATATAAGATTATTGAAACTTGTGTCAAAATTGACAAATAGCAGAGTTTCTACAAACCCAAATTTTGCAGCTCAATCTTATTAGAAATGTACAGTGCCACATTAGACTTCCTTATTATACGAAGAAAGAGTCAGACATCAACGCTAGGAATAAAATTCACGTTGAAATCTTATATGTATTTTTTCCAGCTTAGAGGTCCACCCCTGCTTCAACAGACTGGTTAAAATGTCAATTGACATAAATCTGCTTTACAGTTAACCAACTAAAGCCACTTTGTACATTACAATACGTGATTGAAGACTAACTCTTTTCCAGTGTTCCTGATCACAGGAACACAGCTGACATACGCTTCAGTACTTAAAAAAAAAAAAATATCCAGCCTTTAAAAAAACCATATTGTTTTGGGCTGCAATCCTGCATACAGCTAGGCTACTTAACTCCCCTTGTGGTCAATGTTATAGTTGGAAAGGTGCAGTCTAGGTCTCTCTGGAATTGCAGTCGTTGTGTTTTTTACTGCATGAAGTAGAACTTGCCCTTCTGTCTTAGATGTCTTGAAGTTTTCCTTCATGTACAAAATCAGTCTTCCATGCTGGTTTCAAATACCCCGAAGAAAAAAGAACTTTACACAAAAGGAAAGGAAACAAAAGAAACCGGTCTGCTGTCCTTTTTCCTTACAAATAAAGGACTGCCAGCTTATACCCTTGTCTGAGCACATGACAGTTCTTACAGAGCCACTGCTTGGGTTTAATAGCTGCAAAATAATCCTTGACAGTATTCTGGTAGTCAGCCTGCAAGATGTCAAGAGCCAGAACCAATGGGAGCCTAGAAATCTTCACTGAAGCTTTGCCACTAGCTTGAAGCTACAATGAGGTTTAAATGGGCATAGGCAACTGGTGGCAAAGCAAGCCATTGGAACCAGGCAAACAACAAGTGGTGTGGGGAGAGAACACAATTCAGAGCCAGCACAATTCAGAAAATTGCAACTAGCAGTCTCTATAGCTTAATCAGAGCTCATTAGAAAGAAAAGAGTCTAAAGTGTTGAATAATAAGGAAAGCCAGGATATGAAAGGAAGGGATGTGAAGAACCAGTTGACTCACAAAGAAGCAGTCAGAGTAGGGTAGGAATAATCACTGGGGCAAATCTCAGTTTCAGGACATATCCCAGAAAAGGACGGAAATGTAACTGATTAAAGGTCATGAGCTTGAAGTAATTTCATCTACTGCCCAATTAAGGAAGTTTCTGTTGTTGTTGTTGTTGTTGTTGTTGTTGTTGTTGTTGTTGTTGTTACAACAGGGCCTTTCCAGTGGTGGTTCTCATGTTGTGGAATACTCTCCCTAAAGAGGTGTGTCTGCCTCCATCATTAACTTCCAGCAGGAATTTGAAAACGTTACTGTTTACCCTGAGACAATATGCCCGAAGAATACAATTCCTGGCAAACCCAAGAATGTTTGTAACTGTAACTGATTCTAGATGTTTTTAACTGCAATTGCTATTACAATATTTTAAGCCATTTTATAAGGGTTTTCTCATTTCTATATCTGTTTGCTGTCTTGGACTTCTTTAGGAGGAAGAGCAGAATGGAAATGCAGTAAACAAACAAACAAACAAATAGTTCTGTCTTTTACAGCCTCACACTAATCAAGAAAATAATTATGAATACATATCCATTAAAGATATTTGGGAGACTGAAACTTCTGCAGTGCACATATATGTCTTCTTATATCTGGGACTCTACATTTCAGCACCCCTAAGTTCTCTAAGAGCCTTCAGCTACCTTGCTACGCTACTTACAAAACATCAGGTACCTAAAAGCCAGCAGTAAGTGAAGTAGCATCATGTTGTGCTGCATCTTCTAGCGAAGTGCTAGAGATGGTTTGGACCAGTACAACTTCCATCTGCTAGACAGTCATTTTAGGGATGGGGAATTTGAAAAGGCAGCTGCAGCTGCAGCAAGACTAACAGAGCGCTTGAATGGTGATCTACTTTGCCTTCTGAGGATTGGATGTCTCTGCCTTCTTTTCAACATATGCAGTAGTCAAAAACTCTCATTTATTTAATATTTAATAAATTTATTTATTTAATTAATTCAGAAGTTCACATTCTGCATGCAGTCTTCCCTTATAGTCATACACTGCAGAGGACATTTCCTTATAATTAATTTATTGAACTTTATTTTTGTATTCTGCATTTTTACTGACAGTATATATATATATATATTTCTTTTTACTTGCATTTTAGCAATGCCATTTAATGGTTTTTAGTTTGTAAAACACTTAGAGGTCTTTATAAAAATATGTTAAGTGGGCTGTGCATTGATTAAATTTATCTATTGATTGCACCATACCATATGGGAGAAACATGTGGCTCCCAATATATTGCTGAACTGCAGCTCCCAACATCCCTGAACATTGGCCATTCTGTTTGAGACTGGTGGGAGTTTGAATCTAAGAACATCAGGAGGGCCACGCATTGTGATTATTGTCTTTTACTGGCCTTTCAATAATTTCTCTACATTTAGTCTTAAGTCACATGCCAGGTACTGGATTGTGTATTTTTGTGAATGACTGGTAAAGACACAATGACAGGGTGGGCTTGATGGATACAGCTCTGCGCCCTCCCTCTCTCTCACGGGAAATTAATCACTAAGGGTATACTTGCCTGAATAAGATGGCTTAAGTGAACTGAACATTGGTCCCAATCACGGCTTTTTTTCAGCCGGAACTCACCAGAACTCAGTTCCGGCACCACTCAGGTGGGTGCTGTTGCTATTATAAGAGAACAAAGGAGGCGTTCATGGTGAGTTCCTGAACCTCTTTTTCTAGAAAAATAGCACTGGTCCCAATGAAATCAATGGGACACATTAGTCATGGGAAATCAGTGCAACTACCTTAGTTTGGATCCAGACAATTATTTCCAATATTCTCAGAATTACAGGCACTGCAAAAACCTTGAGCATGTTTCTAAACATTCTGATTAACATACTGTATACAGCTTTGATTTCCCCTTGTTGTGTGTGGACATTTTGGGGGGATGTACCAGTAAATACCAAGCTCTGTCACACATGATTGCATGGCTGAAAACTCACATTACAAAACTGTGAACTCTGAGCTTTTAGACAGCACAGGAATCAAGTGTCTTCTAGCTTGGTGTGTCTATATTTGGCACCCTCAAATGTTGTGTGGAGTCTGGACTTAATATGCAGATATCTTTCATTTTACCAAACAGAAATGTTGGGAATTAATCCTGTCATGCTCCTAACTGCCCAACCCACCTACCAAATTCACTCTATCAGTTTGGTGCAATATTTTAAAAATCTAATATGCCAACTGTGGTAGTTCAGACTGCTGGGGGGGGGAGTTAAAAACGTTGTGGTTTGGGGGAACATTTCCTCTCAAGCTAATTATACTCTACTCCTTAGCCAATTAAGAAGGTCCCCTGCTGTCATTTCTTATTAATATTTCAGCATAATTGAAAGAATTAATATTAGGAGATAAGACCAGTTTTCCAGAAAAAGTTACTTTGGCATTACAGTACCTTCATTCAGAAACGAAAAAGCATAATTAAATGGTATCTGTCCAATCAGCTGACTGTATACACAGCTAATGTAAATGAGCTCTGCAGTCTGCAAAATGCAAACAGAGCTAATGAAAGGAGTCTTCAGCATATTGTTTATAGAGCTGGTTTGATATTTTATTAACACACATTAGCAACAAACCAAAACCAGTGGTTTTTGAATTACTCACCACTATGTCTCAAGTCTGTACACTGGCTTATTCATTCTATTATCCACAAGCACATTGAAATCCTACATCCAGGACTTTGCTTAATTTCCAAGGGAAAAGGGAGCAGGAAAAACAACTGCTATATATTCATTTGTTGGAGGGATTCAGGTTTGTAGCGTATGCAGTAAGTGGTATTTCAGATACTACTGAAGTTGTTTACCTGTGCAAATTTTGCACATGTGCATGACTGACAAGTAAAGACAAACTTAAGATTTCAATACTACCTCTGTGACTGGGGGGGAATGCAGGTCAGTGGAAGTAGCATCTCCCTCTCTAAAGCAAGTGTTGGTTTCTCCAGGCATAGAAGGAAAATCACAGGTTTGCACATAGGAGTCAACTTCTAGGCGCTGTGGGGGCTTCGCCCCCCATAAAATATTCAAGGGGGCTGCCCCCCAAAAAGTTGATGGGCATTGCCATTCAAATGGTGTGTGTGCACTGTGTCATGTGATCGATTATGTGGGGTGGGGCTCACTTGGGCCCCAACAATGTTTTATTCAATTTGGCACTCCTGGGTTTGCAACACACATACCAATTCTGCTGCTTTTTTGAGGGGGCAGAGCAGTAAAATTCTAAGAGTTTTTCAAGGGGGTTAATTTACTCTAGTGTACTACAAGGGGAATAAGAGTTCCTTCCCTGTTTTCAGGTTTTTTTATATTCTCATTGTGTCCTCTTGTAACAAGCAATGAGGAAGCTCCCTGCCTGGCCCCAGTGCTTCCCCATTGCATCTCCTGGAGGCAGGGAAAGGCCCACTGCATCCCCCCATAGTGAGTGTGAAGCTTTTCTGTGCAGGCCCACACTTTTCCCCTACATTTACTGGGCATTCAGCAGGAAAGTTCCTTTCCACATTCTTCTGGCCCAGACCCCAGGAAATGTCACTGCTTTGAGACCATTGTAAGTTGCTATGAAAAGATCTGCCTGAGGAGATATGGCAGCAAATAAATGCTGCCGTGTAGAAAGACTCATCATTCCTATAAGCAGACAGACATGACAAGGCTTTTTTAGAATTGAAAAGTGGGGGGGGGGGATAGGGACCCTTGACCACTTATTTATTCAAAATAGGGATATTGCCAAGACTCCCAGAATAGCTTACATATCTATAAAAGCAATGTGGTCCCTGCTGTCAGGCCCATCATATAAAAAAGCACAACCCAAAATGGAAAGGGGAGGGATAGAGGAAAACCAGCAAACTCACACACCAAATGGTAAACAAAATTCTGTGTCCCCATCCCTATAGCAGCTTTTTTTTTTTAAACCACCATCTTGAATTGCCAAATTTGCACTGTGCTGAAATATTGGTTAAGTCAGCTGCACTAACATCTGCATCATCACAGTGACTGAAATAAAAAGATCTGTGTGGGTTTTGTTTTTTTTAATGCATTGCTGACCTGGGAAAACTAAATATTTGGTCTCCTACTGAGACTGACAAATAGGAAAGTTGATTGCTTGCCAAATCATTCCTTTTTTAGCAAGACCTCTTGGGTTGTCTTTGATATCTCAATGAACTTGATACATGCAGCAGCCTTTCAACTCTATAGGATACGCATTGGCCCTCCTTACAGCATCAAATATAATACAGGGCGGAAACAGCAGACCCTTTGTAAGCTATTTGTCAACTTTTAAAAGTCTCACAAGGAGGATCTAAGAGACAGTGTGGGGAGACAGTCATTCAATAGCTCAGGCTGCAGAAAGCCTTCTCCCCCCCCCCCCCACAAACACAGCTAAATCCTATGCCTATTTTCTCATAAAGAACCATGGCTTGATTTAGATGAAGAGAGGGGGAAGAGGTGACAAAACTGATTTCCAGTAAGTGTCCCCCCCTTTATTTTCATAACAAGTCCTTGAGTCTGTACTCTGAATGGTGACACCGGGGACCTAGAAGGTGCAGGGCTTGTCAGTCCAACCCCTGCACAGTCTCATCAGGGCTGACCTTAAGTCAATTGGAGCAATTGGGCCAAATAGGGCCCCATGGGCCGCTCCTAGGGGGCCCCCCACACCAGGGCAATCTAGATGGATTTTATTTATATCTATAAGATTTTGCAGATTTTGGCTGTGAACTGGGGCCCTGCAAAAAAAAGGAAAGTTGCACCCCACTGCTTCAAGTTGGGCCCCATTGGCTAGCCCTGAGTCTCATAGTTGCTGGGCCTGAGTTGCCCTGCCCTCGCATGAAGTCTTGGGTTTGCAATTTTGGGAGATGGGAGACTGTGGCACTGGGGAGAGGACAGGCTGGTGAGGCCCCCTAGACTTAGAGGCCCGAGTTGTCCTGCCCTTTCATGAAGTCTTGGGTTTGCAATTTTGGGAGAGGGGAGACTGCCCACTGGGGAGCGGGAGGGCTGGCAAGGCCCCCTAGATTTAGAGGCCCTAGGCTTCAGCCTACTTAGGCTAAACATAAATCTGGCACTGTAAAGAACCCTACTCTGTTCAATGGGGCTTACTCTCAGTTTTAGGAATGAAGCCTAGGACTAGTTTAGGATTTCGTATTTCAAGGGAGAAATAAAAAGTGTGGTTTGTAATTTACGGTAAGTTCTATGCATATAGTTGCAACTTCTGAAGTGTAACTTGCACAACTTCGTTGCAATGAAATGTGTGAACTTCAGACAGAAGTACCTAATGCATCGTGCAACTTCTCCCTGCAACACGTTTTTCTTATTACCCACATATTGCAAAAGCATAAAAAGTGAACTGAAAACTATCCGACCCAGATGTCTTTCACAACTAAGAAATGAAGGAGAAAAACTGCAATGAATTAAATTTATGTCGGTTTATTTAGATTTAGAATATCCAATGAAGAGCCTTTGTGTCTCCCCCATGCAACTGATTTGTGTTTCCTCTACATTACCCCAGCTGCTTATTTTAGCTGTAGAAAAATAGACTGTGGCTGCTGACCACACAATACTAGGCAAAAACATGGCTTAATGTGGTGTGGCAGCTGTGCCAAATTTTAGCTTAGTGTATCATCCAAACGTGGTATAGTGGTTAAACTTTCTCCTCAACATTACATTAGTGAGGAGAGAGCTTAACCATGATCCCATGTCATGCTAAATCATGTTGAGCTAAAAGGACCAGGTGCAAGCAGGCGCAAGCAGGAGCCAGCATGTTCATGAAGTTCCAGCTAACCAGACATACTGTGTCTCATGATAATCTAGGATGCCCCCTGCTGAAAGATTCCAAGGGCCAAATTAGATATGAAGCAAATTGCAGTTAACATGCACATTTTTATTAATGTACAGGACAACTGTGAGCAAGCCTATGCAGCCTTGGGATTGTCAGTGTTGGTATGGGGAAGTTTCTCTCTTTCCCACCCTGCACAGTACAAAAAAATAAATAAAAACAAAACAAAACTCACCAAAATTACTATTTGAAGTTCCTATTGGCACAAATGAATATCTACTTTGACCTTCAGGGAATGCAAATATTGGAGAGTTCAGAAATTTAATGTTTTGTTTTGCCTATTTGTTTCCAAGGGCTGAAATAAAATCATTAACAAAATGCCATCCACTTGGCTTAATAAAAGAGAGGCAATAAAATGACTTAACTATTTATAGTGGTCTCTTAGAGACCCAGCAAGTGGTTTTTCTCCCCCTTTCATGGTATTTTGAAAGCTCTATAAGTAATATTGCTTAAACAGAACTGGACAAAAGTTATATTCAGTAACAAAACAGGTGTGTCACTCAATTTCACATCTCTAATCCATTTGGCTTCATGACATGTTTGAACCATAATACTGCCAGGCTAGAAGTAATTTTCAAACACATTCATGCCCAGATTTATAACAAAGGGTGTTTACAATAAGGCTAGCTGCAGATATTGGCAAGCACATTTCAAGTACTTCAGCAATCACCTATTTTCACAGGGGCTAATTTTCTTTTCATACAACCTAAGATCAGATTTAGGGCTCAGTTGCTCTGTCAGCATCACTGCCGTGATGAACCATATATGGCAAGTGGCTATATTTAAAGGAAAAACAGTATGAAAGCAATCCAATATCAACAGGTTTATACTTTTTGGCAGATCAAAAGCACAACTACTGCATTTTATGTCTTTTATTTACTTACAATATTTCTGAACTTTCAAGCATTATGGGATCACATCTATTACATATACGAGACTAATAAGCCATATTGCAAGGGAGCAGTCAATGGACACAAAATTTATATGCAGCCATGAAAGATAATGTACTGCATTTTAAACAACTATGGTGAGACAGCAACTTTTATTAGACCACCTAGTTATGAAAATTTGCTAGCAAGTTTCCAAAAGAAAATGGGAACAATCCAACTATATGCACAGACAGAACAGCTCCAGCCAGATCATTGTTAGTGCTGCCAATCTTCTGTTCAAAGATAAGGCAAGGGAGAATGTACCCATTTCACTTTCTCCCAGTGCTATTTTTCTAGAAAAAGAGGTGCCAGAACTCACCATGGACACCTCCCTTGTTCTCTTAGAATGGCAATGACATCCATCTGAGGGGTGCCAGAACCCACCTGAGAGATGCTAGAACTCAGTTCCTGCAAGTTCCCCTGAAAAAATGCCCTGCTCTCTCATACAGCCCAAACCAACAGTCAGCACTACTGCCAGTTATCTGCTGATTGGACTTGCTTTCTTCTGGATTAGGTAAGGAACTGTACAAACAGCACTGGTTTGCTTGTGTAGTTCTTGATCCAGATAGTGCTCCCTAGTACCAGCCCTACCATTAGGCAAAGTGAAGTGACTGCTTCAGGTGGCAGATTTTGAGAGAACAGGGACAGCAGAGACCTTCATGTTTCTCCTAAGCCCCTTGCCACTCCTCATTTGACCCAGGAAGCTGTTTAATCCAAGCCACCCCCCATCTGCCCTACACTTTGTCATATACAATATCAGGTGTGAGGCAAGTAAAAGCTTGCTAACAGCAGGCTTTACAGACACCTCTGACTAGCTATGCCTTTGTAACACCGATTTCTTTGCAAGCACCACCAAACAGCTGGTCCATGGAAGTTGCAAAGCACAACAGGGTCTTGCAACTGCCTCTGATCAGCTGTTTGTCGGTGCTTGCAAAACCCTGTGCCCGTGGTTTCCAATTGCACGGGCAAAGAAAAACCGGGCTACCTGATGGCATCAAGAGATGGGAAGCCCCACCCACCAGTCACAGTCGTCCCATGGGGCAAGAGGAGGTAAGGGTCCTTCCTACTGGCCAGATACAGTTCTCTGCCCTGTACTAATGTAAGCACATTCTTTCTTTGTTTCTGTTTTAAGAAACAGGAAGGCAGAATGCTGTCACTATACAGTTGAGTAGACATTAACCTCCAGATGCATATCTAGGATCACTTGCTTTCTGTTGGCCCTGCCTTTACTAGCAGCATTGCGCAGAGAAATCAAGCAGGCAAAGCTTTTAAGGACATAGAAACAACTTTTCCCTGCTAAATTTCTATGTGGCAGCCTTTTGTTAGGAACACAGCCAGCAACATAGTAACCATGTGAATGAGGTTACAAAACCCTGAACTGACCCCAATATTTTCCTTCTGTGACTCAAAAATAGTCAATTTCTGCCAAGTTATTTCTTTATTTTTCAGCAATGACTGTAAACTGAGCTGCATGTTTATGACTGAAACAAGCCAGCTCCACAAATCACGGTATGAAATAGCACTTCTTCACTTGGTCACTTGGGGGCTATTATTACTTAGTGGGGACAACCTGGTAGCACATCTTGCTGGCTCTTGCCTTGTGCTTGTAACTAATATCTTCCATGTCATGTGGAAGATGCAGGCTTAAAGTTTAGCGCAATCGTAGTCCATTCAGTCATTTATTCTATCCACTACATACACACACACACACACACACAGAATGAGAGTGAAACAAAAAAGTGTATTAATTCTGCCCATTAGAAATTTAATGTATGCACCGTTACAAAATGTTATTCTGTTGGGAGGCAATGTAGATTAAAGCTGTTGGCATAGCTCATGAGTAGGGGTGACAACTGCTACACCATTCAGAGGCAGTGTACCACCTTGCTTTCTGCTTCCTTTACAATGTCTAATACAGCAGCAATTTTTTTAATACCCCAGGGTAGATTAGCATAAGAATAGTGAAGTGCTCACTGAGAATAGGAGTAGTTTTTTTAACTGAATAATGTTCCACTCTGAATATATGCTATAATTCTCCATTTTCACATGTACTGCAGTGCGCCTTTATTACAAAGTTATAATCAAAGCCAAGGTAAGAACATTTAATAGCAACATAAATATCATTTATATAAGATGCTTCCCAGGGATGCCAGTATGCTGATATTAATTTCTGCTTTTTCATAATCTTCTGTATTATAGCAATACCTGGTAGAGGTTAATCATAGATTACAAAATATTTTATGTACCAAGGTGGGCTGTTGTTTTTATATCACCGGAGGTATCGCTGCCTCTGCAAATAATGATATTTGCATTCTATGGCATGGCATGTGTGGAAGATATCAACTACAAGTTTGGAAAAACAGGTGTAAGATTGGCAATCTGATGTCAACAGTGGGTTGATTTCAACACTATGGGGCAACCTCATATTGTTAAGACATTTTTGTAGTAAACTATGAATAAATGCAATAAATAATAATACATGTTAATAATCTACATTAATGCTTTTCTGCAGTACTGCTGCTCATGGTTTACTTGTGAGGCATACAATACCTGCTGGTAATAACACCAACACTTCTTCCCCTTTATTACCGCATTTTGCATTCTACGTTTATGACAACTTTTTTTTTTTTACTGAATTGCATTTTTCTTTTCCTGTGTATTCATGCAAACCAAGCTTCTGCTATTATTACTTTTTTCATATTGTTGGCATCCATCTGACTCTAGTCAGATGTGCCAATCAGCAATTTGCAAGGCTCCTCATGATGTGGGTGTCCAAGGAGGAGGAGAGCTAGCTGTAGAGGGCTACCTCTCCTCTCTATTTTTTTAAAAATATTTTTTATTAAATTTCCATTTAACAAACCAATCTTAACACATTAGTTATACCAAATTATACCAATACATAATAAACACCAAATAATTAGCCAAATTTTAGATTTTTGTTGGGGGTACCCATGCTTCGAGTTCAGTAAGTGTCTAATCATCTCATATTTCTGCTGCTTTGATATTCACAAGTCCCATCTTCCCATCTCCTTGCTGTTATCCTTTTTCTTCTTAATAACCTGTGAGTGTTTCCACAAGCAAGTTGAATCAAGCATTATTTATGTTTCTGTGTGAACTTTGTAAGGCTACCTCTTCTCTCAGTCAGAGTCTGTGCTCACACTGCGACCCTCAGCACCCAGTCCTTTCTGGAATGGCTTTCTTCTTCTGAGCCACCTCCTGCCTCTATCACCTCCCAGTTTGACCCTTTCACAGACCAGTGCTGAGTGTCCCACTACCACTGTCCTGCGCCTAAGTCTTCTTCCTCTGTGTCATCCCTTGGGGGTTCTTGGGCTGGCATCTCCCACCACTCTTCATCATCCAGCCAGTCCCTAACAGCTACAACTTTTGCCATTAAATTATAAGCATGTTTCTATTTTAATCATGTTTCTCTGACTGTGGATTATTCCATATTATGCTCACAGCAGCTCAGTTAAATTAGGGTTAGAACTAGTGGTTGTCCTATGATCAGCCAGCTAGCGTCATTGCTGAGTATTATGATTCCATGCAATTTAAACAAACGCTGGAGCTCTCAGGGATTTTAGTTCATTTTTTAAAAGGACATTTGCATGCCAACCAAGCACATGAGGTCCACTGGGCAGATTACAATAAATAACTATTAAAAAACAATCTAAGTGCAAAGCAAAACCATAAAATAAAAAGGCACATAACTATAGCAAGAAAACAAAACTCATAGTGCTTCCTAAGCGAAAATACTTTTCTCAAGAGGCTCAAACTGCACGAGTTATTTAAAAAGCCTTCACCAGAAGCAGACTGGGAGAAAGTGCAGCTAACAAAGCACAGATGTGATATGATGAACCCACTTAAAAATCTTTTATACATATTCTGGACCAGCTGCAGTATCTGGACCATTTTTAAAGTCAGCCCCACATATAAGATACTACAAAAGTATAAACAGGATGCTGTTAACTTCCTGTACTTAGCAGGGGGTTGCAGTAGATGACATCCAAGGTCTCTTCCATCTGTAAAATTCTAAGATTATGTGAAGCATCAAGAGCACCAAAGGGACCCATAACACAATACGAAGATCAGAAATGGCAGTTGTGGGAAGCAACAGTGTCAGAGGGAAGCATCGTGGGGGAAATGTGAACAACACACTCCTGAACTTGCACTCGTTCTCATCTGTGCTACCTTAAGGTATACTATTCACTGTGAAATTCTTCTGTCTTTTTTTTTCAAAACTGAGCTACCCTAAATTATCTCTTGCCATTGTGCATTGTGATTCAAGTGGCCAAATGCGGTAGTATTTAAAATGTAAAGCAGCACTGTGAGTATAAGGATCAACTCGTCAAACAAATTTGAGTAATACTAACAATTCCCATGCCTCTGCATCAGTGTGATAGATTAACAGCATAATGTAGAGTATCTCATCATAAAAATAAAAGATGAGAATCATTTATCTTCAGTACTGCTTGTAGACAAATAATAGGAATATATGAGAAAGGCAGACTCAGTGTATTTAAGTCCTTGGTATAACACAAAATTATGGGGGGAAATGGTTTTCTGAACACTAATGGGACAATGAGACAATTTCTAGGCATTATTTCCAATAAGTTATTTACTGGAGACAAAATGTCATATTTCTCAAGTTCTGTGGCTAATTCAGAACCCTGACTCTGTTTAATTAAGATATTGGATTCTTTTTGCTTGACATTTGTTCGGAAAGGCCTTACATATATATTTGTTCTACCTTTTCCTTCAGTACCTTTTTAATATTAATGAGGTTTATTTAGCTGCCGGAAGCCCAACCCAGTCCTCTCACTTTCGTTTCGGTGGATCAAGCAGACAGTTGTGCTGAATTAACTGGAACGGTATTGTTCCCTTTAGAAAACCCTCTCTTCCCTTGAAAGGGCAATTTGCTAATGCTAATTATGCTAGTATCATGCTAGCGTTGTACAAAGGAGATGAGATGTACAATGAAGCATAGGATAACATTTTCTTCAGCCAGTCTGAACTTGCACTCTTCTCTCCCGGAGAAGCCACACAGAGGTTTTCCACAAGCAGCTGAACCATGCAATAAGTTCTCCAGAGAGCTGACACCAGTGTGGTGATTATGTCGCTTTGAACAACTTGAGGCTCATCATCTGATCTTGTACTCCACTGTTACTCAAAGCCAAGCGTAGGATCTTGATGACTCTCAAGTGGATAAAAGCAAAAGTAACTTGCATATTACTAAGACAATTGCAATAATATATTGTACAGTACTACTTACAAATACACCAGCAGAAGATTTGGGCTGAATTACAGCGTAAACACACAACCACCACAGTGCGTTTCTGCCTCCAGAAAATACCCAGTAATGTAGCCACAGGTGTTACTCAAGTACCACTGATGCATACTGCACTGAATGGTTTTTTGCGCATCTCCACAAAAGTCAAATTATAACCAGCTGAAACGTATGTTCAGCATTCACTAATATAATGACACAGGCCTTGTCAGTGTGCTGCCATGACCGGAACTCAAACACACAACATCAGGTACATACAAAAAAGGTAAACCATCTGTATGAGGACTTGTGCAGCAGGACTTCCCCTCTTTCTCCTCTTCCCATGCACTCCTTATCTACCACTGCTCCCCACCCTGGCTTCTACTCCAGAGGGTTGGGGGAGGGAATCCAGAACATATTTGGGGTAAGCTCAGGAAAACAACAGTCTATGTGACTTCTGCCATGCATGCAAAAAGACAATCCAAGCTGGACCCAGTAGCAGCAGGCACATAGACAGTTACAACTGGAAGTTAGCTAAAATATATATAGGAAAGGATGCTGGATTGAATTCTGGCACTGGACATGTAGACTGAGTTGGGAGCTTAATACACAATTTTTGTTGCATGAATGTTTAGTTCGACAATAGCAAAAAGTGAACAAGAGAGAATAAAAATAATTGTTTCTCTCTTACATCCATATATTAATCTTTTTTAAAAAAGAGAGAGAGAGAGGGAGAATTTGTATGCAATTTTCCTCAGCTCAAGAAAAGCCCTTTTGAATTTGCTATTAATTTCCACCCTTCTCAAAAAGTAATCAAAATATTTTATAAGAAGCTGAAATAGAACAGAAAAATCAGGTTAATCCAAAGGTGTCATAATTTTTCACTCATTTTTATGTTCTTAATTGACAAGACAGATGAGAAATGTTTAATGTTTTCTTTCATTTGTGAGTGTGTCCAGTGTGTATGTGTGTGCAGATAGATAAATAGATATGGATTATATCCTGCTATATATAGATAAAGCATGTGGACATGCTGAAATCATGAATTGAGAGGGAGCATGGTAGGAGTGGATCTTTACTAGTGTAAAAGAGATCCTAGTATTGTAGAAAAATACAGGATGATCAAAATGTCTCTTTAACTATATTTTTGTTAAGGAGTAGGATGAAAAAATTATGGTCCTAGGGAATGGTATAAAGACACCACCTTTCTAAAGCTAAGGAGATCTGGATCTAATCAGTGCCCGGATGGGAGACCTAGAGAACCAGATGCATGACACTTCAGAAGAAATAAGAAAATAAACAAAAAGGTTGGTGGGCACATGAAACAGGGTCTTCTTTATAGTAGCCCCCATTCCCCCAATTCTGGTAGTCAATTCTGAGTGTGGACTGAAATTTAAAAGTTGGTGTTTGATAATAGGTTTAGCTGTGCTGTTTTGTGTTTTGCTGGTTTTTATATTTCCACTGTAAAATATTTATCATTTTTTTGTAATTTTAAATGCTTTATGTGCTTTTAAATGCTTTATTGTTTTTCTTTTTATTGTAAGCTGCTTTCAGAGACAATCTCCCCTGAAAATCAGTGCAGAAGCCAAATTAAGCAATAAAATGCAATGCTTAGACTAGACTAGACTAGACTAGACTAGACTAGACTAGAACAGAATAGAATACACCCTCTGCCCTGCCTCCCCAAAAACAGCTCTGGATGAATTGCATTGGATGAGCACTGCCTAAGCCAATGAAATGAGCCATGAATCCTTATATTCTGCAGATGCCTTCAGGGCAAAAGGAGAGGAGGAAATAATTGGGCTTCAAGACTGGACTTTTTGGTATGTTGCCTGCACCTGCAACTTTCCCTCCCTGCTCCTTCCCCCACTGCTAGCATGGTTGTCTGGTGGCAAAGTGAGGCTGATACATTCTTCTTCAATGCAACCACAGGATTTGGAGGTGAGGTGAAGAAAAGTTGAATTAAGAGACAGCACACACGTCAGAAAACACCACTTAGTTGACGCAAGTCTCTGAAACCAAATTTCTCTCCTCACCACCAATGGGCACCTGGGGATCAAGGGAGAACTCAAATGGAAATGTATGGGGAAAAGTGATTTCCCCCATGCCATTCTCCCCATTTCAGCAATAAAGAATTTATCAAGGTGAGGACAGAGCTCAAGAAAGTAGTCCTCTCATCCCCTTTCCCCAGCAATTCATCTCCCCGTTCACTCAGTTTTGTGGTAATCCACCCTTTTATCATTCCTACTTACAACCTCTTTTCCAATAAGAAAAAAATTCATCAAGTGATACAGGAGTCTGTTTTGAGTAAGGATTACAATGGTGTAATTGTAAAATAATAAAATAAAATAATAATAGTGGCTTACATGAAAATGTGCTCTGTCTGCATCTACCATATTTACTGACACTTTTTGATATTAAATGTGTTATGCTGCTTACTTGCTGTACTATATTGTATTGGCCCGAATATAAGCTGCACTTTCCCCCAAAATTCCGACCATGAAAAGTTAAAGTGTGGCTTAAATTCTCAACCTTACAAAAATTGGCTTTTACGATATCACTATAGGATTTTCTTCTACATTTGCCATTTACAGGTTTGAGTGCCTGCAGAATTTTAAGGGAGCGGCTTCTATTCGGGTACAGTGGTACCTCGGGTTAAGAACTTAATTCGTTCCAGAGGTCTGTTCTTAACCTGAAACTGTTCTTAACCTGAGGTACCACTTTAGCTAATGGGACCTCCTGCTGCTGCCGCGCCACCAGAGCACGATTTCTGTTCTCATCCTGAAGCAAAGTTCTTAACCTGAGGTACTATTTCTGGTTTAGCGGAGTCTGTAACCTGAAGCATCTGTAACCAGAGGTACCACTGTATTGTCTCTCCCCCCCCCCCTTGAATTTTAACGGTGCAACTTATTTGAGGGTATGGCTTATATTTGGACCAATACGGCATTTTTTTTAATGCTGTCATTCAAAATCAAGGCCAAATGCATTTTTGCATAATATACAATTTTAGTATCTGACTTATTAGTGTCTCAGTGATAATTGTTCCTTCCAACAGTGCACTGGGGTAATCAAATCGCTCAGTCAGTACAGCCTGAGATTCTTAATTGCAGTGTCATGGATTCGAGCCCCATGTTGGGCAAAAGATTCCTGCATTGCAGTGGGTTGGATGCGATGGTCCCTTCCAGTTCTACGATTCTATGAAATGCCTATTTGTTTGGAAGCAAAACAGGGTCACCCATGTACTCAAAGGATTCCCTAGGTTTGCAGAAGCATATAGGTTTATAAATTACATTGGCAGAGATGTGTAAAATTGTAGGGAGATCTTTTTCTAACTGGGGTCGGCCAATGAAGTTGACTGTTGGGAGATTCAGGAAGGACTGTTGGGAGATTCTTCACCCAATGCATAGCTAAACTAGTCCACAAGATGTTGAGATCACTGGCAATTTGGATGACTTCAATTCATCAATAGAGGATAAGGCTACCAACAGCCATTTGTCATCAATACAGCCTCTGAATACCAATTCCTGGGGCTCATGGGGGGAAGACAACTATTCCACTCATGACATGCTTGTGCACTTCCTAAGGCAGTTGGTTGGCCACTCCAGGAGCCTAATGCTGGATTAGATGAGCTTTAGGGCTGATCCAGCAGCACTCTTTTTATGCACTGCTATACAATTACCTTTGCAACTTTCCTGCAATCATTTCCTACCTTTAGTCCAAGAGGACTGTTCTGGTGATGAGCAAAAGACAGATGGTGGAGAAATACGCACACATCCATGGTTCATTACAGACGTTTTATCCATCCTGGAGCCTTACCAAAACTCCCACCCAGGTTTATCACAGCACAGGCTGATGAAATTTCTTCAAGAAACCCACCTGCAGAGCCAAGACATTCATCCTGAGATCCAATCATGCCATCCATTCAAAACCCTTTGAATCCATGCAAGTTAGGAACTGAATTTACGTCTAATAAACTTCTGCAACAATTAGATATAATTGGAATCTTAGCTTTGGTGTGAATGCAACTAAGTAAATGTAAATTAGCTTTAAATGGGGCATAAGGAAAATTAAAGAAAGCCTCTCTTAATTGCATCTCTCATTTTGGAACAAAGCCGCCTGTGTAATGTGATTTGGACAGGCTTCTTATGTAAGTAATGCATTTTTTAAAAATCCCCTTACCCCCAATTTCATCCATTTTACTGTTCTGAGTTTTACTGACTTCCACTTAAGAGCAGGTGAAAGCAGGACTTGTGCATTTTTCACACAAGTCCTGCAAAGTCCTGCAAAAAGTGTGCAAAGGATCCCGTCAGAGAAGAAAGACCGACTGAACGCCCCGATTGTAAATGAGGAAATTATGGATATAATAAAAGAACTGAAGAAAGGGAAGGCTCCAGGACCAGATGGCCTAACACCCAGCTATTATAAAGAACTGAGGCACGCCTTAATAGTACCTATAAGGGAAGTTATGAACAACATATTGAAACATCAAGATATTCCGGGAACATGGAAAGAGGCCTTTATTACACTCATTCCCAAGCAAGATTCCGATCTAACACAAGTAAAGAACTATAGGCCAATATCTCTGTTGAACACAGATTACAAGATCTTCGCTGGAATACTAGCAAAAAGATTAAAGAAGGTTCTGCAGGAAGTAATACATGCTGATCAGGCAGGCTTTCTCCCGGGCAGGCAGATGAAAGATAATGTCAGGAATATAGTTAATACTCTGGAATATCTGTCTGCAAGGAATGAGAAGCAAGCCTTACTCATGTTTGTGGACGCAGAGAAGGCGTTTGATAATGTGTCGTGGGAATTTATGTTAAAAAATTTAGAAAGGATGGAGGTTGGGAACGATTTCTACAACGGAATAAGGGCAATCTACTCTGAACAAAGAGCCAAATTGATTGTAAATAACATACACACCGAGGAATTTAAGATATTGAAAGGTACTAGGCAGGGGTGTCCCCTTTCGCCGTTGCTATTTATAATGGTTCTAGAAGTCCTCCTAGGTTCAATAAGAAACAATGACAAAATTAAAGGAGTGACAGTCGGTAAAAATGAATATAAGGTTAAAGCCTTTGCCGATGATATTGTAATAACGATTGAAGAACCTAAGAACAGCTTAAATGAGGTTTTGGAGGAAATAGATCAATTTGGTAAAGTGGCTGGTCTTAAATTAAATAAGAAGAAAACAAAAATAATGGTTAAGAATATAGACCAGAAAACAACAGAGGAACTACAACGAGAATCAGGGATTGAGGTGGCAAAAAAGGTTAAATACCTGGGAATATGGCTGACCCCTAAAAATATTGATCTATATCAGAATAATTATGTCCAGATGTGGAACGAAATAAAGAAAGATTTAGAAAGCTGGGCCAGAATGAAACTATCCTTTTGGGGTAGAATATCGACGATCAAAATGTGCGTGCTCCCAAAGATGATATTTTTGTTTCAAATGATCCCGATAATTAGGGGAACAAATGTGTTCAAAGAGTGGCAAAGAACGCTTTCGAGATATATCTGGCAGGGCAGTAAGCCAAGGATTCAATTTAAACTACTAACAGACGCCAGGGAAAGAGGTGGCTTTGCCATGCCGGATCTTAAACTATACTATGAGGCGTCCTCTCTGTGCTGGTTAAAGGAGTGGATAAAATTAAACAACAACAATCTATTAGACTTAGAGGGCTTCGATAATAGGTTCGGGTGGCACGCCTACTTATGGCTGGAGAAGAAGAAAGTACACAAAGGTTTCACAAATCACGTCATCAGAGGTTCCCTAATAGAGGTATGGGATAGGTATAAAAACATTCTGGAATTTAAAGTTCCGCACTGGTTCTCACCATTAGAGGCAATGGCGGTAAAAAAGATCAACATGAGACCAAATTGGATAACTTATGGAGGTTTGGTAAGGAAAGAGGGGGGGGGGAATGGAAATTGAAGCCATATGAACAAGTTAAAGACCAGGTTTATGATTGGCTGCACTACTTTCAGGCAAATGCAATGTTCAATAAAGATCTTAAAGAAAAGGGATATACTGAAAAAATGTCTAAATTCCAGTCGGAAATCATTGATAGTGATGTTAAGATAATTTCGAAAATGTATAAAATACTCCTGGAATGGCAAACCAAAGACGAGGAGGTTAAGTCTGTCATGATTAAGTGGGCCAAGGACTTTGGTTATAACATACAACTAGAGGATTGGGAGAAGGTTTGGAATGTAAATATGAAATTCACTGCATGTACAGCACTAAAAGAGAACGTAATGAAGATGGTATACAGGTGGTATATCACACCGGTAATGCTAGCAAAAATGTACAAGACGTGTAACAGGTGCTGGAAATGTAAAGAGAAAGAGGGATCTTTCTTTCACATGTGGTGGGACTGTAGGAAAGTAAGGGGATTCTGGGATCTGATTTATGGTGAACTGAAAAAGATGCTCAAATATTCGTTTGTTAAGAAACCAGAATCCTTCTTGCTGGGAATAACAGGAAGAGAGATAAAAAGACAAGACCACAAACTGTTTCAGTATGCTGTCACAGCGGCAAGAACACTAATGGCCCAAAGGTGGAAACAGGAGGAATTGCCAACCCTAAATGAATGGAGGATGAAACTTACAGATTATGCGGAATTGGACAAGTTGACCGGAAGAATAAGATACCAGAAAGATCAAAAATTCATTGAGGACTGGGGAAAGTTTGCGGAATATCTGGGAACCATATGTGATCAACAAATAACGCTAGTGGGGTTTAAAGAGGCTTTGTAATATCTTAAGGTATATTGTAAGACAGAACTAGAGAGGTGAAGGTTAAGAGTAAATCAGCAATAGTATATAGAAAATGTGGGAAAATATACTAAATGGATGAATGAGGGATGTGTTGGTGGAGGTCCAAAAACTGTAAATATGTAAATATGGTTGTAACAAATATATGTAAAAGGAAACTCAATAAAAACTTAATTTAAAAAAAAAAAGAAAGCAGGACTTGTGTCTTGGACTGTATCAGAGAGGACAGCAAATAAGGTATTGGAGTGTGATGAGCTTGTTGGAGGGGGATTTCCAGCCGGTGGCAGAGGACAGAGTGACTCCAGGAGACATAGGTGTAAAAACCCAAACTAAAACGAAGACTTTATTACTAAGCAAATAAACACAAACTCTGGTGGATGTTATTCCTGCAGGCAGGCAACAAAACTCAGCTTTTTTCCTTTATAGCAACGGTCACCTGCAGCCAATTAATCCCAGAAACTTCTTAAAGGTATACACACATATTTCTGTGCCGAATGTCCTCTAACACCCCCTCTCATTCAAACAGAAACAATAGTATTTTAAACAGAACAGAACATATTTACATATCACACACAGCAACTCCCAACTTTGCTACCAGTCGTGTATGTTTTTTGGATTTCTAAACCGAGATAATTTTTTACTGGACCCAAATCTCTTACTTTAAATTCCTTTCTTAGTTGTTCTGCAAATTTTTCCACTTGCTTGTCACCTTTTGTAGAGTAAAGCAAATCATCAACGTAACACAAACACAATTCTTGTTTATCACCCTTTCCTTTAGTGTACAAGCAGTTATCAGCTAAGCTTCTTTTAAAACCAAGATTTTTTAAAGCATTATCAAGACATTCGTTCCAATTTCTAGCTGACTGTTTGAGCCCATAAATTGCTTTGTTCAGCCTATATACAGAATTCTGTTCTCCTGCCTCAAAACCTGGCGCTTGATTCATAAAAATTTCTTCTTGCAGATTTGCGTTAAGATAAGCTGTTTCAATATCAAAATGGTTTACCTTAAACCCACGTTGTGCTGCAAGAGCTAGCAATAAGCGTACACTTTCACTCCTTGCAGTAGGAGAAAAGGTTTCATCAAAGCTTTCACCTTTTCTTTGAGTAAAGCCTCGTGCTACCAGCCTGGCTTTGTACTTAACATCACCATCTGCCAAGTGTTTTATTTTATACACCCATCTACAGCCCACTGCCTTTTTTCCTTCTGGCAATGCCTCAATGGTAAAGACATTGTGTTCTGCTAAAGATTTCATTTCTGCTTTCATTGCATTTTTCCACCTTACTATTTCCTGGTGTGGTAACTTTAAAACTTCCTCATAATCACGAGGTTCCTTTTTCACATCAACAGTTTTAGCTTCTTGTATAGTAAACCTTTCTGGAGGTACCCCCTTATTGCTTCTTTGTGACCTTCTAACTTGAACACTCTCCCCCTCTGAACTATCTTCCCCTTCTGATTTATCCTGCTCAGGAGAAATTGGTTCAGCTTTAGGAGATTGTGTACTGGGATCCTCATCCCCTGAATCCTCATCACTGTCACTTTCAGAACTTTCTTTAATTTGTGGCTTTTCTTCCTCAGATTTCACAAATTTATCTGTATCATCAGAAGATAACACAACTTCTGAATTTCCATGTAAACGAACCCAACCATCTTGCTCACAAAACTCTGCATGTCTTGATATTACAACTCTGCCACGCCCTAGTGCAAAACGATACCCCTTTGACCAAGTTTGATAGCCAACAAACCTAAGTTTCTTTGCCTTGGGCTCTCCTTTCCTTCTCTGTCCTTTTGGGATGTGAACCCAAGCCCAGCAACCAAAAGTTTTAACATGGTCCAAAAAGGGTTTTTTCCATAAAGCAAAAAATGAGGGGTGTTGTTTATGGTAGAATGAAACAATCTGTTCTGTATGTAGTTAGCACACAGAATTCCTTCCCCCCAATACTTTCTGGATAGGCCAGAATCACATAGCATTGAATCTAGCATTGTTTGTAAAGATCTTATCTTGCGTTCTGCAACTGAATTTTCTTCAGGCGAAAAAGGACACGATTTACGGTGACAAATACCACGTTTTTTCAACCAAACTTGGAGGGCTTCAGACATAAACTCGCCTCCACGGTCACTTTGCAACTGGGTAACTTTGTAAGGAAACTGCCTTTCTATATAGTTGACCCAATTCTTAATCAGTTGACCAGTTTCACTTTTGTGTTTTAACAAATATACCCAAGTATACCGGCTATAATCATCCACAAGAACCAAAAAAAACTTTGCTCCTCCTTCAGACTCTGCAAATGGCCCACAAAGGTCTGAATGTACTAAAGCAAATGGCCTCTTGCTAATTCTAGTACTTTCAGGATAAGACCCTCGCTTACTTTTAGACTCCTTGCAGGTATTGCAGTCTAGAAAAACTGAACATTTTTTCATTTTAATTCCCTTGCTTAATTCTGGCATTTTTGCAATACTGCGGAAATTGGCATGCCCCAAACGACGATGCCACAGATGCTGGCACTCATCATGCAAGGCTCTATTACAGGCTTTAACACATGCCCCAGACTCACTTACTAGCTGGTCTTTCAAAACCAACAAACCATTTTGTAGCGACGCTGTAACCACTTTTCCAGCTTTCTCTATTCTACAGCCTGAACCAGAAAAGGTTACTTTAAATCCCTGCTTAACAAGACTTGTAACTGAAAGCAAATTATTTTCTAAACTTGGTACACATAAAACATTGGTAAACTTGGTACTTAAACAGTTGATATTCACACTACCCTTTCCAGCTGACTCATGCACTGTTCCATCAGCTAGTACTACATTTACAGATTTACAAGGCTGCTTTTCTACAAGGGTTTGTGCAGACTTAACAAAAATGTTTGTCGCTGCTGAGTCTAAAATCCAGTCTTGTCCAACGTCGTGACTGGTGCCTCGAACTGCTGCAGAAACATACTGGACTCGACTCTTCCTGTCTCCTCGCTTCCCAGCAAATGCAGGCCGCCCTTGTCTTGTATTTTCTCCCACAGACACAGTGCACTGTCGTACTAAATGCTTGGTTGACCCACAATGATAGCATCTTCTAACTGTGAACGCTGCTTCCTCTCTGTGGTTTACAACCTCTTTAGGATTCCGCTCCTCATCAGTTGCATATCTTTTACTGGACTGCCTCCCATTTCTGGAGTTACGGTGAGGGGTTGTGGCCTTCCTCTCATGGCGTCTTTCCTCCTCATCAAGCAAACGCCCAGTTAAGAAATGCATTGTTAATTGGCTTTCTGGGATTGCTTCCAGAGTCATCACTAAATTGTCCCATGACTCAGGAAGTGAAGACAGCACAATGTAAACCTTTCTCTGTTCAGAAAAATGTTCCCCAAGTTCATTTAACTGTGAAAATAAATCACGCATTCTTTGAAGGTGTGTTGAAACACATTCACCCTCACTTAGTCTGGCTCGGTACAGAGCTCTCATTAGAGTAATTTTGCTGCCAGCAGTGTCTCTAATATGTATCGCTCTCAGTGCTTGCCAAATCTCACTTGCTGTTTCAAGGTCTCGCACATGAGATAACTGAGACTTCTCTAAACTCAAAATTAAATTGGCATAGGCTTTGTCCTCCAGCCTTTGGTCTGCTTCATCTACTTCTTCATCCTCCTCTTTTACAGGAGGGTTAACAATAACAGTCCAACATTGTTCTTTCTTTAAAAACGCCTGCATCTGTAAACTCCATGACATATAATTGGACTCTCCCAGTTTCTCTACTGGAAAATAGGAAGCTCCCCCTTGAGCTCCAGCTCCAAGTCCAGCCATGGCGCCACCCAGCTTTCAGCTTTCCACTCAGTTCTTACTCACACGTGGCTTGAAAAAAATGTTCGGCTCCTGGTCCCAAACAGACACTCCCTGCCGATGCCTTCGCACAGCCAGCTGCTTGAGAAACGCTGAGTTGCTTCCAGTCTCTGGGTTCTTTTCACGCTCTGTCTCTGCCCACTCAGGACTGGGGACTGGGCCCATAACCTGTTGGAGGGGGATTTCCAGCCGGTGGCAGAGGACAGAGTGACTCCAGGAGACATAGGTGTAAAAACCCAAACTAAAACGAAGACTTTATTACTAAGCAAATAAACACAAACTCTGGTGGATGTTATTCCTGCAGGCAGGCAACAAAACTCAGCTTTTTTCCTTTATAGCAACGGTCACCTGCAGCCAATTAATCCCAGAAACTTCTTAAAGGTATACACACATGTTTCTGTGCCGAATGTCCTCTAACAGAGCTGCCTTGAAGGATTTAACACAGGGATGGAGAAATATGCAACCCTCCAGATGTTGGACTACAACTCCCAGTACCCTTGGTGGCCATACTGACTGGGGCTGATGGGAGTTCAACAACAAATGTGTAAATTTCTTGTTGTGTAAACAGCAATTGAGAAGAAAGCTGAGCAGACCTGACCACAGCCCTGACAAAAATCCGCTCCCTGAAGCTGCTATTTAGCTCCTTTCCCCAGCACTGAGATTATTATTATTAATAATAATTGAATTTCTATCCTGACCTACACCCGCAGGTCTCAGGGCTGTTCACAGGATAAAAATAATACTCACACTATATAGACACACACACACACACACACACACAGAGAGAGAGAGAGAGAGAGAGAGAGAGAGAGAGAGATATGGTAGGAATTCTTGAATGTTCTTGTGAACCACTTGCTATTATGTATTTTGTATTCAGATAAAGGGCGGTATACAAATTTAATAAATAAATAAAAATAAACAGAATACTATTAAAACCCTTATTGTGATATATTTCAGCTGTTTTTAGAAAAGATAAAATAAATGGTATCTAGTGGGAGTGGTGGGAAAGGAGGGCTGACAAGAAGAAAATTCTTGAGGCTCTATTAACTTCTATGAAAATAAATGAGTCCATTATCTAAGTGATCTGCTTGATAAAAGAAAGCTTTGCTTGAGTCTATAATGCTGGGAAAGAAGCAGGCACAAACAACATCAACATCAACTATGATTACAGAATGAGGAAAAGCATAGAATTCACTGACTTTCTTCAGGAATGTAAAGCTGGCAACAAACTAATAGGTAGCAAAAGTCTTTAAAAGAGCACAGGTTAGAACAAGGTCAGTTTGATTGTTTATAATCAGAAACAAAAATCCATTTTGTTTTTAATATGTTTATGCCATCCTTACATCTATCCTTTCTGCACGTTGTACACTGATGTTCTAACCTTTAAGCAAAGGGAAGAAAGCAAGAAGCTAATATTTTAAAGAAAGCTAAGGACACACAGTGGGCAAAATGTCAGGACTAATCAGAAAAAAGGTGAATATGGACAAGTCCTAAAGCAAACTCAGTGTGTCACCTTTAAATTATTAATACCTTGCCAAAATCTCCAGGTCAATTTCATACATGATTCAGAGATGGGATTTTCCCCACAGAGTAATTTAAAGTCTGTATTTACATGCCTGCCAACAGAGATAGTACCACGCCTCTGGAGACAGGCTGAATGCAATGTATAGGGGAAACAGTACTATATCAATGTTTGGTTTTTCTATTGCTCACAGTTTAGACAAAGCTTCCTAGATTTTGTTACTGTGGAATCTGTATTATTAATAATTGATTGGGTTGCAAGGCAATTTGTTAATATCATATTCATTAGCTTATATTTGAATTGTTTCCTCCAGAACTTGAACCACTAAGCTTTCATTAACCGCAGTTGCGTTCATTGACACTTCTGTCGGAGTGGATTAACTATCAAACAAATGCATTGCTTGAGGGTTTTATTTTAAAAAGGCCTCCGCTCACCAGTACTCAAGAGTACTCTTAAATTTTAAAATACAGCTAAAGAATAATCCATAAAAGAAGTACACAGAAGTGACTATGTCCTGCCTGATTGTTCTTCCACCAGACAATATAGCATCTACAGTGGTACCTCGGGTTACATACACTTCAGGTTACAGACTCTGCTAACCCAGAAATAGTACCTTGGGTTAAGAACTTTGCTTCAGGATGAGAACAGAAATCGCGCAGCGGCGGTGCGGCAGGCCCCATTAGCTAAAGTGGTTAAGAACAGTTTCAGGTTAAGAACGGACCTCCGGAACGAATTACGTTAAGTACTTAACCCAAGTTACCACTGTATATGAACATTATTAAGTGCCAAGATCCTCTTGTAAGACCTGCTAAATATGGTGCTATTAACTATTATTTAATAATAATAATAATAATAATAATAATAATAATAATAATAATAATAATAAAAAACAACTGCATTTTACTTTTCTGTACTCATGCACACAAAGCAGCTCACAACATAAAAATAGAAATGTTATTATTTGTTTCATTCATATGTTGTTGTTTTTTAAAAGACCCTTTTGTTCAGTCTTGTCAAAAGAGAGAGATACCACCCTTCATCCATAGATGTCAGGCTGGGTCACAATATAAGAATACAATATAAAAACATAAACTACGTAATAATAACTAGAACAAAAAAACACAAACCAATAACCCCCCCCCCACACACACACAAAAAAAACATTTAAAAGATGTATAGCATAGTAATCAGTCAAAGACATTCCACAATTTGGGAGCCACTGCAGACACAGCCCTTCTCATGTTGCCACCCTCTGATCTCTCATGGGGAAGAGTTTTGCCGTAAGGTTTCCACATGGGCTTGTGCTAGGCAGAAGGGTAAGACAGGAGGTCATTTCTACTCCCTGCTATTTTTCTGAACTAGTACATTTTCCTAGGATGCCTGCCCATGCCATACCCACTTTAAAAACATACATGTCTGTGGTCCATTTGTACAGATTGAGAATAAATTCTCTTCCGTACATACAAAAAGAAGGAAGTTTATTTACTAAGGATGAAAACCAGACATCTCTGCACATATGAGGATCTGTGCATGAACTAAATAACCGCTATGAAGTGGCTGAAATAAGTATGCCTAGAATTCTTAAGAACAATAATTGCAGAGAGTGATTGTAACTGTGTACTCACATAAAACAGCATAAAGCTCATCTCTTGTAGTCACTTCTCATATTTCTTATTAAAATCCCTCCCCCCACAGCCCCCATCCATGAAGCATGCAGGATGTTTCCCAAATGTTGTTGTTAATCCCATACAATGTAACTGTGGATGATCTCATTAATGACTAATCTTTCTGAATAAAGTTAATCTCTTTAAGTCAATGATATCTTGCTTCACAGGTTAATTATGTGTTACGAAAAGTCCTTCTTTTTAACCATTTTAAATAGGGCACCTTTCAGTTTCTCTAGATGCCTTCTTGTGTTTATCTTATGGTGTGTGTTTTTAAAAGAATGACTGCCCTAATTCATCTTTCTGTACATTATTTTGTATGTTACAATGTTGTCCTTTATAACCGGGCTTCTGACTGTTCTCACTGTCCATTTATACAACCTGAGAATTACACAACCACAAAAATGAAAGGACAGTTTAGCCTGCAGTTCATCATGTCACACAGAATCAGTGAGAACTTCCAAGGTGAACTGTGTTAAAGATGCTTGCAGGCCATTTGGTTACATGTGTTCAGATGGCTTGTGATAAAAGGCAGAAAAGCAAAAGCAATCCCCCAAGATCATGACTTTTGCTTTCCCTCAAGTTTACAACTAGAAATGGGGAGAAGGGTATTCTTCATGATTCCAACCAAGGTCTTCCCAGCTGTACACAATAGATTAACAACGACAACAACAACAGGGCACCTAACACTTATCATGCCAATGGCCACATTGCTGGCTAATCTTCCAAATAATGCCAGTGATGTGCATTTTAAAGTGAAAACTGACATAGCCAGTTTGTGGAAAGACACACAGGAAGACATAATGGTGACCACTCTTTCCTCTGTCAACCCATGCCAATCAGTAGAGGAGTGGAAGGAGGAGTGAAGTTCAACTTCTGTAGAGAGATATTTTCCTTCCTATTACACACTGGCCTGGATGGAAAGGTTCCTGGATGGGGAGAAATATATCCCTGTCCAGTGCTTTCCTTTCAAAAATGTTTCTCCTTCCCTTTGAATGCCACCACTCATGGAGCTCAGGCGACAGAAGGAGCAGCACAAATTTTACCGGGGGCTTGCGAGACATTAAAAGCATTTTGTTGGGCCTGATCAACATACTCTTCCACACCCTGGAAAAAAGCAATAGTTCCTGACTTGCAGCAGCTTTTCTTTCTCTTCCCATACTTCACAAAACGTATTTTCTTTCTTCTAACAATCCAATTCATAAAAGTTTATTCTTTCATTGTTACTGCTACTGATTAAAGTATTCTGTTGAATAATCATAATCATCAAACCCATTGAACCTGAATAGAAACACTTGCTGCAAGTGGTTGTGAGGATGAGAGGTTATTTATCTTTACTGTACAGAATATGAAGAGCATATTGCATAAATGAAATTTGATATTTCTGTTGCAAAGACAGCTTACTAACTTATTGATAGATTTATTATGCATTTTCAAAATTATTCTTAAATATATTTACCTTAATTAACTTAACATGCTTGCAGTTATATACAGTTTCTAAAGTAAAGTTTGTACCACATTGCATGATCCCCCCCCCAGTAAAATATGGTGTGGGAGCACACACTTCATTGGAAAGGCATGCAAGCAAATGCTTTTGAAGCAGCCTAAACTCTCAGCCTCCTTCTAGAAATCTGCAAGGCTGTTTCATATTCCCGTGCTAACTTTTTCCATATCAAAGTGAAAGTGGAGAGAGTCTCTGGGAAAACAGTCTCCCATCCCATTTTAGCAAATGGTACTATGTCAATTTTTTTCTGAGTGGTTCAGTCTCTTCCTTATTATTATTTCAAAGCTATGTAATGAATAAGGAGCTCTCTGTATGACTTCTACATCCTACCAAAACTGTTTATATGCATAAGGGCTTCAATTACATGTCAAAATATGCTGTCACTTTTTGTACCAAATCTCAGGCACTACTGCAGGAACTGTATAACTACTCCTTTGATTTCATGCATAATTTATGCTGATTTTCTTTTCTTGCAAGCTTTTCACACTACATTAACAAAAAGCTGATGGCTTTAAATCATAATACATTTTTTTAAAAAAAATTACTTGTGTTGCAAGAAAAGGAACAGAGACACATTTTTAGATATCATTTAACAATACTAACGAAACATTGTTTTGTTCCATGCTAGTAAAAATAAATAAAATAAAAATATCCATTGCCGTGAATCTAAACTACTACAAAAATAGCACAGCATAATCCAGCCACCGCAGCCAGCTCCTAAGAACGGAAGACGAGCCCTACTGGATCACACAAAGACCCATCTAGTCCAGTATCCCATTCTCACTGCGGCCACTAGATGCCTACAGGAAGTTTGCAACTGGTAATGGATACCCATCCAATGTCTATTGTTGTAGCTTTTGAATATAGAGTTTCATGGTCATCAGCTCACGTTCAGCCAAAGGCCATTTGAATCCTCCCCTCTCAGTACTATTATCTGTTCGTGGATATTATACCTGGCTGCAGAAAAGTGAGGCCCACTCCATCAGACTGAGGAGTTCAGTTGCCATTTGGTTCATCCTCTCCCAGCATATAGCAGCCATTCCACCTGACCATTAATCCTTAATGTAATGTTTCTGAATTTGCTGGGTTTTCCTGTTCCCACCCCATCCTTTCATTCTTTAGAATTATACTGAATCATGGGACACAAACCAGAACAAACCATAGACCAACCAAAGGCAGACATACTGTATTTTTCCGTGTATAAGACTAGGTTTTCTTCCTTAAAAATAAAGTCAAAAATTAGGGGGTGTCTCATACATGGATACATCTGCCCCCCCCCCCATTTTCTTATATCTGAGTCCCCAAAATAGGTGGCGTCTTATACATGGGGGCATCTTATAGACAGAAAAATACGTTAGTTGGCATGCAAGTGTGGGAATTCTCAACCCTCATCAGCTGGGAATCAGATAGAGAGGTGCAACAAATAGTGATCCCATCTTTCACCAGATGATTGCTGCTGGCAGTTATGCTTCCCATAGCCTGACTAACAGCTGTTTGGTAAGGAGGGGAGAGTGACTATGATGGGCAGGAAGGTGCACAGGGAAAGTTATTCATGCACACCTTCCTACCAATGTAAATTATACTCCCTGTTTAGCAGACGAATAGGGCACCAGGAAATCCTGGGTGGGTTGTGGGTTGTCCACCTATGTTGCAAATGATCATGATCTCTGTAACTGTCATTTCAGTATTTGCAAAGACTTTCCCTGAGCTAAATACCTTCACTTCCAATCAGTGCTGCAGAATGGAGGGTACAGTGGTACCTCGGGTTAAGTACTTAATTCGTTCCGGAGGTCCGTTCTTAACCTGAAACTGTTCTTAACCTAAAGCACCACTTTAGCTAATGGGGGCTCCAGCTGCTGCCGCGTTGCCAGAGCACGATTTCTGTTCTTATCCTGAAGCAAAGTTCTTAACCCGAGGTACTATTTCTGGGTTAGCGGAGTCTGTAACCTGAAGTGTCTGTAACCTGAAGCGTATGTAACCCGAGGTACCACTGTACACCTGAAATTCCAAATTATTTCCATGTCAGTTTGTGTCATATGATCTGTGCCATATGATCTGTGTTGCTATGCAGCAGCAACACATTGCTATTTTATGAAACACTCTGCTTCATCTCTGGTGTCCTATCTACTAAACAAAATTTCAACTGAACTATGTGCAGATTATGCACATAGATTATGCACGCAGTTTCTGCAATGTGGACAGAGAAAACAATCCTATCACCATCAGCATTAAGTTTGATGCTATTAATTACAAGATTCCATTTCCCTGTTCCGAAGTAAATTTGGGAGCCAGGCTCCTCCCTCCACCAGCAGTCACTTGGCAGTAGCCATCACATCAGGCTGCAGAAGAGGAAAGAGAAAGGACACTCTATTGGAGCCCCTAAAAAACCAGCAACTTTTGTTTCCTATTCTCTGAACGTTTTCACCCAAGCTGCTCATTAAAAGAACTTGCAACTAAGAACGTGCACAGGAGTTTCCTTACATTCCTTCTCAACCCTTTTCCTTTTTGTGTCATGCCTTTTTAGATTAGAAGCCCAATGTCAAGGGCTGCCTCTTTTTTGTGATCTGTAAAGCACTTTGAGGACTTTTTCTGACAGAAGGGCAGGATTAAAGAATATTTAAATAAACAAAATAAACAAAATCCCATATCTACCCTTGTTGACCCTGATCTTGCTTCAGTGAGTGAAAATGATTTGTGAGGAAGGTGATTACGAACGGAAAGACAACCAGAGAAGATCTGGAGCTCTGCCCGGTCCTTTCCCTGCTCCACTTCACAGTCTGCCCAGGCTAGTTTTTTTAAAGTCTTTTATTTTTTAAAAGATCACATAGGTCAACATAACATGGAATTTCAGCTAGTCTATCCTTTGTTCAAGCATTTTGTGAAGTAATGCAAACACCTCTAGTTTATGTATTTTCAATATAGGGATCTGATTTGCTTTAAAGCAAAATTTGATCTCTTCCTATGAACATCCAGTGCTAAAATAAAATATTATTAACTACTTGCCCTCATATTTCATGCAAACTGCAATTCTTGTGAAATAATATTTTAAAACTGTAAATTTATTTATATTGGCATTCATGAAGAAGCTTATAATAGGGCTATCATTTAAGTGATCAATTATATTGTTATGGGGGAATCACGATAATTCAGTTGTTAAATATGGCACACTAATGTAGACACCTTTGGAACAAGTGCAATAGGATAAAGATTTCTACTTCCAAAATGTGAAATAACACATTGATCCTCATTAGGAAGAAGCAACACCCACACATCTGATAGCTGTTAACCTAGTGCAGCCTTGGCGGTATTAAAATGCCGCACCATCTCTTCATAATGACCTTTGCGAATAGTTTAATTAAAAATAATGACTGAAGAAAGCTGAACATGTTTAGCAAAAGGAGGCACACAAATAAAGCAGAACAGTGAACTACTGCTTTGTATTAAGATAACAAAATGAAGTATAACTGAGCTCTGAGCTTCAGCTGTTTATTCTGTATCTAAACTAAGCAAAGATATTGGCGCAGGTGGGGAAAGTGTAGCCTTCAAGCTGTTATTGGACTACATCTCCCATCACTCCCTGACCATTGGCTATGCTTGCTGGGAATAATGGGAGGTGGAACCCAACAAAAGCTGGAAGGCCACAAGAAAACCAACCAAAAATTATTGCCTTGTGGCAACAATGGCAGGAAGCATGGTTTCGAATATCGCACAGAAATTTATTTCATGGACTTTAGAGTAAACATAACTACATTTCTTTGAAATGCTGTTGGAACACTGTAACAATGTTTTGGGCCGAGCATAATTGGAAAAAGGATAATTGGCTTTGGCCCCGGTGACTGTACGTGTCCAGCCCAATTTTGCTTTGTTTGCTCCTCAACTTTAAAAGTCTCCTTTCTTTCACTTCTCCCTTTTCTGTGTCAGCTTCAGCATTCTAGCAGAATTTCAGACTTGTGAGAGGTCATGGAGAATTAGCTTGATGCTTTCAAGCAGTCTCCAGAGGACATTTACTCACACCGCACACACAAACCTTCCAGCACTTTATTCGCTCTAGGACACGGTTGCTAAGTTACCTCCAGGTATTGCTCAGGTTCATGGGGTGTGACAGCCTCAGCTGATGCTTTAAAGCAGGTGCACAGAAATGAAAACCAACCATCCCACAACTGCAAAGTCTTCGCTATCCTGAACTTTCAACTTCCTAGAAATAAATCTAATTTCTTGCAATGGGAACTAAATGGCAATGTCACTGAAGTGAAGGTATGTATGCTGGTCCACCCATGATGTGCACTTAGGCGGGTAGTGACCCTATGGGAACCATGACTATCACTGCCATCAGTGGCAGAGAAGCAGAGAGATTTCACCGGAAGCTGGGTATGCTTATGACCTTGAGCTCCATGGGAGATACATGGGATAGAAATGTAATACAGGCATCACCCTCCCCACCCCCTTAGGTGCATCCAAGTCTCTGCAAAATTAATAAATAAATAGGCTGGCTTTCCCTCCTGCCTGGAAGTCGCTCAGAGCTGCTGCCCAAGCAAGGGAAGGGCTACAGCGCTTTCAAAACTGCCAAGTCTTGAAGTAGCTGGAGCCCTCCTGGTGCACAGAGGGAGAGGTGCCTCAGCTTGGCTTCTGACCACCTGCTTGTTCACTCGCCTGTCTTCTGGCCAGGGCAGCACATTCGTCTTCCACCTGTCTCTGTCTGGTGCCCCATCTGGGCGGCGCTCCATGCCCATCTGTGGCATGTTGCAGCTAGTGTGCTTTGGGGTGGAGCCTGCACACACGCAGAGCACCCCGATCCCCCGCTTGGGAATGAGGCACCAACTCTCTCTCTCTCTCCCTGACTTTGCTCATGCTTGGGATTGGGGGGAAAGTGGAGGGGGCAGAAGTTCAACCTGCCTAGCCCAACCTCATCCCCCTGACACTCGCCTGGTCCACCTCACTCCCCCTGCCCCCACCACTGCCTCTCCGCACACTGGGAGAGTCGCCAACTTCCAAGTCTACTTACTCTGGAGTCATGTTGTGCACTCTCTCTATCTCTCTCCTCCTCACAGTCCCTCCTTATAAAGTGGGGTGCTCCCCATTTTATGCAATTGCACTTATCATGCAGGGGCCTGGAATGTAAGCCATGCGTAAGTGGGGGGAAGCCTGCAATGATAACAATAAGCGAAGTACAAATGGAGCATGTCCTATCTCATTTCATGCACAAACAGCACAACCCTTATGGAAGCATGGTTGCTGTTATTCATGGTTGCTTCTACACTGCTCTGTTAACGCATCCAATGACCATGACTAGGGGCAGTGCATGGCTACTTCATACCATTCCAGTGACAGTCATCCTTATCAGGGAAAAAGTGCAGGTTTGCATAAGCACTTTAGTCCTACCTTTCAGACTTTTCTCTCTTTTTTCCAGTCCTGGTTTTTAAAAGACTTAGCACATGCTAGGCATCATAAAATACTAATGTGTATCATAATCACCAATGAGAAGTGGGAGGTCAGAAGACGATTGGGAAAAAAATCGTTGACAGGTTGAGGGGAAAGTGTTTGCCAGAATTCATGCTAATAAATGCCATGCTTCTTCACTGAGTGCTCTTATGGGGAATGTATAACCACAACAAACACATCCTGTTTATGATATTGTTTTTTGCATGGTGTTATACAACTAATCTCTCATGCAGAAACATGACCAACACTGCCAAAAGTGTAATAACAAAACACTGCTAAAAATCAAGTGGGTTTAGGAAAATTCAGACAAGCTAATAACACAATCATCAAAACCAAAATTATGTATTGAAATTGCAAACACTCATGGGCGTAGACAATAACAATAAAGAAAAATATTGGTAGTTATGCAATATCAGTAATACAATGTAATACCTCTATGTAACTAATTTCCCTTTTAAACATAATGGGTGGGATTCACCTAACAAGCTCCATCGGCAAAAGCCCTGCGAAGAACAATCACCCTCTCCTCCCCCATGTGCCCCCTGCCCACATATAGAGGGAGGAAAGGGGAAATAGTTCTGTCTAGCAAGCTGAAATGCTTGCACACAGTGGCGGAGCTTCATGCTCCAGCACCGGGGGTGGAGAGCAGGCGGGGGCAGGGCTGGCGTGTGTCCCAGGGGTGGGGCGCACCGCCCAAAGGGGTGGGACATGCATCCTGGGGGCAGGGCGCGCGTTCTGGGGGCGGGGCGCCTAGTGCAGGGGGGGCAGCCACGATGGAACCCCACCGGGATTGTGCTTCCGGGGGCAGTGCGCTCCCCCCGCCCCCTTTTCCTCCATCAGTGTTTGCACACACTGGAAATACATCATAATGCAACATAATGAATTCCACCCAGTGTATTCTCTTGGATGCATAGCCATCCCTTGCACCATTGTCCACAGAAAAGTAAAGTAATTCATTTAATAAAGCAGTAGAACATGTTACTGCTTGGTACACGTTAAGGAAGAAACAGCAAGTGAGGAAACAAGGATAACACAAGATTCATAAGAAGATAAGAAAAGTCTGCTGGATCGGACCAGTGACCCATCTAGTCCAGAATCCTCACAGAGCTTAATCACTGGGAAATTGTTGCTAGATAGTGTGTGTTAGGGAGGAGGCCTGCTTGATTGCCCCACTTTGCAGAAGAGAACTAGAGTTGATGCACCTTTGTCCCCTTTATAATATTCCATAAAATATAAAGATACATTGCCGTATAATTTTACAGGCAATGTATCTAGTGTACACTTCAGTCTTTACTCTATATACTGGAGTTATTGCACTAGAGATGCAGTTGTGGACATCATAAACATTTTAGCATGCAGAGCTTAGAATGTCTGTAAGCTGCACCTTTGGGTTTTGTAAACTCCACAGCAGCAATTAGAGTTTACATATGCTGCAAACTGCATACAGATTTCTAAAACTGTTTGAAGAAAATTCATTAGGGGCTGCAGAAAGGAGAACGTTCATCTATGCACCAATTTCTATTGCAGTTGAAAAGCAGATTGGCCCCCTCTGAATAATTGTTTCTTAAAAATAGTTTGAGGTCTGCTGCTGATATGTGTTGTGCAGGAAAATAAGGAAAGAGGAAAGTATGGGAGGCTGGTCCACTTTGGATCCCTGCTAAAAGTTGATCCAGGAAGACCCTGGAATTATGGAGCTCAACATTTTGAGAAGCTTAAAGAACAAAAACTGTGTTTTCTACCAGATGTAGTGAAGGTAGAAGGGAGACACTTCTGGAAGTGTTTCTAAGGTTCCACTCAAATGTTGAAACACAAAATATGTCAGCTAATTAAATATATGCTCCTCTGTGTGGTAAATGAGTACATCATAAACAGTATATTCTGCAGGTAGTCATAAATCAGTGACACACAAGTAAGCTCTAGTGCAAATGTATATTACCAGTGAAACCAAGCATTTGATCTTGCTACCATCACATCACTATACTGTAGTTGCCATTATTCATTACTTTGTTTAATTTCTTTATAATTTCATTTTCAGTACGCAGATACACCTAGACTGGTTAAGCCAGATAAATTCCAGAAGCCTGAAAGCATTCTCTGCATTATCACATCTGGTGACCATCAAAAGACTGGGCTGTACTTCCCAGTAACAGCTAGCTGATGTTGCAGGGACCTTACAACTCTATGGGAGCCAATAGTACTGTGGCACATGAATTCTTACAATCTAGGTTAGCACTAATTCCCAACCTTTTTAAGGTTCTCAATTTATTGCAAGATCTCTGTAGAAACTGGACCCCATTTATATCTCTATATTGACCCAGTCTGCCAAACCATGGCTTAGTGTGAATAGGAAGCTTTGTAGATTTCCAGAGATAAGATAGCAACTGCTTTACTCCTGCCCTCTTGCCTCTACTGCACAACTGTGAGGTAAGCCATGGATTGGCTTAACATTACATCGTTCAAAACCAGGCTCCTGGTTTATCTCACTCTAGACCAATCATGGTCCATCTGTATTAATTTACGAAGCCCTGTACCTTAGGAACAGCCAAAACCCTTATATCCCAACTCAGTCATCAATATATGTCATTGGCTAGCTCTGGAGTTGGAAAGGCTCATCAGACAATAAGAACCCAAGTCTTTAGTGTCATTGGCCTAGTCTTGTGGAATGCTCTGCCACTAGAGATTCAGCTGGTGCCTTCTGTTTCAGCTTTTAACAACACCTGCTGAAAGTACTTCTGTGCCACCAGTCCTATGGAGAAAATTATGCAATCCTCTTTTCATAATAGTTAGCTGATGGCTCTTGACTTTAAGCATTTACATTGTTTTTATTATATGTTGATATTGTTGTAAATTGCTTTGATATTTTTTATGATACAGTGGTACACAAGCATTTATAAATAAATAATAGAAAAATTTAATTTTGAAAAGTACTTCCGTTTCATATAAAATTAAGATGTGCCCATGCCCATGCATTTTAACACATCCAGATGCTGGAAGAGCTCATTTACAAAGTACCGGTAGTTGCTATTTCACCTAGGATGATGCTGCATAATTGTGTCAAGTGTTAAGTGTTCCCGAAAGTATAACTCGAATTGGGGGCAACACTTACAGGGGAGAATCACTAGGTGGGAGGAAGAGGTGCATAACCCTCCAGCACTCACTGATTCTTCTCTGCAAAAGTCCCATCCCTGAGACCATTTCCCCCCTACCTGTGCTTATTTCTAGTCTCAGAGACTGCCAGGATGAGGGAAGGTAATAAAAATGTCCTGGAGACTTTTGTAGCGTGAGGATTAAAGGTAAAGGTACCCCTGCCCGTACGGGCCAGTCTTGCCAGACTCTAGGGTTGTGCGCCCATCTCACTCAAGAGGCCGGGGGCCAGCACTGTCCGAAGACACTTCCGGGTCACGTGGCCAGCGTGACAAGCTGCATCTGGCGAGCCAGCGCAGCACACGGAACGCCGTTTACCTTCCCGCTAGAAAGCGGTCCCTATTTATATACTTGCACCCGGAGGTGCTTTCGAACTGCTAGGTTGGCAGGCGCTGGGACCGAGCGACGGGAGCGCACCCCGCCGCGGGGATTCAAACCGCCGACCTGACGATCGGCAAGCCCTAGGCGCTGAGGCTTTAACCCACAGCGCTACCCGTGTCCCTTAGCGTGAGGATTAAGCACTCTTAATTGAACCTGAAGTTCTCCTCTGCCAGTGTCACGTAAATATCAATAAAATACTAACATTTTGAGAAACACCATTATTTCCTGGTAACGTATTTTTTTTGTTCTCATATATCATGCCAATGGAAATTATGAAGTTACTGTTTCGTATATGAAACTGCAACACAAAATTTGTTAGTACTGCTTCCTACACAGTGTGGAAAAATTGCAATCATAACCACCACACTTACCTGGGAGTAAACCCTATTTAATTTGATAGGACTTAAATCTGAGTAGACATAGTTAGGATTGAGCTACCAAGTTCAGGGACCTCTCTCAGTCACCAATTCATAATGCACAACATTGTTCTAGTCAAGCATGCATTCCCAAAGCTGAAAGAAAAACAAAACTGCTCTTGGACAAAAGGGCTTAGCCTTAAAAGGATAGGAAAACAAACTTACGACAGCAGCTTTTTTAAAAAAGTGATGTAAGAGTAGCATTAAGGTTTTGGAATAAAATTACATTTCAAAGCATAATTTGTAACTTTGAGGCTCCTTTTATTTATTTAAGCAACCAAAACAAGGAAGGGCATGATTGACACAGGCAAAGTTAAACATTGTTCCATAGATTTCAACAGGTGAGTAAGTATGTGCTTAAATTTCTGTCATTGAAAACATTTAACTAAAAATGCTTCAATCCGGGCTGGACCATTTTACCCAGAAAATCAATATACTACACAATATTGTAATAATCGGTCCATTTTTTTCACATCAAACCAGAAAGCTAGAGACTTATGGGAGATGCACTGAGCCCCGTAAAAACTCTACAATCCAACCCTTAGCAAGCAGCCTTAAATATCTTGGAAATCCATGGTATTAGGTTGTGACCAGAAAATGTATCAATTTGCCTGGGTTGTTTACTGGTGCAAAAAACCCCACAAACATGAACAAAAATCTGCCAAATTAGACCCTTTGATAATGACAAATAAAACATGTATAAATGCAGTGCCAACAACTGCACCACCAGCTGTTTTCAAAGGTGTTGAAAACACAAGGAGAAAACTCAGTTCTCAGAAGCCTGTCATATTCTCTGAAATTAAATTGTTATACAGGAAACAGATAGATTATTAAACCTATCTTGGGCCCTTGAGACTGTAAAGCTCTTCAGTTCCTCCTTTCAGAACATCTGACAGTGCTGTAGCAACATGATAAAACTTCTTACATCATGTAATACAAATTAAGGATAAGAACAATATTTTGCAATTAAGTGATACTTATAATGCATGAAGCTATCAAGGTACTTTATAATCAGCAATCTTAGTATTAAAAACACTGCACTAAGTGATAATTTTTCACTTTTCTGATCCCTTAAAATGAATGATCTATATGTAGTAATGTCAACAGGTCATTTCAAGTTTTCAAATACAGGTCTTCAAATTTCTCGTTTTTTGACAGTCTAAAACTACAGTCACTACCTTCTTATGTTGTGTATTCCAAAGATGACAACAGGATTCCACATGTAACCAAATAGTTAAAGAGATGATAGGGTATGATTGGGCTGCCATATGCCTGGATTTCCTCAGACATTACCAGGATTTCAAACGTGGAATTCAGGTCCGAGGGGGATTTCTGAAAGGCGGCACTTTGTCCTGGATCTTAGGCAAATCAATCGCATTATTTCAGCTTTTTTTTTAAGGGGAAAAAAAAAGCTTGGGATGTCCTGGTTTTTACTTTTTGAAATAAGACAACCCTAGGGTATGATCAAAGTATTAAGTCCGCTTTCCAGTTTAGAATTTCACAGAAACTGTGAATCATCCCCAGATCTGAAAACATCATGCAAACGTGATTAAAATATACATCTAGATAATACGCATAGTGGAATTTCCTAAGCAGTTCTGCAATGTGTGTGCCTTTCACTCAGCTGAATATGCACAATATAGCAGTGTTCTAAACTGTTATATTGGGAAGCAATCCTCAGGGTGTGTCTGTATCAACTTCTGCCCGTGTAGTCCAATCCATTCACTCAATATGTACTCTAGCCCTGCACCCAATCTGCAGATAAGTGTGTTCACAACCTCTGTATAGCAGCAGGGCACCACACACCACCACATGGTTTCTCACTCAAAGTGAAAGAGACTAGATTTGCAACACTCTCACTTCCTCGGTATTGTTCAAAACAATGCACTGTAATCAGGGTGGGTTACCTGTAGCCCTAATGACCAGGAGTGGGCAGATATGGGTCTACCGCAAGATCTCTGGGTAATTTGAAATAGACAAGGAGTTCTTAGTTGTTGTTATTTAAGAACAGCAGAAAAAAGATGTGTTTCCCCTCCCACCCTAAATTATAGCACTGAAATGAAGAATCTTTGAAGGTAACAAGGAGTGGACTATGAGCTACAGGCAGTTCTAGAACTCAAAACAAGTCCTGGGCTTAGAATTCTTTACATCTAAGTGTGTGTCTTTTGCACTAGGCTCTGGCTCATAAATCTCAGGGTTCGAGCAAAGAACAAAGAAGATCGCTCAAATATGAATTCTGCCCACCCTTGTACCAGGTGTTGTAGGACTCCAGTTCCATCAGCCTCAGCCATCAGGACCAATGGTCAAGGATAATAGGAGACTGAGGCCAATAATTACCTGGAATGCCACAGATTCCCCAACCCTGAATTGGTGTAAGTGCAGATGCACCACAGTCTTACTGATATAGTTAAAGATGAATTCTAGTAGTACCATACTGGGTATGAAAGCAACATGCAATGAGTGGAAACCCTTTATAAGAGTACCATTGCCTCCTCTAGCCACTATGGAATGTTCCATGTAATGTAGCGATAGTCCCTCTGGAAGCAGCTAAGAGGGAAAACATATATATAGATGAATAAACAGCTGTACGACATACCTTCCATGACATATACCAGTGAACCGACATCTCCCTCTTTGATAATGCAACTGTCCTTGCCATATTCCACTGGATACATACAATCCACAATCTCCTGGATCTGTGACAGTTCTAGATTCTTCATGAAGTCATTGTCAAGAATAGCTTCCTTTATTAGATCCTTTGACCTATGGAGAGAAAGGAAAGATATGTCAAAATGTGCTAATCAACACCCAAAAGCAGCATGTGCGAATGTGAAATATATATTTTTTTAAAAAAATTCTTACTTTTTAGTTTTGGAAAATACTTATAACAAACTATTCACACCACCCACACCCACACACCCCATTCCATGCATATACAATACAACTTATTCACAAAATCTAAATCTAGAAGCAGGGGAGTGGGGGTGGGAAGTGGGGTGCTGAACACCTGTATGTTCAGAATTTGTTTTTAAGATTGACCTTTCCTGTTTATGAACCACAAGAGAAGAATAGTTATGCAAATACTGTCACTACTTAGTCTATGCTTAGCACCCATTGAAACAGAATGTACATAATCTGGGGACTTGTTAATTGTTCTAAGTCAAAAATACAAAAAACTGCAATCATGTTGTAGGAATAAAGCAGTCTAAAATTCAGACATCTCTTCAAGAAAAACTATACTGTTATGAACAACAATAACTTCATGTACTAACTCCCACCAACTTTACCTCAGCAGTTCCCCCAGCATCAAATACCAAAAATTATAGAAGTGTCTTAGTTATATAAAAACTTCTTTAAAGGTTTGAGGTCATCTGGTTTTAATGAAAGAAATATAGAGTAACCACATAGCTTTTTATAATTATATTTTTCAATAACTGTTAAAAGGACTATGTTCTTCCCAGTGGTACTTGTAATAGTTCTGTAGTTTTTGAATAACCTTTCAAAAATCCCCATAGTTCAGTATCTCAACAATGCAGGTAGGACCAATCCCTTTGTTTTTTCATAATGTTTTACAAAGCTTTTAATGAAGCATCAGCATAAGACTTGAAGAATTATCTACTACTCTGAATCACTCAAGCACAAATGTTAACTGTGCTCTAGTCATCATAATTTACATATTGAATTTCCCCCAGTATGTCTATCAAATCTATCTTTATCCATCTGATAATACAGTGAACAACATAAAGATTACAGACAATAATTGTTTAAAAGCTTCTTAAGGGATTTTGTGCAAATGAGCATCTGAAAATTATAAATGTGAACAAACAGGGGCTTAAAGAACATAATTTATAAATGGTAACATTCAAAAGATAAATATCATACATCCATGTGTATTTGTGAGATTCTTCGTTAATTTTGTTTGCCAAAACCTGCCTTTAGTTATTATTTAAATATATGCCAAATAAATATTTTATGGTCTCAAGGTAGCTTCAACATTAAGGGAGAGCATGTGGGTGACTGTAAAGGTAAAGGTACCCCTGCCCGTACGGGCCAGTCTTGACAGACTCTAGGGTTGTGCGCCCATCTCACTCTAGAGGCCGGGGGCCAGTGCTGTCCGGAGACACTTCCAGGTCACGTGGCCAGCGTGACATCGCTGCTCTGGCGAGCCAGAGCCGCACACGGAACACCGTTTACCTTCCCGCTAGTAAGCGGTCCCTATTTATCTACTTGCACCCGGGGGTGCTTTCGAACTGCTAGGTTGGCAGACGCTGGGACCAAACAACGGGAGTGCACCCCGCCGTGGGGATTCGAACCGCTGACCTTTCGATCGGCAAGCCCTAGGCGCTGAGGCTTTTACCCACAGCGCCACCCGCGTCCCCATGAAATAGCACTTCACATACAATGTGTGGAGCAGAAACGTCTGCTGTTTCCTAGATTCTCCAACCAACCAGGGGAGAGAAGGTTGGCTGGTTTAATTGCTTAGAGAACTATGTATTGAAGGTTGTTTTCCCCCTCTCAGTTTTTCCCCAAAAAACTTATACAGGGGTAGGAAACTTGTGGCTCTCCTGGTGTTGCTGGGGAGTACAAGGTAGTGTTATGAATTTGGGACTCTTCTAACCCCTGGATCCAGCAAAGGTTAACATATAAGCCAGGCTATCCTCCTGTGTTGAGGTGATAGCCTGGATGAGGTCCTGCTTCTCCCATAGCCATAGCCTTGGATTCCACAGAAATCAGGTCTCTCTCTCTCTCTCTCTCTCTCTCTCTCTCTCTCTCTCTCTCTACCTTTCTAGCCTGCTGGTTTTGCTTCTGGCTTCTAGCTCACATCACTCAACTCTCCAAAAATCTGGCCTTTTGTCTTTTTAACAAACAGACAGTTGAGGGAAGGAGACCCACTCGTTTTTTTCCCTCTGGCACAGAGCCACTCCCTTTGTTACCTTAACGACCCATACTTACTTAGTGGACCATTACAAGGCTGGGCTGGCTATTCCAGCAATTGAATCCATGCTGCATCCAGGAATTTGAAGCGGGGCTCAAGCCTACAGCCTACTTTCCCCCCCCCAAAAAAACACCTCATAACAATATTATACATAGCCTTCTAAATAAGGGGCACCCATCTAGGAGCAATGGTCTTTGTAATGAGTTACAATTTGTTGTTACTTCATTCATAGCACCGAGCTGATCATCAGGTCATTCAGCATAAGTAAGCTCATCCTCAAGCTTTGTATGTTCTCATGCTGTTACACTCAGACTCTCCAAGTGACCCTATTTTCCAGGGACAGTCCCAAATCTACAGAAGCCATCCTGGTTTCCGATTTGATCCTGGAATGTGCCACTTTTTCTTAGAACACCCCTACCTTCATTGGAGAAATGTTGGAGGGTATGGAATAGGACCCATGGCTTTTTCCCAGCCGGAACTCACCTGAATTCAGTTCCAGAACCTCTCAGGTGGGCGCCATGGCCATTCTAAGAGAATGAGGGAGGTGCTCGTGGTGAGTTCCAGCACCTCTTTTTCTAGAAAAATAGCACTGGACGTCGCTATTTTCACCAGAAATGTTGGAGAGTATGTACGCTGCCCTATCAGATAGTCTGTTGCAATCATATTCTAATCACCTCACAAAACTGTACACCTTGGCATTTTAACAGCACAAACTATAAGTATTGTTCTTTTATATATATAAAAAAATACAGATAATGTAATCTGTTACTCTTCCAAAAAGATATGCAAGTCAGTCTTTCAATACTATCTCCTCTGCAGTGCCTCTGGGGACATCTCTGCATGCTGTCACTTTGGTTAGCTGCTGAACCAGTCTGGATCATACAGCACATGCTCAGCCATGCCAGCTGCTAGAGCTAGACATGGCCAGGAGTCTAAGTGGCATGCATAATTATATTTAATGCATCGCATAGTCTCTACCCCCCAAATTGATATGGTAGAAGCATCTTCACAAGAAAACCAGGGTAATCTATTTGAGAACAAAGCCACATTGCTCTTCTTCCATAATAACAGTCAACTTTCAATCTAAGAGCAAAATATTAAATTTAGAATATGTATACAGTTCCAACATAAATGTATGTTTACTCAGAAGTAAGTCAGTGTTCACTGGGGCTTACTCCCAGGTAAGTGTGCATAGCTTTAGGTTATTAACATTTCTTTCCAGTATGTCCTTCAAGTTTCAACCACAATACCAAGATCTTTGTTCTTTTATTCTTTTAAAATTCATTCTTGTAACCTTTCATTGAAAGTACAGGAACTGCCTTCTCCCTGATCTTCCTTTAGTTTAGTACATCTTTCTCAAATTCTGGTCAGTAGGATTATTTGCCTTGTTAGCTGTGCAGACTGCATAAAAATTATTCTCAGTTATCTCCACTAGCTATTCTTCTGTCTTTGATCAAATATAAACTGTTTTCCAGTTCTGTATACCTTGACCCACTGTGACCTTTGACTGACATCTCTGGCTCAGTTCAGACATGATGGCAAACTAGTACGATTTGGCACTATGTTGAAGAGCTTGGAATTAGGCATGTGTTCAAAGATTCTCTCTTATCTTCCCCCTTGCACATGGAAATTCCTCCCAAACTTGCAAATTATGGTTTGTGCTAGTCCTGCAAGCTGGGATTTTAGACAAAAATTGTAAACAAACAATACTTTACTGACAATGACAACAACGAAAGGTTCCTGTAGTAATTGGACAACTGCACCCCAGACAAATCCCACAAGCATATTAAATATTATGCACAGTATTTTTTTATATAAACTTGCTGCTAACATAAACTTCAAATCGAGCATTTGGGGGGGATTGAAAAGCTCTGCAGAAAGAAGTGAACTGAAGCACACCTAAATATTTAAGGCCACATTTCTTGCTAGTAAAATGATACAGCTTCTCAAACAATGACACTACTAGGGTTGGTCTACGGAGGGTCCTACATTCACTGAACAAAATATATTTGCCCTTTGATTATAATGAGACCTCTAAGCAGTTTACAAAAATGATAGTGCCACATTAATGACACAGGTCATAATGTGTTTTCTTTCTTCTTCATTTTAAACTTTTTCTACAATGGCTGCACCGTTGCTGGTGAAGCAAAGATCCAGAATGATATGTCCACCTTTTTTTTATTGACCCGTGTGCCGCTGGGTCTCCTCAAACCCATTATCATCACCACTGCTCCCCAAATATTACACTGGCAGGGATTTTCATGTAAAACACAAACAAATGTTGTGCATTTTACTAAAAAGTTATTATATATAATGTAATATACAATGATCACACTGCAAAATATGTCGGTGTAGACAAGTGCTTTGTAGAACAGCTGCAATTATACTGTTTCTTTGTACAACCAAGTGATGGTTCTTGATAATAGCAGCATCATTAAAATGGAATCTAAACCAAATTTCCCTCAAAATTCACACCAGCAAATTCCATGTGAAAGTGATATTTGCATCTCAAGACTTCCCTGTTAAAACAGTTTTAGAGTTGGCATCTCTCTCATACACTCTCTCTCTCTCACACACACACACATCATTTGTGAGCAACTCTTCTACAACTGGCAATAAAAGCTCTATGTGCTCATAGTTTCCATATACAGTGGTACCTCGGGTTACATACGCTTCAGGTTACAGACTCCGCTAACCCAGAAATAGTGCTTCAGGTTAAGAACTTCAGGGTGAGAACAGAAATTGTGCTCCGGCGGCGTGGCAGCAGTAGGAGGCCCCATTAGCTAAAGTGGTGCTTCAGGTTAAGAACAGATTCAGGTTAAGAACGGACCTCTGGAACGAATTAAGTACTTAACCCGAGGTACCACTGTATTGATTTCATGTAATCTCACACTTAAAACCACAATTTTATCATTTGATTCAATTTAAAAAGTTGATCATGTTTCTCCTAAGTCCCATCTTATATCGCTCAGTTCATTCATCCTATCATGTACTTTAGTCAAAAGAACAACAGCAGAAGTGTAGTAGCGGTGGAAGAATCGTTTTGCCTTACTTAGTTGTACAGTGTTATGGCAGATAACTAATTAAAATACAACTAGTACGTGTTTTTCATCTTGGTGAGGTTTAATTCATTACAGAGACCATGAGAGCAGCTTAGCATCATTGCAAATCTTGTACATTCACATTTTTCCCAGGTACCTGCCAAACAGCAGTGATTAATTTCCTCTAGAGCATTTAATGAAATGCAGTTTGCATCTTGTATAATTGAATAGTTACTTCAGATAAAAATACATTGATATTAGGGACAGTTCTGAAAGTATCTGAACCTCATATCATGCTTTATTAAAAACCAAACCCACACAGTTGTGCTTAAGTTTTACATAATTTCTGTTATCTATGAAATAAGACATTTAACTCATCCTTTGCTTTTCTTTTTCGGGACAACAAATAGCCTTTGGCTACTGTACTTTCCTTTGTTTTTGGAAACAAAAAGCCACTTCATTGAACTGAGCTAAAGGATGAGTTTACTAGAGACAATCTAAACAAGCCTACCATTTTTCCTGGACACATTTCAAGGCAGGTAGGCTTTTGGGAATATTCATTTAGACTTGGGGCCACCAACGTTGTGTTTAGAGGTGTCCCCGACATCTCCATTGTCACCACCACCCCATGCTTCCTGTCCTTCCTAATTAGTAGCAAATTTGGGGAGTTATTATGGTTCACTGATACGTAGTTTTACCATTGGGAGAAAAGCTCGAGTTTCCAGTCACTGTCATCTCCCCAAAATGCCTCTGAACTCCACCTGGCCTCAGAGGCACTCTTAGAATAGGAAAGGAAGAAGGGCGCTTGGAGCTGGTGCTTTGCTTTCCAGTTTGCACAGCTGAGCTGACTTTTTATTCTATTCTATTTTTTTAAGGAAAGGAAGAGGAACTGCCTGATAAGTGTCTGGAAGAACTGGGGGAGTGATGGGAAGGGAGAGCATTTGGAAGTGCTGCCTGTTACAATTTGAGGAGGGTGATGTGTTGGGTGTTTTGTGGTTGGGGGGTGTTGGGGGGGACAGACTGTTGCTTGGCTGATTTGCGGGGGTTGTGGTTTGGTTTGGTTTGGTTTGGTTTGGTTTGGTTTGGTTTGGTTTGGTTTGGTTTTCCAGGGAATAATACCAAAAGACAATGTAAGCCTCTCACTTTTTTGCATTTCATAAGACTAGAAAGGTTTAATGTGATCACTGATACAGAACACCATTAAGTGCTGTACACTTAGAAAACAAGAGAAGTTCAGACTAGTATAATTAGCAGGTAATTTGCTCACAGTGCAGTGATTGAGTAGAGTTAATCTGCCAGTTATACATAAATTATACAGAGCACAATTACTGTTTATGGGAGTCTTTTGAAAACATTTGGACAATGTGGACGTTTTAATTCCTCGTAGGGTTAATAGCATCAGTCACATATAATAAACATTATGACAAAAGTTAATTAGCATCTCTTTCTAAATCAATCACAAAGCATAAAAGAGCAGAGATTAGAATTTCAGAACTGGATTGAACACCTGATGAGTTTACATTATATTAAGGGGTTCAGACTTTTAACAGCTCAGGAGGTGCACAAGGTGTCGTGACATACAACCGAGCTTGAATTTCAGCTGAGTTTTGTACCACAAAAGACATCAAAAACAGCTCTAAAGAAGCACGAACACTAAGGCTGACAACATTTCCTAAGGGCAGAGAGGGGATACAGCCAATGCATATTTCTTTATTTGTTCATTTAATCCAGGAGTGCAGATTCATTTTTTTGCGTAGGGCAATATTGAAAGTAATCTGCTAGGGACCACACACTGGTGGTGGGTGAGACCACAGCCCAAAGTGAATGGGGCCTTTCGGGGAAGCAGGTTTGTTGTGCAATGCGACCCACACAATTATATTTATGGAACCTGAGTTTGTTGGTACGTGACTGAATGCCATTGAAAAGTGGCAAGAGTCTGGAATCACAGAGAGTGAAGGCAGGTTTGTTTGCTTGAATGAAGAGGCGGGGGAAGGTGAAGGCATTACCTTTCTTTCATTCCTCCTTATTCCCGATGACAATTCCTGATGGCAGATGAACCCACTATAAAATTAACACAGATGCTGGTGACAGACTAACTAACCTTTGTATTTTCATTGCACTGCAGCTTTGCAACTTAATACAGCAGGAGATTCTAACATGTACTTTGTTCCTCACTTGACTAGATTCTTTAAGCCAAAGCACTGAAATCTTTAAAATTTAAGAATTGTTTCTCTGGATTAGTGGGGGCTGTACTGCCCTAAACAAGGTCAATCCCATTTAATCTGGGAAGCTCACTGGGACCAGACTAAGTCAGTACCTGGATGGGAGTCTGCTGCAAGGGAGAGGGCCATAGGTCAGTGGTAAAGCATATACTTTAAAAACATAAGGCTCTAGGTTCAACCCCTATCATCTCCAGATTAAGCTGGGAAAGACTCATCTGAAACCATGGAGTGCCTCTACCAGTCAGTGTCAACAATTCTGAGTTAGATGGATCAATGATCTGACAGCACAAGGCAGCTTCCTATATTCCTATGATTTTATGAATAGCTGAAGGTCCATTTCTCCAGAAGTCTCTGAAACTTGCATGCAGGGCCTGAAAGTGTTGTTTGACCCAGGCACATTAAGGCATCGTTTAGTTATCATTCCTCATTTTCATTGATAGACCTCTATACAACATATGTATCTAATATTTCCCCCCAAAGCTATCTATTGCAGAAGGTTTAATAAGATTATACATCAACCAGTTTACCAAGACAACTTTCTAAACAATAGTGAGTATCATTATTTTAGAAATGGAAGTCACTTCGAATAGGAATTGAAAAATGATATAGGCCTAAACCCAGAGAAAGTATTTTTTTTCACTTTAATTTATTGAAAATGAACACTGCAGCATCTGTCTCACTTTAATCCCATTCCACCACCCTATCTGTGGAATTATTAGGGGTCCCAAATTAAACTAGACAACGTCATTCATACAGAGTTGGAGGCTAATTCTTCCTACCAAAGGTCACTGGGAAATTTCACTTCACTAAGCGCAGGCAAAGTCACTAATTTGCTCTACTTAAAGGCTGTTATTGAAAGTAAAATTTAAAAGAACATATGTGATCATTGTGAACTCTTTTGCTTAAAGCAGAGAGAAGTATTTCCTAAGCCTGAATTAGAGTCAGTGACACTAATACAGAAATCAGGTGGTTAGTGCTGACAGAAATGGAGCCAAAACATAACCTCTAAGAAACAAGAGGGAGGTATCAACATGCTCAGGAGAATCCTATGATTTGCAGAAATACCAACAAACAAACAAACAAACCTACCTAACATACACAATTCATTGAGAGCTGAATTATGACTCAGAATGCTCAGATTTGGATAAAATATGCATATGGTGATTCATAAGTATATATGCAAAATTAGCAATAATTACTATAATTTAAATAGAAATGTAATACATCTCATCATAGTGGGGAACCAAGTGTGACCAGGTGACCTGTGTGCTCAGTCTGCCATCCAGGTGTTGCTAACTGTTGGTGGACAACTTCAAGGTTCTTAATCTTTAAAGTGGAATTGGAATGGGGGCCCTTCAAACAGAGGACCGTTCTTTTTTTAAAAGCAGGTCACATGGCCACCCCCTAACAGCAGCTAAAACTTGTGTGTGTGTGAAAGTTTCAAGAATGAAATGTGTAAACAATGTGACTGTAAAACAATCTGACAAGATTTAACTGGGAGGGAAGAAAAGCCAAAGTAACAAATTGTTAGGACACAGGAAGGAGGATGGTTGTCTCTGGAAGGCTTACAGATCTGGCAGCAGGGGGAAATGACTTCTGGTAGCTTTCCCATGGCCAAAGGATGCCAAGACTGAGAACACTGCTTTCCAGGATTTGAATATATCGTGATGTTGTTTTCTATATTAAGCACACACAATCCAACTGAATATACTAGTTACCATTATCTAATATTTAGCTTTTAAAAACAAAGCAAAACATGTAGTTAATACAGTCTGTTTCCAATTTATTTATCTCATTCAGAAAAAATCAATGTCAGCATAATGATGAAGTAGCTGCAAGTAGACTTGGGGTACAATGTGGAAATGCCACATTTTAATTTTTACGATATGCACCCTTTTTACCTCAGCATACCAGCTCCGACCTCCTGTGACAGTGAAGGGAAGCACATGCAAAGTGGCATTGGTTCCATGATTCCAAGAGGGACTATTCCAGGTCTTAAGACAGGGTTAGTCAATATGGCAAACCCTCGCCATGAAAAACTCCTGTCTGGAAACCTATGTTGTCTCCACTGTGGAAGGGCATGTGGATCCCAAAATGGCCTCCACAGTCACTTACGGATTCGCTGTTAAGACCGTGTTCATGGAAGACAATCTTACTTGGCTACAAGTGATCGCCAAAGAAGAAGAAGAAGAAGAAGAAGAAGAAGAAGAGGAGGAGGAGGAGGAGGAGGAGGAGGAGGAGGGGTGAATGGAATTATAGTCCAGCAACATCTGGAGGCACCACATTGGGTACCCCTGCCCTAAGAAGTCTGCATGTGGGAAGTATGCCCAGCACCATCTTAGAGGCCCTTTCCCAGAGAAGAAAACAGAGGTTACCAATTCATTAATACTGACTTTTCCATGAGAAACATTATGGACATCACATTTTGTGGCGTCTCCTTCTCTTCTCTTTGCTTGATGCTATAAATATTCAGGCTGCATTAATAAAACATATTACATCAACACTAAAATTTAATGTTACAAGTTTAAAACACATGGCTTAGTGTAATTACAAACTTTTCTGTATTGTATTATGCTCTATTTTGGGGAAATTCCTTTCCAGAACGTGTTTAGGAGATTACATTCTCAATGGAAGCTGAGCTGTTTTGTCTGAAAAGATGATGATTCACCCTTTAGGTCCTCAAAAGACTAATGAACCTTTTAAGACTCTCTTTGAGCTTTGCATCTCTTTAACAAATATATGACAGCAGAAATAATGCTGGTTGTGATAGAGAACAAATTGAGAAAGGAATATAGTCATAAATAAGGACATGGTCAGTCAACATTTGACCACCCCAGACCAGATACACAGATATACAGATTAACCATGTTCTTTTTGTTTCCTAATTGAAATAAAATATAGTTACCTGTCATTTATTCCACCACAAAACCTGGAGTTCAAATACCAGTGGGAAATCAGCTTAGCGATTTCTTAGGCTTGCTAGTTTCTCTTTGTAGGTGAGTATACCCAGGAGACCTACTCACAGAGCCAGAAGGATCAACTGATTAAATTATCTCAAAAGATTTCTACTATCCTGAGTGACAGACAACTTGCAACAATTCTTCCCCCTCCCCTTTTCCTTCTTTGATTGCACTTGAGATGCAGCTGTAACATTGACTGTTAAATGCTGATACATGTATTTCGGAATTGAGAAACAAGGGGTAACATTCTACTCTCTTCTGCAGCCACTGCAAAATGTCATTTGTATACATTATGCTCCTTTTCTGCTGCTCTGATTAGAAAGATAGAGAACCTTGTTTACCTTGTCTTTGTGATTTACTGTTTATTCCTGTGTGAATCAAGTACATTCACTTTAACAAGTAGGCTGGTTTTTCCTTTTTTCAAACTGGCTAATTTTGTATAGCACCCGAAGGGTTAGTAAGTTTGCAAATGTTACAGTTTGAAAAGGAAGCATCAAATTCTACATACAAACGTACAGTACTGCAAACCCCACACCAAGTACTGTGTAAATAGGCCAGCATCCATCAGAATTCAGATCCAGAGTCTATTTTGAATGTAAGGGCTGAGACTGGAATGTGCGATAGAAAAAAGGGTGACCAATAGTAGGTAGACCCAGAGCCAATGACAGGCAGAGACTGACTGGCTGTATGTAAAAAAAACACCCATACAGGTGAGGGCAGAATGAGAGCGATGAAGCAGTTTCTCATTCACTCTAATGGACCAACCTTCACTGATTACCAGTTCACTTGTATCTGGAATTAAACCCATTGATTCCAGCACTGAAAGCACAGCTTCAAGGAAGTATTGAGCCCCAGGCAAACCACTCCCAAGACATTTTGCTACTTGAGTCAAAGGACAAGATGCTACCCACTCCCCACCCCCACCCTGACAAAAGCTGACTGGCCTGACATTTGAATCTTACTTCAACACTGTTGAAAAGTGATTCTCAATTGCACCTAAATGCAGTCAGCTATCTTAGAGAACACACAGCCCTGCCCTCTGTAACAAAAGTGTGGAGCAGGCAGGAGTCTCAGGGATGATGGGGGGAGGCAGAGAAAACCCTTGGCTGCTGCCTAGGGTTGCCAGGTGTCCTCTGACAGAGGGCAGTCCTCTGAATGTCTCCACTCCTATTCGAAATATTTTTTATTGGTTTTTACAAGAACAAACTTAAAACAATGAAGAAGAAAAGCTTTTTACATATCCATATATGAGATTTTCTGAATCTCATGACTTTCCCCCATCCCCTACAAGGGTCCTTAAAATAATTTTTCTAGGACTACATATCATTACGTTCTCCACAGTTTTCATCTCTCTAAATTATCCATGTCTTTCGTTTCTTTACAAGTTATTTTTAAAGTCCAGCTAATGTTTTATTTGTTTACAATGGTCTCCTAAGTAAGTTATGCATTTTCCCCATTCTTTTTTAAAGTCATTATCTTCCTGATTCCTGAGTCTCCCAGTCAGTTTTTGCAATTTCAACATGGTCCAGAAGTTTGGCTTACCATTCTTCCTTAGTTGGGACTGGTGATTCTTTCCATCTATGAATGTCTCCAGTCCTAATCCACTTTAGAGATAAAGAACCACTAGAAGGGAGAGCAGGGACTTTGAAGTTCTCCATCAACAGTTAGCAGCACGGATACAGCAAAATGAGCAGAAACACAGGTCACGTGATCACATGGCTATCTTGAACACATGGCTTGATGTTCTGCGCCACTGGTCTGCTACATTGTATATATGAACTCTAATAGATTTATTTCTATTTTTTGAATGATATCATTATTCTATTATATATGCTTTAACAGTTATTAGCCTACGTGTTGTGTCTATATTTCTGTGCCTCAGTCATTCTGCCTAATGATAGGACTGCTGGTTTTCTGTAGTTATAATTAGCAGTTGTGTTTAGAAGGCCTGCAAAATCTGTTCTCTCAGTCTTGCAAATGAGCCCACAGAAGTTACTAGCCCAAACATTCATGTCAGTCTGTCTACCCACACATACCCATGTTTGTGCCACATAGATGGCATGCAAGAAAAAGAAGGGGGGATAGTTATCCTATTTATAAAGGTTTTCCTGTGTGATCACATGGAAGAGATTCATGCCTACTACAGACAACTAGGCAAGTAGCTGGTTGCAGGACTGCAAGTGTTTTACCTCGTGTTACCACAATTTTCAGGTTTTTCTGTCAACCAAAAGCCTCTTCATAAGCAAAAATTTCTTTTCAAAGTTGGAAACTTACAAAAGTGTACTGATTGGCCCTGAATTGTCCCAGGAACAAAAGATTATAACCTCTGAAATTTACTGAACACACTGGAAGTCCCTCTTCTGACCATTATCCTTTTAAACCACGGGTAGGCAAACTAAGACCTGGGGGCCGGATCCGGCCCAGTCGCCTTCTAAATCCGGCCCATGGATGGTCTGGGAATCAGCATGTTTTTACATGAGTAGAATGTGTCCTTTTATTTAAAATGCATCTCTGGGTTATTTGTGGGGCATAGGAATTCATTCATCCCCACCCCCCAAAAAATAGTCTGCCCCCCCACAAGGTCTGACGGACAGTGGACCAGCCCCCTGCTGAAAAGGTTTGCTGACCCCTGTTTTAAACACTCTTACAGCTCCCCTCACTTGCATGCCTTTTCTCATTCTACAAACTAAAAGTTAACATTGAGGAACATAATCTGCCATAACAAAGAACAGAACGAAAGAGCTGCTACAAGAATGTAAGAATGCACTTAGGTCAGCAGTAAATTGCAATAGATCTTTTCTCAGCCAGTGTAAACTACTTCACTTTCATGCCTGCAGATAAAACAACCTATTTTTTATTTTATTTTTTTATTTTTATTTTTTTAAGATGACCACTATATATATATATATATATATATATATATATATATATATATATATATATATATATATATATATATAAAAGATGACCACTATATCTACAACCATTCTGGAAAAATAAACCTTTAAGGTTGTGTTCTCCATTTAAGAATAACAATTTGGCACTTCCAGTTGGAAGGGATTGTAATAAATGCAGCAGATTGCCAGGATGTCATAAATTAGCACAAAAATGCTTCCTGACAACTCGGCACTAAAAGAACAACTGTGTCTATTAAGCTTGCAATCCTAGACATACTTACCTGGTGTTAGTCCCATTGAAATACATAGGGCTTGCTCCTGTGCAGACATACTGTGATTTACTGTGGAGAATAAGCATTCAGAGGGAGAGTTCCACAAGAAAAAGGAGGGTGATCCAAGTACCACTGAACCTTGTGCATCTCTGAGAGACATGCTTGGTCTTCACCTGTTCCTAGAATGCCAAGTGTCCTGCTTTACAGAGGATATTCTAGTCCTCAAAGAAGGGTTGTCAGATGACAGTCCTCTGCTTGAAGAACTATTCAGTTCAAGTTCATTTTAAAGATAAATAGCCATAAGGAGGGACAGCAGGTCCCCTGAAGTTGCCCATCTACCTGGACTGAACAGGCACACTCATCACCTGGTTACCATGCATTTCTATAAAAAGAGGTAAAGGTAAAGACCCCTGACAGTTAAGTCCAGTTGCGAACAACTCTGGGGTTGCGGCGCTCATCTCGCTTTACTGGCCGAGGGAGCCAACGTTTGTCTGCAGACAGTTTTTCCGGGTCATGTGGCCAGCATGACTAAGCCGCTTCTGGTGAAACTAGAGCAGCGCACAGAAACGCTGTTTACCTTCCTGCTGGAGCAGTACCTATTTATCTGCTTGCACCTTGATGTGCTTTTGAACTGCTAGGTGGGCAGGAGCTGGGACCGAACATGGGAGCTCACCCCGTTGCGGGGATTCGAACCGCCAAAGCAATGTACAAGAATTAAAAAGCTAATACAAAGTACGGTATTAAAACCTGATGCAGTACAATTATTGCATTAAAATAAGGGTTTCCAACATGTAAATTGCCATATAGAATTGCCATACAGAAATTACATGTAGGAAAAAATTCAACACACTCCTCCAAGTACAAAAACACACACACAAAACAAATAAAAAATATTGATGTGTGTCCCCCTCCCCGCTTTAACTGCTTCCCAGTTAAAATAATAATTAAGATATTCCAATTACGCATCTTACACTTCATCTATGTCTTGACATTTGGTACCATGTGGTGGGCTTTAGTTCAGCTACAATCCTTTCGACGCAATGTCGAAACAAATCATAACAACTACTTTAAGAATTTAGGCCTAGAAACAGAAGTACAAATGTGACAGGAAGAATAAGGGCTAATAACTAGTAAAGGCTAAGCTTAGCTGCATAGTTTAAAATAAATAGCTAAATTACACTCTGTTCTTAACTAAGACTAACAGCTGTTTCTTCTTGAATGAGTATAGTGAGACAGTGATTTCTTTATAACACTCTTTTGCCTTTGCTAGCTGTGATTATTCTGGGGGAGGGGGAGACAGTTACCTTTCTTACAAGCCTTTGCAAATCTTGCACTCTTGCTTAATAATACTGTATTGCCTACAATTACTCTCTTGGCCATTTTAGATAAGTTTAAAATAAATTAAAAAGCAACCAGTCACAGCGAGTAAAAGCTAGATTTGCACAGCACCTTGAAAATATATCCATTTTGTTGTCTACAAGTTTTTTCCCTCCTAAAGTGTTGTTATGGCAATGGTCTGTTTGAAGTTCTGCAGTATTGTCAGTGGGCTGAGCAAGGCATCAGACTGCACAGAAGTACTGTGTCTACTTTGATTGCTTCCTCGACAAACTGCAGCAAGGTAGCTTCCATAGTAATATAAAAAAGATACTCTTGCTTTCATCAGATAAAATATACTGGAGGGTTCAAGTGGAAACTGCACCAAATGTTGCAGTGTGCAGTGTTCTTGTTCACTCTCCCAGTCTGTCAGCCATTCTTTCCTACACAATACTCCATTGCAACCCCCTTGCCCACCCCACCCAGTCATTCAGCATTATGTGACTCAGTCTACATCAGGCTGCTTTGGTTCCCTTCCTTTCACCTTAGAGGTTTCCTCCCCTTTTCTTTTCTGTATGCTGCTTCCAATCATCCTGTCTAAGGCAGTTCTGCTTCCTCCATTCCTGGAAGAACGGGAAAGAAAGTTGAGCCAAAGCCAGATCTCTACAACACAGGGGTGATGGGAATTGCAGTCACATAGCCTCTTAACTGTAGGCCATACAGATTCATATTATTTGATGGACAATGTACGAATTCACAACTTCCTAAAGCCAATCAGACACCTCCTGGGATGAATGTTATAAAGCAACAAAGGCGGTGGTTGAGCATACTAGTTGTAGGTCAACACTCTCCTAGTGCCTAATAGCATCTTCAGGCAGCAGTAAGTGAGGCTCATTCAAGCAATAGCAGCAAAAATGGATAAGGAGATAGACAGGCCATTAGTGCACCTAGCTCAATATTGTCTACACTGACCACCACCAGCTCTTCATGATTTCATGGGAAAGATACCTTTCTCAGCCTGAGGATGCCAGGGATTGAATGTGGGAACTTCTGCATACAAGGCAGATGCTCTACCACTAAGCTTTGGCGCATCTCCCAGGATGTCCTGTGATAGTGCTGTACCCAACATGGAATCCACATCTAAGAAGATCTGAGCATTTCCCCCCCAGAAAAATGCTTAGCAAATGAGTCACAGATTGTCGCTGGAGTTTCAGAATATGCCTTACTACAACAGTTCCATTGTTTGGCACTGCGTAGCATCTTCAACGTATGCAATATCACCAGCTGATAAGCTGACAAGCATATCTGCAGAATTCAGCATTACTTTACAATATAAGCTGCAATCATTTTCTCAGACCTCATTTTGCCCTATGCTACTGCTGATGATCTGAAGAATCATAAGCATCTCCCTCTTGACTAATTGATAACCTTCAGAGGACCACCATAAAAGTGGCAGCCAGTTTTGATGAGGGACAGCTAGATTGTTCTTGGTCTTGGATAACAGATGTTTCTGAGAAATGTACCAGGATGGTTGATGGAAAAGATAATGATACTTGGAAAAGCAGACGGCATAGCAGATGTTGTTGCTTAGTAGGAGCAGGGATCTGGCAGTATGAGAATCAAAGCGAGTTCCCCCTTGTGCCTGATATCTAATAAACAAGAGTGGCACACAAAAAAGGACAGGGCTCTTATTGCTGGTGGGGAAATTGTGCCATTCAGCCTTGCCATATTTCCCCAATTAAATGCCCACATGCCCTATTGGCCTTCTTCCTGCAACCAGATCAACCAGATTAATAAATCTATCAAACGCTTTGAGAAAGGTAGTTCAGAAGTGGCTCATTCCCTGGAGATTTTCAAACGAAAAAGAGTATATGGCCGCAGAGTAGAAAGAATATGAAGGAGTGATAGAATTTCTCTCCTTAGAATGACATAAGACCTTATTCTGCCAACATTATCTCTGGGCATGAAATGCCATGTCAATGACAGCAATTGACAAAAGAAAAAGAACAGAATTCAAACCACCCTGCCACTTTATATTATGGAAGGCCAAAAAAAATGAGAAAGTTATTCCCATTGTGAGAAACTTCATTTCAAATAGCAAAGGGCAGCACGTGTTTATACTCTAAAATAAAACTGCAAGCCAAAGGAATACTAATCAAAATTGTGCTTTTAAACATTTACATATATCTGCATCCAGATAGTCGGGTTTCTTGTATCAGTTCTTGCTTAAGCAATAATCAACCACTTGAATGGAAATTGCGATCAGGTGAGCCTTGCCATGCCAGCTGTGCTTCACTGATTTATTCCTTTCTATTCCAACAGTAGCCTATTCATGTCAAGTGCCAAAAATTATAGGCAAGGCTATGGCTAGGAAAGACCACTGGCTGAGCACTTGTGCCATTTGGAAATTAATTTAAAGCAGAGCCTTATGATGTTTTCTTTGCTATGGGATTCTTCCAGGAGCAGAAGCAACCTGGAAAGCTGGTTTTAATTATATAGGTTTGAATCCTAAGCTGCATTAAATTAAGGAATTGCACAGAAGGAAGAAATTCTCTACTCCCTACGCCACCTCCATGGTCTCTTGGAGAGACTCTCTGGAGGTCAGAAGCCTCCTGAATAAGATGGGATGGAACTTGAGGGATTGCTTGGGTGGGTTGAAGGGTGAATCACCTCAAGTCAGGCTTGAATCGTAATGTACTAACTTAGGAAGTGCATAGGAATTTCCCCTCCACTCTCCATAGCAGCCGTCTCTTATATAAACTTGCTTAATCCAAACCATTGTTTTTTCCAATAATGGTACAGCAAATTTTACTCATATTCTCCCCCAGGCATATTTTCAGCTATTTCACTTGGAAAGAACAGCATACAAACATTCATGAATGGATAAACAGCTCTCCTTTTGCCTTTTCTACTTCCACTGACACAAACAATGGAATTACTGAAGTGCATGCAAATTATGAAGCCAAATTATTCAGCTACTTTCATTAACCCCAAATTTGGTGCCACATCTTGGTGAATCAGATCCTTAGGAATGAAAAGATTTATAATAGTCTATTAGACTCGAAGTTCTCCTTTATTATGATGACTTGCAGAAAGACAGAAAAACAATCATTGCTGGGTTTTCATCGAGCACAATGTTTGCATGATCATGTTTTGTCTGTACAGTATAGCTGAATGTCAATGAGATCTGGAGCACGAACAAAGCAAGCTGCTGCGGCTGTCATACCATGTCCGCTAGTGGTTTCAAAGGTTATAAAGCGGCAGCAATGGTGGAAATGCAGGTGAATGTGACTTCTGGTATAGCTTTCAAGAAGGAGCTCATTAACCTCTCCCTGTGATGAAATGCATGAGCACTTTCCACACCTGAAAATTTTTATCATGGGGAAAAAGCATGATGAGATCCTGCTTCAGATGCTGCACTAGGAACATGACAAGTAAGACATGTCAATAGCCAATAGATTCTGTGAACAATGTAAGATTCAAGAGAGTTCTGGTTCATCTTGCTGGCCTAGTTCACATATCATGGTATGCCGAACTCTGGCTTACCAGGACCACACAAATATGTTGGCACCCAAAAAGTGCCAACTCTCTTTCCTTCGCCCTGTTCTTTCAGGCCAGGCCAGCATCTAAGCCAAAGTTGACTTAGCATGTTGGCTGCAGCCAGGATCATGGTTAAACTCTCTCAGCCATGAGCTGTAGCCAAGCCCCAGGTACAGCTCATGATTAAGGAGAGGAGCTTAACCTTGATCCCAGGTTCAGATGATACTTTAAATTTTGGCTTAGCTGCTAAACCATACTGAGCTAAAAGGACCAAGGAAGAGTCAAGCAGTTGCAGTCTCCTTCCGGGGAGCCTATACATTGATGCTAAGCAATGGTTTAGCTTAGTGTTATTACCTGCAAGTGTAGCTACTGGTTACCAGCTCCCTGAGAGAACAAATAAGGTGTGTAACATATAGAAAAGACTTCCATGCTTTCTTACATTTTAATGGGTTCCACCACCTTTACAAATAATTATAGCAAATGTTGGCATGAACATGATAAAGCAACAGTAGCTAATCAGGTTGATATAATGTAAAACTACTTTTTACAACTCTTTCCCATCCTATTTAATGGCATTTGTTTTGTCAATACAAAGAGCACTGCACTTGTATATTTACTGGTCCACTAAAGCTACACACTCTTCCAAATTTTCATAAAAGGCATACCACAGTACAATTAGAATCTGGACTTAACGTCTTCTGAAATGTGATTTAATCCATTTAATCTTATCTGTCCATTAAGACATGGTGTCCATTTCCTGAAAGCAGTTTTCTTCATTTATGTTTAGAGTCACAAAAACACAAATCAATTTATCTCCTCCTCGATGGATTTTTTTTACCCGAGTCACATCAGATAGTGTATAGACAGAGTAATAAGCAATGGCAGATTCTAAGCGCTGTTATTGTGATATGAAGTGGATGAAAAGAAGACTTAAAGCCTCTATGTCTGCAATTAATTTTTCTAAGGTATTATATGAATTTGTGGTTGCCAAGCTGCAGAAACCAATACAGTTTCTTCCCTCAAAGACTAATTCCTTTTGAGGCACATATTTTTAAGTATACTTTTTAAACAAGCTGTAGTATGATCCAAGTTGTCATGCACAGTGCATTTGAACCAGTACAGATGCAAACACACACTTTTCAAACTACAGTTCAGAAGGGGGGTGGGGTGCAGCTGAAGCAATAACAATTTCCATAAGCATGTAATATTAAATAGGTCTTGTCTACAAATGTAGTTATAGACGTGATCTGAGTTCACTTCATTGTTTTTAAATCTGTTCATTTTAGCTCATTTATCCACATTTTTAAAAGATAGTATCTTCTCTTATTTTCCATAGCAAACCTTTAGAGTGTTTTCACAAGGATCACCAAGAATGCCTTTCCTTCTGAGATACATTCAATAGTGGATTTTGTAAATGCAGGCACTGCCTTACATATGTTTTAATGGTCTGTTACACTGTTACACACCCATAATAGTTTGGATCAGGCCAGCAAAATGCTAAATAATTTCATATTTGGTCTGGAAAAATGTAGCTACAGTCATACCTCGGGATGAATACACTTCAAGATAAATATTTTCGGGTTGCGCTCTATGACAACCCGGAAGTAACGGACCATGTTACTTCCGGGTTTTGCCGCTCACTCATGCGCAGACGGTCAAAATGACGTCACGCACATGGGCGGAAGCGGCAAAACGCGACCTGCGCACGTGCAGACACACTGTCGCATCTTACGTTCTGTTCAGGATGCGATTGGGCCTCTGGAATGGATCCTGTTCACACCCCGAGGTACCACTCTATGTCATAACAGTTGTTTTACTTTTCAACATCTCCAGAAAATATTTTCATAATCTAAAGTGTGTCTTCCCTCAAAGAGGGCACATGTTGCGGTGAGACCTGGAGACTGACCTCCTGTGTTGTGGGTGGGTATATTGGACAAGCCACAACACCCAATTGGTAGGTCCTTCATTGCTGGGCTTAATCTGGCCAATGGGGTGCAGTCTAAATGGTTCAAGGGACCTATATATGCCTATGCATGTGACCCAGAGCTTCCTCTTTTGGCTTGTGCATCGGAACAGCTAACAGCATGCCCACTGCACAGCCGAGAGACTTGCCCTCAACGATGGTCTTTGGTGATACATTTCCGTTATTCCATTTATTTCATTTCATTTCATTTATTTATTTCCATTCCCCCTTTATTTTAAGTTGATCCCTTCCCCTTCCCCTCTCTTCCTTCGGGGGCTTTCAGCCCCTTGAGCACTCCCAGCTACGGAACTTGCTGCTTGTCCTTTTAATTTCCGCCAATGGGCGCAATTGCAATGGCTTTGTTCTTGGACTTTGGCTGGCTGGCTGTGGCTTCGGGGCTTTATAGCCATAGGGCAGCTTGGAGGATTTCGCGATTCTTGCTGCCTTGGGTGGCTGCCTTTAACAGGTTCCAGTTATGAGAGTTCCCTCTCCTAAAAAGAATTGTTGTTTTCAGTTTGTGTAAAAAGGCTATTTGGAGTTTGTTATTAAGGGCGGGAATCTCTCTCCCACCCCCCACCCCGCCTGGTCGCCATTTTGGGTTCCCTCTTTGCTTTGGGAGAGGTTCAACCCCACTTGGTTTTGGCGGGAGCACCATTTTAAGTGTTGGGGCTGCCTAATTTATAGTGGGGGCCTTGATTCAATACCCTCCCACCCAGTAAGAAAGGGTTCAAAAGAGATGCCTGTTAAAAGGAATCTCAGCCCCGCTCTCCCTTCTAAGAGAGTGATTAGGGATCAGTCGCAATCCCTGCGTTCTGTGCCGGCCTCTGCGGTTCCCCGGCACACGCTGGATCATTTGGTTGCAATTGTGGCTAATATCGATTCAGACCCTGCCGCAATTGCTAGGTTCAGCACTGAACTTGAGACCTTGGCCCAGCAGTTTGGGAGGCCGCCTGATTTAAAGTCCGGCCCTTCCACGTCATCCACTGTTTTTGAGGCTCATGGTCCTTTAGATGTGAATGAGGAGAGTGAGGCTTATGACACTTCGGGTGCTTTGCCCTCTCAGTTTCAGCCTTCCAGGATCCCCGTTCTAGCCAGTCCTAGGGGTCACCCTAGGAGTCCGAGTGCCATGATGCAGCGGGCCTTTTGGTCAGGAATGCCTTGTTTGCAGTCAGCACCCCCAGGGTCTGGGAATGTTGAGCCTCAATTAGCACCACATGTGGGTGGAGGTGTCTTTCCCCAGCCAAGCACCTCACATATTTTTAGTTCTGCACAGGTTTGATTGGCCTCTGCAAGGCAGACGCTCAGTGTCCAGTCTTCAGAGGAGGATCTCCCAGTGCCTAGAGTCCCTTCATCTGGTGGCAAGTGGCAGAGGAGTTGTCACTCCAAGCAGAGGGCCAAGAGGCACAGAGATGGCGATTCCACCTCATCTAGTGCTATGTCCTCTCAGACCTATGATGATGACTCAGACGCGGTTCTGGGTTTGTACTGGGGTCATGGTGAGGGAGCTTCGGGCCTTCCCGGGTGGAAGTCCAGTGGAAAGTTGTCTTGCATAAAACACTTTATTATTAGTATGACCTGTGCAAGAGCAAGGTATGTATTTTGGTGAAGCTTACCCAGGAAAGCTTCCTCGTGGATTTCACTACAGGCCTTGATACCAGGGGAGGGGGAAACAATCACTTGAATCTTATCTTGCATCCCCGTTTTAAAATCTTAACACCTATTATTTGCTGGTAATATTAAAAACCAAAGTCTAGTGTTAAAAGTTTTGGTATACATTCTTATGCACTAGTTTCCTAGGAAACCAGCAGTTTCATGGGGTGGGAGGGATCTTGTGTTTGTTGTTGCATCGAAAAGTCCACAATGCTGAAGGTATACATGCATATGCTCTGTTACTGGTGCTTTTATAGTTGAAGAAAAATTCAAAGGCATGTCCCCTGCACATCTGTATCCATTCTAAATGGGGGAGGTGAGGAGGAGGGTGTCTAGGGAAGATAGTCAAAGGAGGAGGACGGGGAGGAGAGTGTCTATAGCTTGCTATAAACTGACACACATCTACCATACCTCCATTATTACAGACACCCCTGAGATTATATGTGAGGGCTTCTATGGTAGTGTGAGAGTTCTTGTTACACTTTAAGTGCCGCACTCCTTGTTTTAGAAATTAACCACTAGCTGTACATCCCAGCTGCATTAGAAATGAACACATATATTTAGCTTGGCCTATTGCAAGGCAAACACACTCAAAAAGAATAAGAATAGGGATTGTATGTTTGTCCGATTTTGTGCCTATGAACCAGTGCGACTTTTTGGAGAAGGCTTCTATCCTTAATCTTCTGCCTCTGGTTAGAACAAACTATCTTTGACTATCTGGAATCATTTGCCATAAGTGCATTACAGTAACATTTTAGTACAGAAGGTCCTGCCTCAATACTGTTGCCTGCACCTGAGGATCTTTGTTAGGTACATGTTTGCTCAACATTTCTCTAACAATGCTGAATATGAAAAATGGGAAACAATTCCCGCCCCGCCCCCATTACAGTTTGTTCAATAGTTTTTTCTTAAAAGCCTACAACAATCAACAGTGCATTTGATTCAAGCAACAGACTGAAGACTGCTAGATTTACTTCTAAACACAGAGAAAGCTGAGATGGCAAAATCTTCAAGATAAACTCCTTAAAAAGAGATTTTTTTAAAAAATATATGAAATGCTACACCTGAAAAAAGTTCCACTCACTAGTGCTATTTTAATACCAGGAATAGAGCCACCCTCTACCCACCCAGATAAAAAAACAACAACTCCATTTACCGAGGTTAAAAAAAATGCCATTAATACAATATGGGATCAATAATACGAGCCGAACCATCCATAAGGTGAGACCTCAGGTGGCAGAAAAACAAGAGACAGTGGTCCTCCTACCCCACCACTTCTACCACTACCAGAATGCACCCTTCTTGCCATTGACAGAAAGGCATTCCAGCATGCAACATTGCCTCTCAGCTTCCCCAGTCTCAGATGGAGAAGCTGAACAACAATGCTTTGTGGAATGCCCTGTATCCCACAGCTTGGCAAGAGCTGGGGCGTTCCTGCATGCCATGTTGTTGCTCAGTTTCCCAGGAAGTGGTGGGAGGGCAGCAGAAAGGGGTGCATAGTGGCAGGGGTGCAGGAGGCAGCAATTCCTGTTTTGCCTCTGGTGGCAAAATGAGAGTAGGTGTCCCAATGCCAGGTACTTACCGTATTTTTCGCTCTATAACACGCACCCGACCATAACACACATGTAGTTTTTAGAGGAGGAAAATCCGTAGGCATGCCACCCGTAGGCATTCCCTCCATAACACGCACAGACATTTCCCCTTACTTTTTAGGAGAAAAAAAGTGAGTGTTATGGTGCAAAAAATACGGTAATTACATCCCTATCATTTTTCAGTAAAAGACATTAAGCGATGGGAATAGTTGTGGCTCAGTGATAGAGCACATGCTTTGAATGCAGAAGGTCCCAGAGTAAATCCCTGACACCTCCTGACAGGCATGGGGAAAACCCTCTCTGAAATCCTAAAGAACCACCACCAGTCACTGTAGTGTAGACAATACTCAGCTAGATCATCCAATGGTCTGACTCAGCCTAAGGCAGCTTATGCTGCTTATGCTACTGAGACATGGCAGGTGATCTGCGTTTAGCTTGGTGAATCACACACTGTCTAGGTGGGATGTAAAGATTTGAGGAACCCTTATGCCTGGCAGGCAAGAAGAAAACAGATGATACAACTTTCTCAAACAACTCTAGTACCGCAATATGTTGCAAGATATGCAGAAAATTAATCATGGCCAAAAATCACCATGCAGTATCTCATAAATTATGTGTATACAATCAGTTCCTTAGAACGTAAGAAGGGCCAATGTCTCATCTAATCCAGCAGCCTGTTCTCAGATAGGCCATCCAAATGCATATGGGAAACCTGGAAGTAGGACCCAAGCACAAGAGCCCTCTTGTGGTTTCTAGCAACTTGTATTCAGAAGCATTACTACCTCCCACTGTGGATAAGTGTAAAAATATTAGGAACGCAAGTCTCCTGCTTCCAAGGTAGCTGAATCTTACTGATGCTCCTGAACATCACTCAATGGAGAATTAACAGAATTCCCACACACAAGCACATAAATTGTATTTGTTAACAAAGATGACAGCCAATTCATTTAAAATTCTATCAGTTTCCCAGCAGGATTAGTCTATGTGTGCTAATAGGAGCTAACAGAACAGTGACAGCTTATTAGAGGATCCCTCCCTTTCAAACTGTTTTAGTTGTACAAATGGAAAGACATCTTAGTTTGCTACTATTTTTATACAACAAAACAAACATTTATAGTTTTATCATTATCAGAAAGGTCAGGTACTAACATGAGGCTTTCTTCATAACTTGCTGCATGATAAGTAAGGATGCCAACTGCACAAGAAGAAAATGACCCAGGCGGGTTTCGGCTACCCAGTTCCTATACATGAGAGGGGAAAGCCTGGGTCTGTGTGAACACAAGGGGCAGGACAGGAGGGAAACAGAACAAACTTCATAGGTCTGATCTTAGACCAGAGTGGGAAACATGTGGCCCTTCAGATGCCCTTCAGATGCCCTTCAGGCCCTTCACAACTGATGGACAGGGATGACAGGAATTGGAGTCACAGCAACACACAGAGGGCCACAAGTTCCTGATCCCTCTTAGGTTCTCAGTCTATAATGAATCTGGATCACGCAAATCCATGAGAAATGTTTGGACTAACGTGGCAGCTCTGCTGACCAATAGCTGACGGTGTGGTAGGGCTGTGCTGCTACTTGATCTCTTTCTGGTTGAGTCATGGCTGAATACCAGGAGGACAAGGCTGCCAAAGCCAACTTGGTGCTTCTGCAGCACATTTGCACCTCACCAGCATCTTGCCCCATCCTCTCTCCATCAGGCTGTGGAGCAGCCACTCAGTTAGAAGGAAGTCATGTGAGCAGCAAATCCCCACATGCTGTCAATTACTGATGCATCAGGCTTCTTTTCTCTCCCCCCCCCCCCGTGCCCTCAAAATCAAGAGGATCCCCCAGAGGATTGGGGGACCCTCAGGAACAGATTTGGGGGGGGCATGAAATGGCAGAAACAGAAGTTGCATTATGAAAGCAGAACTCCTCATGCCGTGGTGAATACAACCATTTGTGTTTCCTATGTGCTTGATTCTATGACCACATAATGCATGTGCATGACTTCCTTGGCCTATGGCTTGACATTTTCCTGAACGATTCACTCTGCATGTGATTTGAGTTCTCTGCCATGGATTCACTGGTGACCCCCACCGTTAGCAGAATGGGAACATAATTTTTAGAATGTTCTCTAAATGCTCAGTTTTTAACAATATGCTGCATATGTGTGTATCATATAGGTAGTATGCAGCTGAGTTCCCCAGTTTGAGTTATTTATTCTGTATGAATGTTTATAGTTCTTGCTTTCTGCATGTGATGCAGATGTAGTTTGGGCAGTATTAGGATCATCTGTGTTAGCCTGATGTGATTTGTGGGTGTATTGCTCCATGACAGGTGAAAGAGGGCATGTGTTCTTTTTCACACATATCGTAAAAAGCTGTCTTCAGCAGAACAGGAAAAATAGATGTGTTTAGTCTTGCGGTTAGACTGAAGCAAAAATAGAAAGCAAGCAGAATAAATGAAAAGGTCAGAGGCACATGATGGGAAGTAAACACCTATGGACTTCCTGGGACACTCATAGACAGTACATGGGTGGTATTCAACAAAGTTTTACTCAGAGTAGGCCCACTGAAATTAGTGAACATGAGTAAGTTATTTCCATTAATTTCAGTGGGTTTACTCTGAGTAAAACTTTGTTGACTACCACTCCATGTGTCTGACTTCTGGGACGGAGGCCAAATTCACATGTGTAGAAAAGAAGGTATTCAGAAATACTGCATTTGAGGCACATCACCTTACACGGACTGCACCCCTACACTTATGGACTATGTCAGAACAGCAGTCTAGGCAGACAGATCAGCATCAATATCCCTGCTATCTTGGAATGTAAGAAATGTCTCTTTTGTTTATTCTTTATATGCTTGTGTGCCTTTATTCCCTTAGAGGTTAAACCATAGGATAAAGGTTAAACTGTAAGTGAGATTAAGCCATAACTTCATTTGTTCTGTTGACACCATAAGTCCAGTGGGTGACCAAAAGCTCCACAGACCAGGTGACAGTGATAAGGAAGTTTAGAAGGAGCTTCCAGATCAAACTTTTAATTAACTAATTAAAAATCCTCCTAAAATTAAATTCCTAAATAGGTGCCTTAGAAGTGCATAGAGGTAGTTGTACAGCTTAGATCAGGGTTTCGCAAACTAGTGTCTCCAGCTGTTTTGGACTACAGTTCTTATCATCCATAACCACTGGTCCTGCTAGCTAGGGATGAAGGGAGTTGTAGTCCAAAAACATATAGAGACCCAAGTTTGGAAACCCTGCCTTAGATGAACAGACTGGTTTCTGTGGTCACCATGCCCTGAGTGTACTAGGCTCCATATTTATTTTTTTTCTGTTGGGCTATGCCCAGGGTGCATCAGGCTTCATCCCCAGGTGGGCCTGATGAACTATGCCTGGGTGCCATAACTTTATTTTAAGAAGAGTCAAGCTGAGCACCAAGACTAAGGCCTCACGCATTAGTTACAACTGTTGGCGCAATATACCATTTCTCACAGTGCAACATTAAAATGTATTTTTTTTAAAAAATGTTGTATGATAGACATTTAATATTGCAAATGTTTGTGCTTCAGCCTCACTTCAGAAATTGGAAAGCTATGACTTGCATTTCTTAGGCCCGTTTCTGAAAGAGTGTCAAAAACTGTTTGGCTACAATTTTTAGATATATTGTTTGTTTTGTAGCATAATCTTGGAAGAGTGCCATACATTTGAAGACCTTTATACATGTCTACAAAAAGCATTTCGGTGATATCATGGAAGTACTGTTCTACACATTTTGCAGGATGTGGTCATTAGCTCTGTGGCTATTACTTGGAATTCATTCAAATCACCAGGATTTACTTTCAAATACACAGGGTTAGTTGAACTTAGATCTTTGTGACTTTCCTGGGGGCTGCTTCAAACATTAGAGGGGGGACAGCACCTCCATGGGGAAAAATACAGGAAAGTCACGTATAGGATCACCACAACTGTTTTTCTACAAAATATAAAAACTGCATGTGATATGGCTCTAACCTGTGCATCAGCTTGCACATTCCTCATGGCTAGGTACAAAACCAGGGCCAATGCCATCATCAGGCAAAATGAGGTGGCGTCTGAGGCAACAGGTGCTGGCCATCATGAAAGGGCAACAAATTGCCCATTATTTAATATGATGTTGTTGTTTTACCCGGGCACAAAAAATGGTTTGAGCCACTAGAAAACTATAACTCTTTAAGATAAAAAATGTCTAGATATGTTTCTTTTCAGTTTTTTTACAACTACGAAGGCTACTACAATTGGGAACCTTTTGAGCTAGAGCACATAATATCCATCCAAGCAGTCCATTGGAGTCCCCAATCTGGAAGAGCTATAAAATAATTTGTCAAGTAAGGCTTGAACTCCACCTTGGTGACAAGTACTTATAACTACAACTACCTCACTTCAAGCTCTGTGGAGACTGGTTTTGTTGTTTGCCCACTGCAGAAGTATTGCTTCTCAGGCATCACCACCATCAGCACCCCATCCTTGAAATTCCAGCCAATTTCTCAATCTGATGTTCCCAGCAGAATAAAAACTTTGTAAGAGATAAAACAGATCGATTTCTCTTTTTGTCAAATTACTCACTCTGTATAGAATACACTCCTTTGGATTGGTCCAAGACATTTTGTTGCCTGAGGCAAAGGACAAGATGGTGCTCCTCTCCCAATTTCATATGCAGAAGCTGAACAGCCAGGCACTTGAATTGTGCTTCAACACTAGCAGCTGAATTGCACCCCACACTGCCCCTGAGGGCAGCAGGCTAGCTTGGGGAGTGCAGGGCAGGCTAGTTTATGGTGCTCAGAGGAGTCTGAGGCAACCACCTCACTCTGCCTAACAGTAGGACTGGAATTGCTACTCCAGTCTTGTACACCAATACACACAAATGGATATGCATTTTTGAATCAGTCATCCAAGTCCTGTTTCCCCTATGACTAATAGCAGTGACCTCTGGAAGAGAGCTGGAGAGGGATCCAATGTAGAATGTGTACCCTCTCGACTCTTTATTCTGTTTGACATAAAATATGTACTCCCAGCAAAGTTTGTGATTTCCACAGGGACATGCTGTACAGTTTTCAAAATGTATACAGCTGTTGCCCATCAGAAAAGAAAGCATTTTTAAAAAGCATAGTTCTTTTCCCATAGTGAAGAAATAATAAAAGGGCCCTTATAAAGTGTAGTATTTGTTAAGGATCAGTTTGAAGCACACGGTCTAAAAATAGTTTTCTGTAATACAAACTGCTATGAGAGAGTTCATTCCAGGCTAGGATAAAAGACTGATCCATTCATGTTGTGTTTTTTAAGGCCACATCTTACGTACTTAACCATTTTTGCACGAACATATTTGTGGTAGGAACATTATTTTCCTTATTTTCCAAATAAACAGAGTATTGTTTACAGAAACTGGTTTTTCACTGACACGAGCTTTGGAAACACACCTTTTTCTCAAAAATAAAGTTCACATGTTGAGTTAGACTTAACAGCAACTTTTTTTAACACTGAAAAAGCTTGTTCATTTGGAGATTGGAAAGAAAGCTGAGAAAGCTAGAGTGAAGCACATGTAGAAACAGAACAAGAAGATATTAATAAAATAAGGTTTCTACAACATAGGAAGCTGCCTTATGCTGAGACAGCCCATTCGTCCATATAACTCAGTACTGTCTACAACAATTGGCAGGCGCTCTCCAGGGTTTCTGACGGGTCTCTTTCAGCCCTACCTGGTTGAATCTGAGACCTTCAGCACACAAAGAAGATGCTCTACTACTGAGTAATGGCCTCCTAAAAGCACTTCTTTTTCCATTTTTCCAAATACCTCTTTTTTTGCTCCTATGTACACTGGGGTAGTTAGGTAGTTCTAGAGACTAGTCCAAATGTAATGGTCTTCTTACAGTTCTTCTTACATGAGATGTTCTTTAAATAATGTGAAGGGCTGTGAATAGGATGTCGTTAAAAACCTTTATCGTCAACTAAATCAGGCCAATTCAGACAGATTCAAGCTTTGGCTTGATCAAGTTGAGACAGCCCTGGATCACTCCACCTGGAGCAATCTGGGGAGGTCAAACGGTGGGCCGGTCAGATGGTGCGGGGGAGGAGGGAGAGATAGGTGGATTCCTTAGGATGTTCTTTGCCAGCATGTTCCCTGCAGTGAATGTACTGGCAAAGAAGCACCCAACAGGACTGAACTCACCATTCATCAACTGGTGAACAGAAGATTTGCTTCACTAGTGCATTCTCCACAAGGAACACACTGTTGGAGCAGCACCCAGCATGAGTGAAGTCTGAGTCGAAGGTTCAGTGTGTTCAGGAGGGAATGATACACAGCATCTCCATCTTCCCCCACCCCCTCCCAACTGTATGTTTAATTAGGAATTTAAAACTCTGATCAAACAGGAAATGGAGAAGGAGAAACCACAGCACCATCTTCTCCCTTTCCACTGCATGTTTAATAGGGTTTAAAATCCCAACTGAATTTTAGGGATTCTCTTAAATTGATTTGGGGCCCACATCCAGGTTGGGTCAGTCCCAGATTGGTCTGGGCTTGGTGAGGGCTGACACAAAGTGCCAGATCGAATAGAGGGAGACCATGCACAGCCCTAATAATGGAATTACTTCAATTTCTTCAAAATGTGGTAACCCAGCCCTGCTGTGTTTAGGGGCCCTCCTCTTCACTCTGCTGAATGGGACCCTGGGCCTCTGACCCCAAACCCTGCCCTGATGGCACCACTGTTAAAATGGGGGGAGGGGGAGGGGATCAGTAATCCAAGAATTCATGAAAGTAATAGTCATCAATATAACCAGCAACTTACATTGCCTTACATTGTCCTTGAGGTGATTTTTACTCAGGCGCAGTAGCCAAATCTGGTCCACCTGGCTCTCAGAACTCTTCCCAGTTCACAATATCATGGGCCCTTCTTTGCACCTCAAGTATTTTTGCCTGGCCAGAAAGTGCCTCTAAAGTCTGATAAAGCCTCCTTGTCTGGATGGAGGATAGAGGGACCAGGTGTACAAATTAGCCTACACTATACAGATAAAATTTACATTATTTGCTTCACCACTGTTTGCCTCTGGCCCCACCCACCACCGGTACATAGCCCTCAGAAGGCTGCCCTGAAGGGAATGTCCTTCTCTATACAGGTACATGCTTCAGACTGGTGACTGATGCGGGAATCTCAGAAGTAGAGCAGGGTTAGAATGGACAGCCAAAGCCAAAAACATTTCAAGATGCATTGTCTTTACATCACAAAATCCAAGCTGATTTAATCGGTACCTCTTGAGTGAAATATCTGTAGGAATTCCAATGGAACTTATTTCAGTAAATTTCAGGGTGCGCTTGTCTGCACATCTCCTTTGAATGGAGATGTCAATATATTGTGTCCATAATTTCCTTAAAATTATATTTTGCTCTTCTCAGGTGGCATAATTGGCAAAGAAGTTTCACAGTCAGTAAGAGTTAGTAATTTCAGCTTATTTGGATGCCTTCGAATGGAGAGTTAGAAAAGGAGATGGAAATCTAGAATTAAACTGAAGCCAAATTCCTAAGGCAATAATGATGCAAATTGAGGTGAGGTAGGAAAGATCCTGCAAGGCCAGGGTGGCGAGAGTGCAGTCAGCAACCACTGAGGAGTTATAACAACCCAGCCTTTCTCCCACACACCTGCAGAGCAGCACCGGTATGTTCCTACTAAATACAAGCTTAGATACACTTGCTGGCTGAAGAGAGGAGCAAGCTCTGAAGCAACAAGGTTGCCCTGACCAAAGCGCTGCATCTTTATCAAGCTTGCTTGGCTCAAGCTTTCATAAACTATCAATTCAGGCTGGAGTGTGGCATGCTGGAAAGAAAAACAAGAGGAGACAGAAACTTCCCTGCTGTAGTCACCACTGAAAAAAACAGCTGCTTCTGAGATAGGAGAGCAAGAGAAAGAATCCCCTCCAAAAAAATAAATAAGGAGCAGCTTTATAGGTACGGTAAATAACGTTATCTGGCAGCTGGCTGTGAGTCTTCCTATACGTTAACTCTTCCTGAGTCCTTGAGAAGAAGTCTCGTATCTTAGCTTCTCAGAATCACAGTTTCCCACCTTAGCAGTTTCAGGGTTGGAGGCTGTCCTGCAGGGCATAGGTCATTTCCTGACAAATCTTTTATTGAGAATTCACCCTGATTTGTGGGCATCAAGTTTGCAGGGAGGTTAAATGCCATTGGCTATTTATTCTGATTTGTTTCTGGCAGGATTACAGGATGTTGCATCATTCAAATGTTATTCCACACTTTCCACTGCATTTCCCCATCACTTTCCTAACTGCAAAAAGTCTTATTTTGGGGGTACAGGGAGGATGAGTTTGTTGTTCACTAAAAGAATTTTAATTGCACAACCTGAATCTGCTGGCACATGAATGTCCCTATTTTCAGGTGAGATTCAATCTCGAAGAACCCTTAGTTTAAACATCACCTTCTTCTTCTATTACATCCAGGAGATGTATATCAGTGATGATTACTCCAGTTTATCCCCTCCTAACAGAGGTTATTTCAATTTTTTGCTTCAGGTGCCAGAATGTCTAAGCACCATTCCTAGACATTATGTCCTCATAACGTACCATGCTCTTTACAATAATAATACAGTATATGTATCCCTGGCAACAACAAAAAAGAAGATTAAACAATGTAGTAAAAACAAATGGCATTTGTCTATGTTCAGATTTCTGGTAACCTTACAATTCAGTCAATAACCACTTTAGTAATGACTTCTAAAAAGGAGATGTATAGCTATTGATGTCTTCTTCAGAAACATGCAAGATACAGCCTTCAGGAAAAGATGGATGGCTGGATGGCTGTAACCGGAGAGAATGCTAAACCAGTTTACCACTACTGTATGCCTGAGTGAGCCACAGGCTCACATGCAGCCATGAAGAGACTAAAAGCTTTCACTTCCATGTTTTGTCTGAGCGAAGAACCGTGGTTAGGAGAAACCAGGATTATGAACAGTTTGGTCCTTAAACCATGGTTGACACTAAGCACAATGACTAACCATAGTTTGTTAAAAAGAGAAGCAAAAACATCTGATGTATGTAATCCAAACATTAAAAGTTGTAGAAACTCCTGTCCTAGTTCATGAACTATAGACGGTCCTCAACATTCTGTTTCAAGTGTGAATTCCACACACTTGAAATTCACCTAGATATGCACATAAAGAATAATTATTAATGTACTATTTTTCTTTCTCTCAATATACAACTGCATTTATAAAATGCAGCCCACTGGCACAGGTACTATTCTGCAAACAACATTCATTGCCCAGGGGTTATAATTCCCTAGAGAAATTGCAATGAAGTGAATAATGACTGTTCAACAGCAGTGTCTGTTGGAGTGTTATTCACAGCATTTAAGTGTAATAGGCAGATTTATGATATAATAATGTATTCATAATGGAAGTATTTATTTTTTATTATTTTCTCTCTGTAATGAATGCTCCAGTATCTCTAGTAATTCTTATTACATTTAATGTGTTTTGTATGCTCTATATCTCCTGAATGCATTTTCATATTTTAAAACCAGGAATGAAAATAATACCTAGTCATTGACACTGATTAGATGAAGCTTATTATCATTAAAAGTTATTTGCAATTCTATTAAACATTCACCCTGCATATAAAGCATTCCATATTGACAATCTTAGCCCAAGGTATAATGATTAAATTACATACTGAAATGGGCCTTATCAGGAACAATTAGTAACATGTAGCAACTTACCAGAGAGTTTATTGGTACAGAAAGGCAGAGAAAAAGTACCACCTCCTAGACAGATGCTTTGGTAGTCTAGAAGGTGTTCCTGTCCTGAGATAGCAGGTTAGGGAACAGCTGCGTTAAAATGTAATAATCTACCTTGTCAAAATCCCATAATTAAAATACATGGTCAATATCTTCTTTGGAGGGCAAGCACAGACTGTAATTTTCCAGTTGATATTATATGAGAAACTATGGTCTGTGTTAACAGTAACAACACAATCCAGTTAGGTTGGGATAAGAACCACTGATCTCAGAGAGACTTACTCCTGAATAAGCATGCATAAGATTGAATAACCAATTAATTCTGAGATAGCATGGGGAGGAGTGAGCCTGTGAGTCCTCAGCAACTTCTTTTTTCTCCAGATTATTTGGAGAATTGTGTGTGACCATTTATCTTTAGCAAATGGCCCCCAAACCTGACAAATTTAGCTCACAAACATTCAGAACACCAGCAAAGTTGTTTAAAAAAAAGTGTGTGCATGCTTGAGGGACATATGCCCTATTAAACAAATGCAGCCCATATGTATGATTGCCCTGTGTAGCTGGCCTACTGGAACTGCAAATACAGGGGAAGCTGTCAAGTTATAATCATGACTGGGGAGTAGGTAGAATGAAAGTGACATCTGCTGAAATTCTCAACTCTGCTTAACTATGAAAGGTGCAGGAGTTATGTCATGTCTCCACACACACACACACACACACACACACACACACACACATTTGGCCAACCTGCTGGTGGGCTGGTTCAGCTTGGTGGGTCACGAATTGTACAATCCTGTTTGTATATAATGGAGAGCATGATAGACAGTGGTGATGGGGTGGAGGTGGATGAGGAGCTATTGTTGGTGTGTTGCATCCAAGTTCCCAAAATATCCATTTCTCATTATGCAGAAAGACAATTAGTCATCATTTAACACACACACACACACACACGTTTTTTATAGCAGCAGAGGCAGGCAGAGAGTTCCATTGGTGTTTGGGGAAGAGAAAATACAAGCACTATGAACTGGCATATTATTAGAGAATGGATTTAGGTGAAGTATTTCAATTCCTTAGACAAACAGGTAAAATGAAATACAGTTGCTAGTAAAATGCTTTTGTTAAAACATACAGAAAATATGAGCATTGTCTTTCATATACTGAAGGGACCACTTTTCACCTTTGCACATAAGACTCCCAAAGCTAGAAAAAAATCTACCATAGACGGGTGGATACAGTTTGCATTCAAACCTATCAGTCACCAATCAATATCATGCAAATGTACTAATAAAAATAACAAAGGTAGTCTCCACATTGAATTCAGACTAGAGAATTAAAGCACAACCTTTGACAGGAGACAGGTATCAGCTGCAATGTTTGCACATGGATCAATTTATGCTGATCTATTTTGACTGCTAGAAGATGTCAGGATCCAGGTTTTACGTCTTGGGATTTGATGCTGGCCAGAAGTATAACCAAGTCTGAAATAAAATGTTCATATACATCTTTCCAAATACTAGTCTCATGGTATGTCAGGGGTTGCTAACATGGTGCCCAACCAGGGGGAGGGCTGTAGATAGTGGTAGATCACCTGCTTTGCATCCAAAAGATTCCAGGTTCAATTCCTGGCATCTTCGGTTCAGTTTGGGAAAGATGTCCTGTCTGTAACTCTGGGGAGCTGCTGCCCATCAGTGTAAACAATACTGAGCCAGAATACCAATGGGCCTGACTCTGTATATGGCAGCTTCCTAGGTTCCTATGACAGGAATTGTAATTCAAAACATCTAGATTAGAGGGTGCAACATTGGCAACCCCTATGGTAGGGTTTGGGCTCTCTCTCTCTTTTGGGGGGGGGATTCTGTTGCAGAAGAATAGTGCTATTGGGAGATTGAGGAATTGGGAGGTAATGAAAGACCCAAAAGGGGGATAGAAACTGAATGCTAAATCCCATTTCACTGTCCACTCCAATCTTATTTTAGCATCCTTCCCCTTCTCCTGGCTTTTCCTCTCGATTAGTACTTTCAGCAGCAGCACGTAGCTCAGTGACTTTTCGCAGAAAGCCAGATGTTTGCAGGGGATGGACAGAGGAAATAAAGAGAGAGCTTTTTAAAAAATGTCCTGATACTCTGTCACTGCTAGTGTAGTCTGTTTAAAATCGAGACTCAGCACTGATCAAGCTATTTGCCTTAAAAGGGCAAAATATCTGTGAAAATAAACTTCAGCTGGAAAGACAGGAAAGAAGGGGATGCTGAGGTCTACAGCAACTTAGTCACTATTGTGAATGCCCTACTCCTTCACAAAGAAAAAACTAGCTTCCTAGAAACTGAGAACAAACCAGTAAGGACAAAGGGAAAGTTATTGGTTACAGAATGGCACAAGGGATGGTATTATTATTGGGAAGAGCATTGTTGTTATAAATGTGCTGGTGGTGTTCCTGTTTGCAGTCTGAAGTGTATGAACTTGGGCCTGCTTGATGCAGTTACGTAGTTTTGGACTTAAAGGTTGCATCCATCACCACCATTCCACTTGTGCCACAGTCTTCTGCTTGTGCCATGGAATCTTCCCTCTCCCCTCCCTCTCACAACCTCAGCATCTGCTCCAGAGGACTGGAAGAACAGATGGGGATGGGAGGAGCATGTGGAGAGAGAAGAGGAAGGGGAAGTCCCATTGTGCAAATGGAATTCTCACACAGTGCTGAATATAACCCATTGGTCTTACATCCACCAGCTTTAGTAACATGTATTACTTCATTTATTTCAAAAATTAGGAAGTCAGTCTTGCTGCCTTTGGAAGCCCCCCTGGATTTCTGTCCCAAATTCCTAATGGTTCTCTCACACACATTTTCACAACCTGATCACTGCAACATGAACTGAACAGCTCACATCTGGGTGAACTATCACAAATCACAAAAACTCCATACTCCATGCTTTCCCATGTAGTACTTCCTTCTCTGATACTATAAATTAAACTGGACTGGAAGAAAAGTATCCCTGGAAGGATGGACTGGGGGTTATGAACAGCAAGCAGGGAAAAGGCTCTGAATGCTTTCTCACTCTCATACTACTCTAGCCCTTGAAATCTCACCTTACTCCTTACATATCAGTGGAGCAAATCGGCATTAAACATTCGGGTCTGCATCAGCCTTCATGTGCTATCTGGGTCCGAGAGAGAGAAAAACCTGAAGTAAGTGAGTGAAACAAGACAGATCTAAAGAGACTGTCCTCTGCCTGTGCTGCCCATCAAACACTGAATAGTTTTCCAGCATACAGCTGAGGCTTCATCACAGTGGATTCTAAAACAAGGAGCAGGAAGAACAAACAGAGAAGCGACAGCACCGTTCAGGTTTTGTAGCAGGCTCTGACGCTACTTAACCTGAAGAACCTGCCTCTGTGAACTAGAGATCTCCCTTCAGATTGAGGAGAGTTCCCCAAGGCATCAGTCCTGCCACCTCATTGACACAGTCAAGGCAACTAAGTGGGTGGGGGAGAGAGAGAGACAGAGATGGCAAAAAGACCAGCAGCCAAGCATTTTAGCCTGTGGTTGCTAGGATACTGTGGAGACCCTCCACTGCTAAGCAGACAAGAGAGAAAATAATAATAATAATAATAATAATAATAATAATAATAATAATAATAATAAGTGGCTAGGCCCTATCGACAAACAGCAGTAACAATAGAAAGATGCCGCTTCCTCTTGTCCATCTCCACTAGTGAATGAGTTTCCGGTGATATGCTTTACAAACCTGGAAACTGTTACTCAGTAGGCTAAGGAGAAGAAAGACAATTCATATTCTAGAGCAGCAGACACTGGGCCTCTGGTTAATGGCCATTCAGTCTGCAATTTGAAAGCCAGTTTTCTAGGACACAAATCTCCCCTACCCCCTAGAGCATTTAGAGGTTATCTTATCAATGTCCTAAAGGTTTCCATGGCAATGAGCAGGGCTCTTTTTTATTTAGAGAGAAAGAGAAAGAGAGAGATCAATTCTGATTATTTTCTTCTTTAATAAGTAGTTATTAATGCAAGAGAGGTTATCTGAAAGATTACCGTGTCATTCTATATAAAACTGCCAGGGAATTTTTGCTGAAGGGTTAACGAGCGTAAGCAGGAGTCTTATTTGGCTGTTTGTCCGAACACATGAGGACATAAAATGGGAAGAGGACACTGCATCAGCTTTGTCCCCAGTGCCCCCGTGTGCCCAGATATCTCTTCAGACCTTTATGTGTGTTTTACATGAAGGTATGAAGAACACATCTACTACACATGTCCCCTGCCTTATCAGGGTTTCCAGTCCTGAGAAGGCTTCTGCGTGTGTTCAGCCAAGCGAACGTAGAACTCGCCTTCAGACCTTTGTGCTAAATATGCAAAGGTCTGAAGAGGACCCTGCCTGTGTGAGGGCACTGTGGGCAGGCCTTGCATGCATGCTACCCCTCCCCACTTTAATCCCTTGAATGTCATAAGGTTACCAGATTTTTTTTCAAAGAATCCAGGGACACTTTTCAACTTCCTACTAAATAGATGGATTTTGTATGGGGGCTGATTTGTAAATCCGGGGACTGTCCCCAGGAAATGGGGATGTCTGGTAACATATGAGCATCTGAACAGGGCTAGATTATTCACATCATCTCAATGTTTGCATTTTCTTTTCAACAGCATGGTTCTAGCAACAAAATATATTATGGGTATTGCTTAATGATGATCATAACACAATCTTTCTAATAGACTCCACAGTTTCAGAGAGAATGAAGATTACAGTCCTACAAATCCTAAATTTATGTTGTAAAAGTAACTGTATTCTAAAACTTTGCTAAGACATATAGTGAACTATTCCAAATAAAAGTTTCTTCCGTGTTATAGAACAACCCACAACTTTCTCCTACATTGCTCTAAAGGTGGCTGAAACAATTTTATAAAATGCATCACTTGTAACTAAATTCCTTAAACGGAATGACACTGGCAAAGTACCGTATTTTTTGCTCTATAAGACTCACTTTTTTCCTCCTAAAAAGTAAGGGGAAATGTGTGTGCATCTTATGGAGCGAATGCAGGCTGCACAGCTATCCCAGAAGCCAGAACAGCAAGAGGGATTGCTGCTTTCACTGCACAGCGATCCCTCTTGCTATTCTGGCTTATGAGATTCAGAATATTTTTTTTCTTGTTTTCCTCCTCCAAAAACTAGGTGCATCTTGTGGTCTGGTGCGTCTTATAGAGCGAAAAATACGGTAACTTATTTTGAAATGGCTGAAGCAAATACTGACACAACACAGTGAATTAAGCCTCCCACTATATATCTTATAGCTGGTCAGTGTACTATCAGACAGAATGGAAGTCTGAACAACAGAAGTGAATATATTGAACAATATATATACATATAGTTCTTTGTTTTGATGTTAGCCCGCTTTTCAAAAGGAAGCTGCCATTTATAGTATACATTTCCCATTTTTATTTTATTTTATTTTATTTTAAAACCATTAGTTATCCAGATAGCTTAGCTAGGACTGGGTTGGCACAACCATTCAGGCAGCTGTTTGAAGTGGCACATATAAAAAAAAACACCACTTCTGGAAATAGGGTAATAGCTCAGGTTTACGCACTACATCTGCCTGAGCTGGTTCCCCATGAAAGCATCTCTACAACATTCCAAATAGAATTTTCACACACATCTCTGAGAAGGGATAAGCTCATAAGAAGAGCCCTGCTGTATCAGGTCAAATGTCCATCTACTCCAGAATCCTGTTCTCACAGTAGCCCACCATATGCCTATGGGAATCCTGCTTGTAGGACCTGAATGCAAAAGCCCTGTCCCCACTTTTAATTTCAACAACTTGGGCCATGTGAACATCTCCCCATGGGGACATTGTAGAGAAACACCAGCACACAAGCAGGAAATGGCACTTGCACTTCCTATTTCCCCCTCACATCTTCTCGATCATGCCCCATCAGCAAGATCTCAGAAGCCTCCTCAATGATACTGAAATGGATTTTGGGACGCACTTTATTTTGTGTATGGATCCTCTTGCGCTGCTCCTACCCCTTCCCCACACATAATATCAAAAGCTCTTGAGCTAGCCCTGATCATAGGCATCTGGCCTATATTCACCACCCTGTCAGAGAATTACATTCCCCTTGAGTAAATGCAAATACAATTTACGCAAATCCTTTTGAGTCCTCTCCCTCACCTCCCATTTATACAAATCAGTCCACAGTCTGTGCCAAAATTTCTCATGAAGTCTGCAGGTACATAATGAATACTTTCAAAAGCATTTTGCCTCATATCTGTTTGGCAGCTCAGGCTTAGTCAAAGGGTGAAACCCAGCCTCACAATAAAAATCTCAGCAAAACGCCCACAATGAGAAACAATGGTAACTCTGCAAACATAAAGTTGTAAAGGACTAGGATCATTGTGCAATAGACCTTGATAGCACTTTGTGTGCTGTGCAGAGATGCTTTAAAAATTTGTTCTTTGCTATACATTAACTAACCTGATTCTACAATTCCCAGGCTACTGCAATGATTGGAATGTAGTTACTTCGCAGATTTCACATCTCCAAATTTTACCATGTGCTTAGTGGTTCAAAAAAGAAGGTCCAAAAATGTATATAAAGATGTGTACTTTAGGATAAAACACTCCATAGATATTTTTTTTAATTGCAGGTTAATGTGGAAATGGGATGGAATGAACATACGCAAAACGGGCAAGGACTGACCTGCCCATGCCTAGTGTTGTAATGTAGCCTATATATTTACTTGGAAATAGATCCCCACTGGAATAAGTGGAATTTACTTCTGAATAAACAGTACAACTACATACTTTATTGTTTTATGAGACGGGGAGAGGGAGGATAGCCTATAATCCAAAAACTTGTTAAAGCAGATTTTTTTTTAAAAAAAAAGTTTTCCTGTTTTATCACTTAAGAGAAACAGATGAGTAAAGAGAGGCCTCATTTCGAAAAATCCAACTTAGTTGCAACACTTGAAACTTACTGAATGTTTAAAGTGCAAAATAAACCTGTATTTTATTTTGATCAATACTGCTATTTGTTTGTTTGTTTGTTTGTTTGTTTGTTTTATTTATACCCCATATTACTCCAAGTGCAGGACCTAAGGCAGCAATGGGGCAAAAAAAATTTTTTTAAAAAATACTGTAGCCTTTAAGGTGCAATTTTTACTGCTTATCTTGGGATTTACTTACGCCCAGGTTATTTTGCATAGGAGTCACCTTTCTATAGGAAAAGAGAATGCAAACTAACAAGAAAACAATAATCACAGATCCCAGCAAACAGCAAAGAATGCCCTCATTTATAGTATTTATATGAATGAGAGAGCTAATGTGTAACATAATTCCTTGCTACTCAGAGCAGTGAGCAGCAAACCTGCCTTCATTCACAAGTTAATTGATCATATTATAAGAGGGAAATGTTATTCATAAACATTAGACATTGAAGTGATGAGGTTTCTCTCTCCTTCTGGTCTATGATTACTTATAAGTGACCATATGTAAGGGAGAAACTCTCCACAGAAGCAACAGTTCTGAATGTTAACTCTCAGAAAGAAAAGCTTGATGGTTATGCATAACCCCCAAGCAGATCATGCATTTGATCATGTCAAATGGCTAAACAGAACATTAGTTCATCAGTGAGCTGTATCAAATAGGGAAACATAGACAGCAACATTGTGTTTACAGAAATCAACATTTAAGCTGTATAGTCTATCTTTGAGAAGATTTCTCACATCTGCAGGTATTTTATATACCTCACAGGAATTTTTAATATAGCATCTAAATTTGTCAAATATTTGCAAAATACCAATGTAGGCAACTGGGATGCTACTAATAAATGAAATCATACAGTGTGTTTTGACATAAGCCATGAATTTCTTCTTTTTTAAAAAAGAAGTATGCATGCTTTTTCATGATTACCAAACCGTATACATGAAGATTGATTGGACAGTCATGAAAGGAAATTAAGAATCATGTGAAGGATGCTGTATTTCTTCTTCAGAGGTTTCAATTTCTCAATTAAAAACTTGTGGCAGCAAGTGAGAATCAAGAACAGATTATTTCCCTCAAATTTATTTTAAAAGATTCAAAGTCAGATTTATTACAACTGTCCTTTCACCATCTCCTTTCTGAGCAGGTAAGCCAAGCACAGGAAAAATATTCTGAAAGGATTCTTTTTTCTTCTTCCTCTCCTTTGAAGACATTTCAAAACCACAGAGAGAAGCAAGATCAGGAATGCTAGGGCAATCCTCTGAGTAAGTGCCAAATGGGACTTGTGTGCTATGTTCAGGCTCCGTATCTTATCTTTGTCACAATGGATCTTCCCTGATTTTTCTGCTAGTTGCAAAGAATGTCAGACAATAAGGAGCTCCCTACACTGAATGCCCATTCACTCAGCAGCATCTTATTGACTGTCGCTCCACAGTTTGCTGCCCACAAGGTTTCCAATAGGATTTTGTTTTATGAGAGTATTGTACCTTCCCTCCCCCTTTTTTCAGAACACACTGTCACAACCTCTCTCCCATTTTGTCATTTCTTATAATTTTATTGCTTGGTCATTGTTTTATTCTGAAGCCATGCATAAATCCAATGGGATGCCACAAATCTGTCCTCCGTAAAGTAAATGCACTTTGCAAATTCTTCCTTACCTGAACATGTATTGTTATTTTTAAAAGGGCCAGAAACATCATTAGATAAATAGCATGACTAGGACCCCTGATAGTATATTCTGGAGGAATGATGGCTCACCTGCTTTGCACGAAGGTGGTTCTTAGTTCAATATCCAGTTAAAATAATCAGGTAGCAAGTGAGAAATACCTCTGCTTGAGTCTCCAGAGTCACTGCCAGTCAGAGAGGGTAATACCAGGCCAAATGGACAGACAGTGGTATAAAGCAGCTTCTCATGTTCCTGTGTTATGGGCTGGCCCACAATTTGCATTTTGACTCCCACTGGAAGGGAGAATCTCTAACTGAATAATTATCCCCTCCACAAGTTATACTCCCCCATACAAGATATGCCTACTGTGCCCCCTTTATCTGTGGCACTGGATATGACAGCCAGTGAATTCAATTACTGTATTTTTTGCTCTATAAGACTCACTTTTTCCCCTCCTAAAAAGTAAGGGGAAATGTGTGTGCGTCTTATGGAGCGAATGCAGGCTGCGCAGCTATCCCAGAAGCCAGAACAGCAAGAGGGATTGCTGCTTTCACTGCGCAGTGATTCTCTTGCTGTTCTGGCTTCTGAGATTCAGAATATTTTTTTTCTTGTTTTCCTCCTCCAAAAACTAGGTGCGTCTTGTGTGGTCTTGTGCGCCTTATAGAGCGAAAAATATGGTAATTGACAAGTGACAAGCTAAATCACCTCTTACATCCTCTGTTATCACTTTCTTCTATCACATACAGAAGGACAGCAGGCATCAGTGATACAAGGAAATCCCAAGAGGAACATATTCTCAGGCATTTGAACAAAGGGAATGTTTTCACAGAAGTCATATAGAAAAATATGTATCAGAACATTATGGAGCTGGGAAACAAAGAAAACCATTTATACTCCTACCCTTTGAGCGTTTTTGCATATATATTGTTGATGGTGATGTAGAAACATGTATGCCCTGGTGTTCGAATCACAAAGTACTTCATGTCTCCACAGAGCTGAATGTAAACTGGGGCATTTGTTTTAACAGAATTTTACTTATTCTGTATTCTCAGTGGAACATAACGCTGAAGTGAGAAAACTCTTTGTTTTTGCTAACTGTGTGAACCTTTACAATTCAGTGATTTAATTTGCATGTTGGAAAATTAAATCCAATGTTTCTTTCAGCCTCTTTGAGCCTTCTAACATGGGGCTGGCTATTCATCTGACAAAAAAAACAAACAAACTGTAAGCCACCTCAGTGTACTTTCCAGCTGACCAATTGTTTGTCCACCCAGATAGGCTTAAACTGGCCTTGAAAGCTGATGAAAGGAATTACTCACATCATTGGTTGAACAGAAATGTGGCAATGATGGAGCAATTTGACAACTGCCTATCCAAATGGCCGGCTCCAACATGCAATGGATTCCCTTAATGTTGCCACAAACTGAGAGCCAACTCTTGAATATGCGACTCAATCATAAGCTTGTGTGGAGGCATCTTTAGCTTCCAGAGTGTGAGCCAGAAAAAGTGTTTGTGTGTGTCACATAAGCACACAAGTGAATTTGCTAGAGTTTCATTCTAGTACAACAGGGATAACCGGCATAATGTCCTCCATATGCTGTGGCCAACCAGGGAGTTCTAAAAATGTACAAATATGGATTGACGGTAACGATAACCCAGAGGTGAAATCCCAAGATAATCAAACACATTTTCTGTGTTCTAACACATTGTGTTACACACGGTAAGTTCCTGTGAGTCTTTCAATTCATGCCTTCATCCTGAGTAGCAATTCTAACTTGTGTTGATGATTATGAGTATAGGAATATACAGAGTTGTTGTTATGTAATCCTGAATTTATTTATCCTGATGAAAAAGGTATGATATGGGAGAGTATTCTTAAAATGTTTTCACTAGTAATAAAAACCTGGTGTTAAGGGATTTACACAAATATATGTGCCTTGAGAACTACAGCTTATGTTGATCAAAAGTTTTCCTTAAGCTGAGAAAAGAAAAACTATGTAACTCAGAGAACCCCAAAGTCCAACAAGAATTTGAAACCACATGAGGAAACTGAAAAGCAATGTATATTTTATGGATGTGAGTAAGTTTCCAACACTCATTTTTCAACTATACGGCTCAATTCAATGGGATTTACTCCACAGACTTGTCATTATGTAGTCCTGGATTTATTTATCCTGAGGAAAAGGGAATGATATGGGATGGGTGTTCTTCACTCAAGAATAAAGCCCTTGTATTTACTCCCTTTGGGAGTATAATGCTTACTAAATGTGTATAGGATCATACTGTCCAAAGGAACAACTGAACTCACAACATCTGTTGACTATTGCAACCCATAGCTTCCTGCTTTCGAAGCAAAAACATTGCATTAGTTTTTGACACCTCTTAAATTCTAACTTAGGTTTTCAGAAAGAGCAAAGCAGACACCTTTCCCCCTTGCTCTCCTTTCTAAAAAGCCTTGTCAGTTTTGACTGCCTTGGTGGACTTGATGAGCTGTGAACGGTGAAGCGGACCAGACTTCTCCAAAGAGACTCAAGAGAGATGAGAGGAAGAAGTAATGCTGGCGAATGGCGAGGAATCAGAAGGAAGTCCTGCAGTGGTGTCGCTGTGCCCCAGAGACACACTAAATTATGTACTAGAGAAAGCCCAGGCTGCAAACTCATGCGGACCAGCACTGGCAGTATAAATCTAAGGCACCTCTCTGTTTCAGACAGCAGCACAGCCAAGAAGAAAGACAGAAGAGATGAAGGTCTAAGAGTAAGCCACACTCTTCTCAGGGTCACTTGGAAGAATGCAGAGAATGGGGCTATCAGAGTACATATTTTGAGTGCAAGGACTGAGTCTCCCCTGCCCCCGTAGATGGGATGCAGTAACCAATAAATGCAAAGTGTGCACAGCGTCCCTGCCTTTACTTCATCACCAAATAATTGCAACAAGGCACCATATAGCTTGAATTAAAGGGTCAGGGTGTCAGGGCCAGAGGCAGGCTTGACCCTTGGGCACTTTTCTTTTGAGAAATTAAGCTCTGGTCTTCTGTGTTTCCTCTCTTTCTTTGCAGCCTCACAGCCCCCACCTCAATACACCAGCAAGGAACTGCAGACAAAGTTTGAAATGAAAGAGTAAATAGACCCAAAGCCTTCCACTACCCAGGAGGAGAGAACAACAACCACCTGAGGGTCAGAGGAACAAAGAATTCTCCACAGTAGAAAAGGAAACTTGTTCTGAGGTGTAGAAAGATAAGGCTGCCTCTTCAGATTCTGAGAGAACACTAAAGAAGGCAATTCAGTGTCCACTGACCTGGAAGTAAGCCCCATTTGACTCAAAGCGGTTTACTTCCGAGTAGACATATAGGACTGTACTGTGAAGGGGCTGTCTAAACCCTTATAGTCTTTGTATTCTCACTGGGAACAGAAAGAGGAAAGTGACTGAGTGGGGAAGGTTGTCGCTCACATTCTTACCTCTACCAATGCTCAGCTTGCAGATAGATGGCCTTGCAGGCAAAGAAGTGAAAAGCAGCTTTGCAGAGAGCTACTAAGTCATAGATATATGTCACAGATAAAGAGCATCCAGGTCACCTTTTTATGTCACACAGAACGGTTAAAGAAACTACCCCAAATATTTTTGCCTGAGTAGGTTCCAAAGAAAACTTAGGTTCATAGGAGAAGATGTTAGCAAAAACACCCCTCTCTCTTTAATAAATACATTGTAAATAGGAAACGGGTGCAATTAAAAAAAACAAAAAGGTCCGTGAATTTGGTTCACATAGTTCAAATGGCAGGCAGTCCCCTGTTAAATTCAGGGCAGAAAGCCACAACAATATCAAAATCCCAGACAGAAACGACATACCACACTGGAAGAGACAGTCTGATGATGCGGTTACTGCTGTGATAATTTTGAGAAAGGGAGAAGGGGATAAAATGAGAGAAACTGTGCTCCCCCGCCCTTCACATTTCCACACTCTAGGAACTCTCATTTTTCTGCAGGGGGATTTGGATACCTTGATATCTGAAAAGGACACAGAAGAATGTGGCGTTGGAAATGTGGGCAGCTCAGGGAGATAAAAGAGTTTTTAGCGCTAGGAGGGAGGGAAGGCAGATTGGGTGGAAGCAATTTCTGAAGCTGAGGAGGAAAGCGATGGGAAGCAGAAGGCGGCGCACAGGGATCCACAAGGCGAGTGAATGGGCAGTGCGGGCGACAGAGACAGATACACGGGGGGAGAGAGAGAAAGAGAGAGACCGAGACCACATCACAGGGACGCCACACGGACACAACGCTTAACCCCTGGCTTACTGTGGGCTCTTGGGGTAGAAAGGCAGGGTGACATGGCTGAGGTCCTGGATGTCAAAAGCGGTGGGCTCGGCTGAAATGGCCTGCCTCTTGGTCCTCTGCTCGCCATGCAAGGTGGTGGAGCTTTGCTGGTGCGCCTGTTGGGTGGCGGGCCGGATAACCGAGCGGTACTTGTCCAGTTCGTTCTGCAGCTTCTGGATCAGCTCGTCCTTCTGGTCCAGCTCCAGCTCCAGCTCGTCGATGAGCGCATCCCGTTGCCTCAGCTCCTCGATCTTCTCTTGCAAGGCATATTGTAAATCCCGCAGCGTCCCCATCCTTCAACCTCCTCCTCCTCCTCCGCCACCACCTCCTCCTCCACCTCCGTGGGGCTCCTGCCTGCGCCCCCCTCTCCGCGCGTGGCAACTTTCCCCCCCGCCCCACAAAGAAGTAGTAGTAGCCGCCGCCTCCTCCTCCTCCTGCCGCTTGTCCCACTTCAAGCCAACTTTGCCAATCGTTCCTCCGATCGACCTGCTGCTGCTGCTGCTGCTGTTGCCGCCGCCGCCGCAACCTCCGCCCGCAGCTCCTGTTAGCCTTTTAACGCGCGCCTCCTCCAGCCTGGCTGGCTTGGAGTCGGCGCTGTTTTTGGCTCGGCGCGGCGATTCAGGCTACGCGAGGAGGCTTCGAAGAAACATCATCGTCTTAAATGGTGCCCCATCGGCACCAGTTCAGCGACGGCTGGGTGGTTAACTGTGATTTCTATCTTGCCTGCGTCAAGCTAGACTGGAGAGAAAGGCAGCGAGAGGGAGAGAGAGGGGGAGAGAGAGAAGGAAACGGAGGGAGGGAAGGAAGGAACAGAGCGCGCGAGGGGCGTCTGCAGCATGCCGTAGTCCAGGCACTTTCCCTCCGTCGCTCTTCGGAGGGCTACTAGGACTCGGCTCAACTAGACAGCCAGCGGCTCGCTTCTCCCCACTCCCACCCCCCTTGCCGCCCCGCCTGCTCGAGGTAGGTGAGGGGGTGGGCGGTGTGGCATGCCAGGCACTTCACGCTGAAATGGGCACGCCACGTTTGCAAAGGAATGTGCAGCCTCTCTGGACACTTTTCATCGGGAGGGCGGGCGGGCAGACAGCCTTAGTTACGCACGCAGACAGGCACTTCGGCTATAAACATCCACAGGAGTAAGGGCTTGGCCAGACCTTCTCCAGCCGTCCCCACCCCCCACCCCCAGCAACCTCCAGCTGTGGTAGAAGAAGTTCCGTTTGGACGATGGGCACACGCAAGATCTCACACGCGCACCAAGCAGTGCCTTGCGGTTTAAAAACGCACAAATAAATTAGAAGCAACAGGGACTGCAGAGCCAGCCCGGAGGCACGTTGCTGTCTGGGGTTGGCGAATGCCCCCTTCAGCCCCAGTTAAAGTGCATAGTGCTCAGCGCTGGACAGGTTGCTTTGGAACCCAAGGCAGAAAATAGCACAAGCATTTATTTCCCAGGGTTTTGTTTATTTGTTTGTTTGGTTGGTTGGTTTGGTTTTTTTAAAAAAACAACACACCCAACAACAATTAAATTACTAAGAGTTCGCTGCCCATTTATAACACCCAGAAGCACTCTACTTAATAGGAGGAAGTGCTTTAACTAACCCCCAATATGTATTTTGGACTGTTTATGGTCACTCAGTTGGAAAGCAAGTCACTCTGTATATGCCAAGGCTCCACATGTTGCAGAGAACACAGTGACTGCTCCTCCACATTCTCCTTAAGCACTCCTAGTAAAAGACAGATCTTCATAGCCTGCCCAAGGCAACCTAGCCTGCCCAAAGCAATCTCCAGGTTTAGGGAAAGATTTATCTGTAGCACCGGCAAATATATAAACACTTAGAGACACACACATCTAAAATATTCATTGTGAAGCCATTACCAGGCCATTTCAAACAGCCCTATAGCAACCTCCAGGGGTTTTCTATCTTTCTGCTTCCTGATACCTGAATTTCCATTTTTGAGAGCTTAAGGAAGCAGGGCATAATTAGTTTTTCCAGAGTATCCACTTTTTCTCAGGACAGTTATGTCGCTTGTCCTACTGTATTGCAGTTGGGTAGTAAACTCACTCACCTACTGTGCCATTACAGCCACACGCAAAAAGAAGGCAATTATCTGAAAAGAAAAACAACTAATTGACCAGAGGCTGGGAAAAGTAACATTTTAAATGGGTTTTGAAAGAAAACCTTTGGAACAGCTCACTGGAAAAGGCTGCTGACTATAAAGTTTTTTTAAAAAATCATACTCATTCTTGCTTCAGGCATGAATGGGTTGAAAGGTAACAACTTCATCAACCTGGGATCTTGCTGGGTTTTGGCCTCACACCCTCAAACTGTGTAATCAGAGGAGAGAAACAGGTGCAGCCTTCATTCTGCACCAAAATCCAAACTAATTTAGGCCCAGGCTGTCCCTACTTAGCAACTGATGCATGACTTCAGATAAAGCACCTGGATCCTGCACACTCTAGCCAATATTCTTTCCCACCTGCAATTCCAAATCTCATACCAGGAAACAAAACACTGCCATGAAACCCCCTTGCTGCAGAAGAAGAAAGGAGGTAGTGTGCACAATGCGTCTTACTACAAATGCTTTGAGATATGACATATCATGGCAAAAACAGATTATTCATGCTTCTTTCTGCAGGCTATTTCTGCCTTATGTATTTATGTGCAAACTCAGAACTACAATTCTGGCTTCTTAAATCTGCATAAAAGTTAAGTTCATCCACAAAACTCAAAGGTGGAGCTGCTCTTCAGCTCACTTCTATGTTATAGAATGAAATGCTCACCCATAAACATCCTTAAGTGGTTTTACAATAAAAACATCAACAACAAAATCTACATTAAAAAAACCAATTTATTGGCCAATGCAGGTGAACATTGTAAAATAATGTCTACTTAAAAGGTTTGTGGAAGAGGAAGGTCTTTGGGAGGTGCTGAAAATACAGTAAAAGTCTGATATATAATGGGAGAGAGTTCCAAAGGGCAGGTGCTGCCACTCGGAAAGTTTGATTCATACATCATATGGAATGGACTTCCTGATGAGATGGTATCTGCAGGAGGTCCTTTCCTGCAGAGCACGGTAAATGAGGGGTGAGATTATATTTTAGATATCTTGGTTGGAAGCTATACAAAGTTTTATACACCAGAACTAGCATCTTGAACTTTGCCCACTACCTAAGTGGCAAGTCTTTCAACAGTGCAAGTCCTTCAACAGCAGCATAAAATGATGAGAGATATTCTGCTGCAGTGAGTACTTAAGCTGATGCATGTCATAGTTGCTGCAGCTTCCAGGTCAACCTCAGCAGCAAAAGTTTACACTGATCCTTCTACAAACATGGTTCATAGGACTGATGCAAACATATATGTTTGTCGTGCAATAGCATTAACTTCACGTCACAAAATTATTTATTATCATTATCATTATCATTATTAGTTACCATCACAGAATTTTAGTATCTCCTCACACTGTCTCAAGTGATATGCTTTTTCAGTAGAGTCAGTTCACACATTTAGCTACTGCCAACCAAGTGTTCAGTACTAAGGTTTTAATAAACCAAGGGATGAGCATACAGTGGTAGCTAAGGTTACATACGCGTCAGGTTACATACGCTTCAGGTTACAGACTCTGCTAACCCAGAAATAGTGCTTCAGGTTAAGAACTTTGCTTCAGGATGAAAACAGAAACTGTGCTCTGGCGGAGCGGTGGCAGAAGGAGGCCCCATTAGCTAAAGTGGTGCTTCAGGTTAAGAACAGTTTCAGGTTAAGAACGGACCTCCGGAACGAATTAAGTACTTAACCCGAGTTACCACTGTGGTGCAAATATCAAGAGTTTGAAATGGCCTACTCCCATAAAGGTAAAGGTACCCCTGCCCGTACGGGCCAGTCGTGTCCGACTCTAGGGTTGTGTGCCCATCTCACTTAAGAGGCCGGGGGCCAGCGCCGTCCGGAGACACTTCCGGGTCATGTGGCCAGCGTGACGAAGCTGCTCTGGCGAGCCAGCACCAGCGCAGCACACGGAAACGCCGTTTACCTTCCCGCTATAAAGCGGTACCTATTTATCTACTTGCGCTTAGGGGTGTTTTCGAACTGCTAGGTGGGCAGGAGCTGGGACCGAAAGACGGGAGCTCACCCCGCCGCGGGGATTCGAACCGCTGACCATGCGATCGGCAAGTCCTAGGCGCTGAGGTTTTACCCACAGCACCACCCGCCATCACAGCTAAACTTTGAACTTCCATGTACTGAGGCAGCAGAGCCAGATTATAAACTGTTAACAATGAGGGTGTCAGTATTCATCATTCTCTGGTTGTTGGCTCCCAGTGGCAATTGGCTGGCTGTTCCTGGGCACAGTGCTGGTTTAGACATGCCAGGGGTGTGGAATGGACATCTGTGGCCCTCCAGGTGTTGCTGGAGTACAGCTCCCACCATCTCAGACCCTTGGCCATTCTGGCTGGAGCTAATGGAAAGCAGAGGCCAACAATGTAGGTCTTCAGTGAGATACAGCAAGGCATTTTTTTCTGTTCTTAGATATGAGTACTTTCCTCGCCTAACTCTCTTAAAGTTATTTATTGTTTGCATTTTTAGAATGGCTTGATACACTGGAATGATGATTACATTTGTCTCCCAAACACCATAATGAGGGCAGCTGTGTCAGTAAAGACAGATGTGATGTTTCTGTTTGTGACAAATTTGGAGGGAGGGTACCGGCATGAATGTAATATGCCCCTAGTGAAGAAATGTACACTTCAAAGTAGTTGAGCTGGCAGGTTTGCTCATAGCTTGATGAAGAACAGGCGTACAATGAGGTTTGACATTTTTCCTCCATGGAGGAACGCTCATGAAAAATGTTACATTGCAACAGAAAATTGGCATGGATTGTGCAAGAAAGATCTATGAACATGAGCAGATAACACTATAATCCCTTCTTATAGAACTTTCTTGTACAAGAAGAAAGATCTGTGAAGACTTTGAATTCTGGGCTGGATTCTTAGAAATGCTTCGACTCTGATGGAAGAGACTACAAACAACACATACAGTTCATTTTTAAACAAAGAGCATCCTTGGATGGAGGACTAGCGAGAAGCTGTCCTCCGCTCCCACCAGCTATGTTCTTCTGCTCAGAATAATACCTCAGTGGCTTCTACTCCCCCACTCCCTTCCCCGCAGGAAAGTATAGGCACCATTTGTGTTTGTAGAATTGTATCTAGCCTCCCTTGCACCCTTGGCAAGGAGCCATACTGGCATCCCCCATTCCTTGTGCCCTTGGCAAAGAGCTGTATAAGCATATCCAAAGCTGGGAGAGATCATGTACCAGAAATTCAACAAGTTAGCTTTTCATCACCTTTCATGCCCCACCAGTGATTTTCTCTGCATCTATTAGGATTAGGCCTGCTCTGCTCTGTCTCCCCTCCTCCTCCATCAGTCCGTCTGTCTGTTTCCCTTGCTTCCTCCTTCCCTCTGCTTGCTGCTTTCCCTTCTGCCTCCTTCCTTCCTTCCCTTTTCCTGAAACTCTCTCTGTCTGCCTTCACTCAGAGCCCTGCTGGGCCCTCCACTCCTACTTATAATAGTGCCACCAGCCAACTGGGGACTTCCTCCACCGAGGCATCCAGAGGAACGGAGGAGTGGCCCAAGAAGCAGGTGGATGGGCTCATAGCCACTATGAGCCAGAGTAGAGAGGCAAGATTTTTGCGCCTCCCTGGGACAACCCCTGGGAACATCCCTATGTGTATGTGTTAGTGAGAGAGAACAGTGAGATTGAGGTTTTGAGCAGAAAAATGACTGAAAGTACAAAAGTTAAAGCAGCCACTCCCCTAGTAGCTCTGTTTTGTGGTGGCTTTGTTCCTGCCTGACAGAAAGTGCCAAGTAGCGCTGGGACATTAATTAGTATACTGATTCTACTCAGCTATAGTTCATCTTTGCTTTGAATCCAAGTGATGCAATGGGAATTGCATTTCCCCTTCTTAAATATTTGTTTTGGATTATTTTAAAAATCTTTATAATTATTTATAGAATACTGTTTGTTTTGATCATTCTTAGCTGCCTTGAATACTATAGCAGAAAGAAAGGGCACAAATGTTTTAAATCAAGCAATCAGTTCCCATGAGTCTCTTGGCAGGAAAGTTTGTGGACTGAACTATGGTTGAATGGTGTGTGGAATGACGGGTATATTATGAAGTCATGTTTGAAATCACAGTACAGCTTCCTAGTAGTTAATGGTCTTAATGCTATCAAATGCAGGCTTGGGGGAGTATTTGTGCGTTGTGCTGGGGTCCATAGAAGGGCAAGACTATTTTGTGTAAACATCTGTAATGTGATGTTTGTTTCAATCTTCATATTACAGATGAATAACTTGCTTTCAACCTCTGGAAGTACTCCAAGTGCTCATCTTGTACGGTTTCACAAGCAAATGCATAATTTCATGAGTATTCATGTGAGAAAAACATTTTATCAAAATCAGCTGTAAGTGTTTGAAACAACTTGTAACAATCTTGAGTCACATCTCTCAGGATTCTTTTAATAGTATCAATGAGCATGTAGATGGGTGGGGGGTAATCTGGTAAACATTGTATGTTCAGATTTGCACAAAGCCTTTGACCAAGTTCTTCACTGAACAGTCCTGAGAAAACTTTGCAATCACAGAATAAGGAGCCAAAGCAAATCACGGTCAGCGCTAGAGCTCCACCTAATTCTGCTTTTATCTCCATCCTCCCCTCTGTTGAGTTCTACAAAGGCAACACAGAGACTATGGCAGAAGAGACTGCCAGCCAGCAAGTGCCACCCACTAGCCTGGCTGTAAGTAAGAAGGCAGGCAGATGGGGTCTGGCCGAGGGCAGCCTGCGGTTGGTGGAGCAGTGCTCCTCTTGCCCTAACTGACTAGTCTCCATTGAATTTATCGCCTTTAAAGCAGAATAAGTGTGGTAGAGACACCAAAAGCAGGTCAAGCACTTCATTCAAAATATTTCAAGATGATTTGATTAATGAAACTGCAGAAGGACAGATAGTCATTCTGTTTTTATAGTTTACAAGGCAGGTTTCATTTTCTGACATACATTTCTCAAGAGACATATTTTAGTTCCTCCCAGCCCCTTCCAGCCCCATTGCAAGTTTCACAGTAGTATGTGCTACAGCCTTGATAAAACTGGAATTTCCAAAAATTTAGGTTACTAAAGGTCTGTACATTTGAATCTTAGTGGTTTCTGGATGTCCTTCTAAAGACAATCCACACAGCCACATTCTTTAATGCCTTGCTAAGATCAAAGGGTTTGCAATTAATGCTATAAAGAAATGCTTAACATCAGAGAGATTTCTTTCTGTATGAAAGGAAAAAACCTAACCACCATGAAATAAAACCAGCTCAGTCTGCCAAAGTACAAGACACAAAATACTTGTGGGGCTGGAATCCTACACAAAGGTCTGTGCAGCGCAACACAACATTACTGAACTAGATAACTGTGGTGTGTGTACAGTCAGCTACATGCAAGAAGAAAAGAAGTTAAATAGCTAGATATTATGAAAGTAGCCATTCCTTCTTTCAGCTCATCTCAGAACACATCATCCTTCTCTTTCTCTCTCCCACAATGAAAAGTGATTACTGTCATAATATTTATCAGGCAGAACCAGCAAAACTAAGACTATTGCTGCAAAGCACATACATCCCGATACCATAACTTTTTAAGAACAATCGTATATTGATTTATTCAAACGTCATAGAAAAAGCATTTTATAGAGTGGGCTTCTTGAATATTAATCAAGGGGGGGGGGAGCCCAAACCATTATAGACAATCAATAATCCCATAACAAGCATAGAAGGTCAGGAATGATATGATTTATGAAGCAGCACATACCCAATGGTGTTCTGTAACAACTAATTGACAGCTCTGGGCATAGAAACCTGTGCACATGCAGCTCACCCAATCTATAATTCTCACACAGATAATGATCCATAAGGATGCTGGTTCTTTGGTTTTGAAAGATTATGAAAACAAAAATATAATGAAGTACATTGGCCTGGATTTTAAGATAAGTCAACTCAACAAGTTCATTTGAAATAACGCTTACTGTCCCCCCCTCTCCATTTACAGTACCCTGAAAAGTCTCCCCAGAAAATCAGGGGCCCCTCCTAAACAATGCAGGATGGGTCACGGGAGCTAGGAGACAGAAAAGGAAAACTGTGTAGATTGAATAATTTTGTGCAACTCCCCCCTTTCCAAGCAAACCCCACCCCCTTCCAGTCACACACACATTATTTTGTCTTAGAAAGCAAGTCACAAACTGCAAATGATATAGGCCTTCCTAGGATTCAGTGGCCCTAGAACTGCTACAGGGCTATCCTTGCCATGTAGCTGCCTGGAACAACTTGCTTCAGATAGCATTAAAACGAGGGATTGGATAAAGGCAGGAATTGGCATGTAAACTGTGCAGCAAGGCAGTTTAAAAGTATATTATAGTGGGGAGGGGGATGCCATTTAGGCTCTGCTTTATGCAGCGAAATGTTTTGGGCTGGCACTTGAGTTGATGTTCGAGAAGGGCTAATCAGAATTTGAGCCTGATTCAAGTCTTGTCTCAACCATGAATTTACCAAGCCACCATTTCTCTTTCAGCTTTCAGCAAGCCACCATTTCTCAGTCTCCCACTGACCTATCTTACTATGTTGCATACTTGGGAGAAAAGCAGTAGCCGGTAGGACTGGTAGATATATCATCGAAAACCAGTCTGAAGTCTGATATGATATGGGTTTCATAATTTTTGACCTGGCAATGTAATATGAATCATGATGTCTGTGCGTGTTTCTGGATGCACTTTGCAAAGATCACTATGTGGGCAGAACCATGAAGCCATCCAATGCCTCTACATAGCTTCATCCTTATTTCAGACATCATGATATAAGGGTGTATCATGATGTTTAGCTGGTGATATATTGTGGTGTTGAAAATCAGGTATCACCCAGCCCTAGTAGCCGGAACCAACTGCAAAGCAGGCAAAATGTTTGCCACCATCTTCCTGCAGCACTGGAATGCAAGGAGCTCAATGCAAGGAGTCAACAACAGGTCTTCTATGACCGTTGCACCATGGAGATTTTTCTATTCAAGATAATTCAATTATCAAGATTACTGCTGCATTTGCAAATGCATGGAATGAATTTTGCCTTTCCGGTATCTCTGAAAGAAATGTTCCATATATTGATACTGTTGCATTTTTACCTTTTACCTGTTCACCTGCTATAAATTAACATCCAATGTAATAATATGGGGGGGAAATCTACTTGTTCCTACCTCTACTACGGAAGGTTATAAGAGTGTGAGAGAGTAATAACTGACAGAATCTGAAGGGTTGGTTGCAGGTCACAGGTAACACAAGGCATATAACGTTACATATATGACTCATCTTATGACCTATATGACTTTGTGAAATAACTGAAATCACGTCAAAATGTAGATTCTTGCTTTTAAAAAAAACCAGAAAGAATGTTTAGAGATAGCATTTGTTTGAACAAATGTCTGTTCAAGGCTACCTGGCTAAGAATGGTATTCTGAAACCAAGGAAGAGTTTAGATAACTAAAAGCAGATGGCTCACAAAGAGGAGGGGGTTAGAGAGAGACCAAATCTATGCTACAATAGAAAGAAAAAAAGACACCTGCTGCAGTGACTAAAAATAAATGATGCACTGAGCTATAACTGGTAATATACTTTAGCTTTTTATATCTCATTAGAGCCATAATATAAGAACAGCAAAAATGAATGGCAGTCACGCAATTTAAAACTGAAGCATTACTGCACTTGCAAATAAAATTAGTCGGTTCTTCCTCTGTTCTATCATCCCATGCTCTGTAAAATAAACAGATAATGTTATTTTTGTATTTCCTTGCACCTCCCAAAATAATAAATAACATAAAAGGGAAAATATGTTCACAAAGACCAACTTCTCCCTGTTTATTATTGTTGTTGAATATGGTAGATCCCTTCATCCTTGATGAATTTGTGGGGTAGAAGAAGAAGGGCAGAGTAGTTAAACTGGTTCAGTAAAATGTCCTTCCGGATAGCTTGCTATACCCATCCTTAAGCAGTTCTGTAATGCAAATGTATGCGCAGATGGGTGTGCACCAGGGACACAGTGTGCGGGGGGACCCGGGGGGTCATAGCCCCGGGCACACAATTTTTAGGAGGCATGAGCCAGATGCCCCCATGCAAGGATCCCCATCCTGCCCTGCCTGCCATTGAGGGTCTGGACCCTGGAGCATGGCCTCGCCACCGCATCCCCGGGTGCCTTGCTGAATGGCCGCCTGGCCAGTGTCAGGGGGATTTGCCCACCAAGGGCCTGCCTCCTTCCTGCATGGGTGGGCTGGGGCACAATGCAGCCCTGCTTGGCTCCAGTGGCCAGGGCTGAACTGGCACATGGGCTCTGTTAATCCTCCACACCCCGTGTGTGCACGCCCGGTAGTGTTGACGGTGAGGCCTGGGCTGGCGCAGTGGGTTCTGTTGACCCTCCATGCCCTACCCCCGCCTGGCATGCGCACCCTGGGCACCAAGAAAAGGACGCACACAGGAAAGGGAGGTACAGGGAATGTAGCAGAGAGACATGCTGCAGGGCAAAAATAACACTTTTAGTGGGAAAACAGTAAGAACATGAATCAAGATCCAGCCAAATCCGAGCAGTTACCAGTCCTGCATATTAAATATTATTTCTGTCCTGTGTACATTTTCATGCTGCAAAGCTATTCTATATACAGTGGTACCTCAGGTTACAGACACTTCAGGTTACAGACTCCACTAACCCAGAAATAGTACCTCGGGTTAAGAACTTTGCTTCAGGATAAGAACAGAAATCGTGCGGCAGTGGCGCGGTAGCAGCGAGAGGCCCCATTAGCTAAAGTGGTACCTCAGGTTAAGAACAGTTTCAGGTTAAGAACGGACCTCCAGAATGAATTAAGTTCTTAACCCGAGGTACTACTGTAGTTTATATCTAATTGCCCTCCTTTTAAAAACACACACACATATTTGCAACAACACACTGATCCACACACAAGGACTGAAACATCACATGTGTGTGCAAATCATTCCATGATTGAGCATTCGAATTATGTACATACATACATGTTCAAATCAGTCTCCAAAAGACAAATCCAGAGGGCCCAATTTGCAGTGCTATTTTCTAAAAGATTGTAAATAGATAAAAGTTAATATACAGCAATGAGCCATGAGCATAACTGAAAGCTTCATGCAGGGTTTCTTTAGCTGAGATGAAACAAGTCTCAGAGACAGGTAATCAGTTTCGTGCAGGAGATAATTAAGCCAAACAATGCTGTTTATTCAGTCAGAAACCTTGCATGAGGCAAGCATGGCATGTTTTGAAATGTTTTTATTAGGTTATTCTATAAAAAATAAAATAAATAAAATCAGCTTTAGATACTTTCATATAGCCAAATCTGGTTCCAAATTAGAATAGTATTTGTCTCATTCAGACTCACAAAAAACTTTAGCTGACATTAGAACTAAGCATAGGCGGAAATAGGTTAATTCAGCAACAAAAGCAAGAACTGATAACTACAGACCCTCCAAGTGTCCCTATTTTCCAGAAACAGTCCCAGATTTACAGAAGCCGTCCCGGTTTCTGATTTGATTCTGGAATATGCCGCTTTTCCTTAGGATGTCCCTATTTTCATTGGAGAAATGTTGGTGGGTGTGGCAGTTATCTGGTTCCTGAGCCAAGGAGATAAGTAACTAACTATACAACAGACATGACCAGACTAGGCTCTCCAGATGTTTTGGGACTACAACTCCCATCATCCCTAGCTAACAAAAACCAGTGGTCAGGGATGATGGGGATTGTAGTCCCAAAACATCTGGAGGGCCAAGTTTTGTTATGTTTTTACATATGTTGGACACTGCTCAGAGTGTTGTTGTTAAATACAATGTCCCTATTTACACTGGAAAAATGTTGGAGGGTTTGTAACTAGCGGGCAAAGGAAACTTTTGCACCATCAGTTGATTATTTACAGACTACTCCTAACTCTACCACTTCTGTGCTCTTGTAATTTCTTAAAGGTCCAGACTCTTGAGGCTTTGTTTGCACATGCAACTGAACTAATTGGGAATGAGTTGGAGAATGGACCATACCACTTTAGGTTGCACTTGAGTGCTGCTCTCCTACCTGAAGAAGTCCCTGCAGATAGAACACTAGCACAACAGGGAATGAGCAGAGCTAAAGCATCTATCTCTGATGTGTAACTTTTGCTTGCAGGGCTTTTACATGCCTCAGTTGGGAATACTCTACTCCAGGGGTTGTCAACCTGGTCCCTACCACCCACTAGTGGGCGTTTCAGGATTTTAAGTGGGTGGTAGGGGGTTCTATGGTACAAGCTGAATCCTCCTTCCACCAAGCACTGGTGGGCGGTAAGGAAATTTTACCATCAAGAAAGGTGCATTAGTGGGCAGTAGGTATAAAAAGGTTGACTACTACCCCTGCTCTACTCTATCATGTCAGGATTCTGACTTTTCAATCTGCTGTGTATACAGAGCTGGCCTCAGCAAGCACACTTTTCAGTGCTTCATAACATTTTTAAAAAAATAACACACACTCGCACACAAAAACAAAAAAAGCCTTTGTGTAAGTAGAATATTAGTACAGCAAGGAGAGAACAAGGCCAGCACCTTTCCCCCCAGCTGCCTCAGTTCCCCCACGTTACTGCCTCAGTTCACTACCTCAGTCTTCTACTACCTAATTCAGCTGCTTAGGTAGACACCTGAGTTGCCTATCTTGTACTTCACCCTATCTGTAAGTGCCATTAATACCACTCACCCTCCAATGGACCTGGAACTTCAAACCTGTTGGGCAGGAATTCATGCTGTTTGCCATTCACGATTCCTATATCCAAGCAACCCAAGCTGTGGGTTGGGTCTGTGAAGCCACAAACTAGATGTAAAAAGGTTATTGGGCAGTAGTTGGCCAGAACAGGTGATTTAGTAAGGCAGCTGATCCCTATATTTAAGTTCTCTGGTGTGAGCAGCAAAGATTATTCTGCCACAGCTTTGAGGGCTTACTGTAGACCAGGGGCCTGCAACCCGCGGCTCCGGAGCCGCATGTGGCTCTTTTACACCTTTGTCGCGGCTCCGGGGCGGATACTAGCGAGGGGAGGAGGCGCATTGTGAGCCCCGACACTCCCCACTGTGGTGGGCGCTGTACTGGCTGTGACGTCGCATGGGGGCAGTGCGTGCGTTAGTCACGCACCATCCCGACGTCACCTTCCTGCCCGCTGTCAGATTAAGGTAAGAAACAATATATGCAGTGTTATATTTGTTTTAAATGTCGCAATGGTTTTGCGGCTCCCAGGTTTTTTTTCCTTCGGAAACGGGTCCAAGTGGCTCTTTTTGTCTTAAAGGTTGCAGACCCCTGCTGTAGACCCAACTTTTTCCTTGGTGTTGGTTGGCTCTACTTCATTGCAACCTCCCTCCCTCCCAGGACATTGTAACCTGACTCTAGAAGTTCAGTCTCACACCCCTGCAGGAGCAGGGTATCAGAAAAACAGCTTAATATTTCACCTGGCCTTTGGTTCTCGACCTATTCTTGACCTAACTATTTCTGATATATTTTTAAAGCTGGTTGTATGAAACAAAGTCAGAATTTCCTAAATGAATGCATAATATATATGGCAACCTCCCTCCTCAACATTTTGCTCCTGAAGCTTTCAACAGCATCTTTGTAGCATCACCCTTCAATATCATGTTAGGCGATCTCATGCATAAATATGGGTTATCACACAGCTGAGTAAAATATATCAAATTTATTTGTACACTAGCTTTCGTGTTACCACTGTGGCATTGTTTACTTTCAAAGCATTATTTGCTGTGGCAGCTAAGATCAAGCATCTGCACTCAACGTAACTCATCTCACAACACCAGAAATGTCATCTCCCATTTCCAGAAGCCTACAGCAATTCTTACAAAATGCAGAATACATTTTTATTGTAGCTCTGAGACAATAATAAAACAGTTTAGAATAACAAATTTAAGAAAAACCACAACTGTAAGTCATATCAGGAAATGGAAAGACATTCATAGATACCTTAGTCATTATACATATGTATGTATAAATAGCTCATTTTATATTTTATTGCTTCTGCTCTTGCTAGCTTCCAGTACCAACAGTCTTAGCTGTACTATCAACGTCTGATGTCTGGAGTTCCGGACTACTCATCCAACAGCCTTCTAAGCCCAGCAGCACACCTTATCTCCTCCTGCCAGTAATAGACCACTTTGCTATAATTTATAATCAACTAGGCCCATGTGTTACATAGCAAGTCCTCAGAAGTGCTGATTTATTATACTCGGAAGTGGATCCTTTATAAATGAACATTATGTCAGTGAGATCAAAGTTGCAACTCTGCATTTAATATTGTACAGGATGACAGTTACAAAAAGTGTGTGTGTTTGTGTAAACACACACACACACACACACACACACACACACACACACACACACACACGGTCCTCTGCTTGCTGTAATTCAAATACATATTACTCCTAAGCCTAGCTGGTGGGGTGGGGTGAGTGAGTATGGACATACATGTAGAATTAAGGAACAGGATGCATCTCAGTATGTGTGCAGCCCAGAAATCTGTCTCAGTACTAGAATTGAGCTTACATTCCATTAAACCAAAAAGTATTCCAAGTTTCTTCTTTCCCCAAACTGTCTTAGTTTAGGGCAGGAGGAGGCACCTTTGTTGCTATTGTTAAAACAATTTTGAGTCAGAAATTCTGCCAATCTGCTGCAAATCACCCAGAGTTCTCCCAGCAGCCCCCAATGTACATGCTGCCTACTCCAGACTATGGACACACCATCTATTTAAAGCACATCTGCCTCCAAGAGTCCTGGGAACTGTAGCTTACCCCTAACAGAGCTACAATTCCCAGCACTCTCAAATTCCCAGGAGTCTAGGTCGGTGCTTTACATGTATGGTGTGTATGCTGCCTCTATCTAAGTATAAGCAGTCAATCATGAGGCCCCAGAATGTCATACCTCTGTGATATCACAACAGCTAAGCCATTTTTTTATTCCTGACTTTGCCATGTTGTTGGACTTAGGATAGCAGAAGAATTGTGGTTAGTAGGCAACTATCTCTGCTGTATGAAAACCAAAGTAGGTAAAGATGAAGAAGGGCCATAGCACCAACATGTATAGGGCTGACTCTGTGCTTGTCATAGAGCTAGGCACTTGCTTTCATTACAGAAGACAATGCTAAAATCAAAACAAAAAACAACCCAAGTTCTGCTGTTTCCATCAAAACATCTAGCAGGAAAAACTGATTTTAAGTTCTAAAAAACATGTCTCCTTTTAATTCCTCTGATCATAAGATTATATGTTGAAAATTGACAAGAGGTTGGTTTAGTAACCAGGTTCATTTTTAATGAAAATGTATTCTTAATGTACAGATAACCCTAAAGTCTTTATGTGGGGGGAAACACAGTTGGATTTTTTAATTTTATTTTTAAGTTGACTTTATTGTGTTTCACAATAAAGTCAACTTAAAATCAACCATTACACTCTTTCCCCCTCCCATCCTTAGTGTTAGTGTCCTAGAATTAAAGAGAACAACATCTCTTTCTGTCTTCAGCCTACACAAAGTTCCAAATTTGGCAACATTTGACATAACATTCTTGTGCATACGCATACGCAATGAGCAATGCTCCTCAGTCCTGACAATCTAGGTCCAAGTAAATATTTTGTAATTATAGTATGCCATGCATACTGCTACCGCTTCCCTATATGTTCCTCAACAATGACCTACAAAGCACTGAGTTTTACCAATAATTGTAATATATCTTAATATTCTACCCTTTTGCCTTTAAGACGCTACACTATTTTGCAGTCATGTTCTCAAGCATTTTTGCATAATCATTAATTCCAGAAAGTGTTTATGAAAATTCACATTCTTAGCATTCCAAGCACAGAAGTCCTAAGAATACTACAAACTACCCAAGGGATAGACAATCTTTCTTCTCTTGAAAGGAAAATCTGTTGGGGGCTGCATGCTGGTGGTAGGTTTAACAGGATTACTCTCAAATAAGCAGGAAGAGGGGTTGTTGGGTTTTTTAAGTACAACAGATAAATACAACTACAGTTCTGGAAAAAAAAGTGAAAGCAATACTTTTCTGACTTCAGTGTCTTCCACACATACCCTTGACAAAATCCTACACATTTGTTCTCATATGGATGATGCAGTGTAAAAAAAAAAGTTTCCCAAGCAATATAATCTGAAAAGGTTTTAAAACATCAGTTAATTTTTTTATTAAATAAAATACTGCCCCTTACAATTGCGTCAAATTACATAGAAAGAGTGGGATGTGCTCTGAAAGGCCCAGAAAAAGCAGGTTGAAACAAATAATAAGGAAGGAATTTGAGGTATTGGGCAGGGCACATAAAATGAAGCTGGAAGCCTCAGGTTGTCTACCTGTGATTGATTGATTGATTGATTGATTGATTGATTGATTGGATTGGATTGCATCTATTCCATGCCCTTTACCCAAAAAAGGTATCAGAGCAACTTGCAAGAATCAGTCCTAAGATGGTTCATGCCCTCAAGCTCATAATCTAAAAAAGAAACAACACCCAAAAAATGGAATGGGAGGGGGAAGGGAAAGCAAGCTCAATCACAAGTCACAATGCTTCAAGTTATGCTTCTTGCAATGCAAATTATATAGTTCTGTCTATGCAGATTTTGGATGTTTAGAAGAGCAGCAGCTCCTCGCCAATGTCAGTGGTGGTTCTGGCTGTCGTGCCCTTGTTGAAGAGCAGTTTCTCTCCTAAGCACTCTCCACCCTCCCCCGCACCAGATCATATCCTGGTGACAATTCTGGTCCAAGCCTGGAGGACAGGGCAGCTCTTGCTACACAGTCCTTCCCTCATAGACCATTGGCCTATGACTGACAGCTTGATTGTCCCCTGAGCAAAGGCGGGTTTATCAGTGGAACCACATCCAGCCATCCATTCATTTTTCTCTTTTTTAGAGAGAGAAAGACTGTAGAAGTAAAAGGACTGCTTCAGATATTAGGATCTTTATGTGGAGTGGCATTATGATTGCAGTGTATGGAGGAAGCAGCATGTGACTCAAAGCATCCATGAATAGGAGTGATAATTCATAGATCATTTTTAAACTGTCTCACATAAACTGACACAGGAAACAGCATCTGTGTTAGTTGATGTGCCAGTATAGCATTTTCTTTTCTTTTTCCCTATAGTACCACAATATAAGTAATGGAACAGTAACCAAGTAGGCTCAGAGAGATAATTCTTAAGTAAATGATCCATATGCAGATTTATATGCTCCTGACTTTCCCAAACAGCAAGAAGTTCCAAGGGCAACAATACCCAAAGCACAAGAGGAAGCAAGCAGAATACATGCTCCTGCCAGGCAAAAGATTGGGTGCCTCACATCAATTCTCCGTAAATATACCCTGTGCTTCAGGATGCTTCCAGCCTTCAACTAAAACTGTGTTCACACGCCTATTTACTGCACCTTCACTGCATTTCCAGTGCCATTTTTTTAACCCACATTAACATGATGTTATCCAAAATGCGTATGTATCCTCTACTTTGTTACAAAATACTACTGTTCAGTGTATTGTTTCTCAAACCAGCTTCACACCAATTGGAGTCCTTATGCCATTCCTACTTCATCTCTAGTCAAGGTATAAACACTTTTGCATAGGGTAAAGACATCCCCACCACTGTCGATGTTCCCTGGTGCGTACACAAATAGAAATGAAATTGACACTAATGAAATCATGCTGATGTGAACAGCTTGGGGATAAAGAGCTGTGAAACACATGGGGCAAGAGATCACAACTTCACTGCACTCTAAGACACTAATGAGCACACACCTTAACCCTTAGCTCTTTCTTGCTCACTCTGCTTCTTTCGTCCCTTCATGAATATATTTTATATCATCACACACTCCCCAGTTGGGGTTGAAGTGGGAAGAATAAACTTGTTAAAAGCTGAAGAGTGATATGCAGGTACTATCCAACTATGAGAGTCCACTGAGAAACTATCAGCCACCCTGGACCATTAGCAAGAGCAAGGATAGCTCAAGTCAGTGGAGCATGAGTCTTTAAATCTAAGGGTCGTGGGTTCAGCCAGAGTTTTCCTTGTCCTAAACTCTGGAGTATACCAGGGAGCCAAGCAGTCTCCATGAAGCGGGAGGGGGCACTCAGGGAAAAGATGCTGAAAGAAGCATCTGACCATGACAAGGGACTGGTGCAATATCCACCACTTTCAGATCATCCTCTCCCTACCCCTTTGAGAAAACAAGGTCCGGTGTGGCCTGCCACATATGTTGGGCCAGTGACATACTGGGACAGCCCCACTGTTCTCATGGCAGCTATGGAGTTCTGAGCCAGTCACCAGGCCTCAGTGATACAGACCACATCAGCCTCCTCATTCATAATCACACCATGGACAAGGGGTGACTTATTCAGAGCTGTCCTGGAATTCAACAACAGCAGCTGCAGACCCAAGGGCTGGCTGATAGGACAACTGCAATTCCCCAAGGTGGAAGAGGGGCTGGCACATGGCATAGTCACCAACTGCCTGTGTCGTGTGCCCCTTATCTAGTGTGCCCCACCCCACCCCTTGCCCAGAACCACTATGATTGGGGGCACCCCTGCTCCTCTCTTCCCAGGAACATATTACGTTCCTTAATTATAACAAATTCAAATTTAAAAACACACAAGTTAAAAACCTTTTTAAACAATTAGAGCAATAATAACAGCATTAGAACCTTGAAACAAAATGCCCTAAACAATACCCCAACCCAAGAGTCTGTTCAGCTTTTGTGGCTGGAGTCAGTCAGGGCCTGCGAGGCAGGAAGCAGGTCTTCCAGGATTCACAGCCAAGATATTTCAGATACAGTGGTACCTCGGGTTACAGACGCTTCAGGTTACAGACTCCGCTAACCCACAAATAGTACCTCGGGTTAAGAACTTTGCTTCAGGATGAGAACTGAAATCGTGCGGCAGCAGTGGGAGGCCCCATTAGCTAGAGTGGTACCTCAGGTTAAGAACAGTTTCAGGTTAAGAACGGACCTCCGGAACTCATCAAGTTCTAAACCCGAGGTACCACTGTACTGTACTTTTTGATCCTGAGAGAGGAGTATAAACTAAACCCCAGGAACCTGCATTTACTGTAAGTGAGTGGGGAGAGGAAAATAGAGGTGGCAATGCAAAAAGACTTGTACTTTCATCTAAGTTACAAGCCAGTTTCTCTCAGCATAAAGAGCTCAACTACCCAACACAACAAGACTGTGAAGAACAAACTACATTTTAGGGCCTCTGTCTCAGCCCCACCCCCACAATATGGGCATGATATATTTCAGCCTCATTCCAACTCATCTGTAATATGGCTGCAATATTATTGCACAGTGATATCCAGATGAAAGGCAGTATATAAATGTAATAAATAAATATTTGTCTATGTTTGGATATAATTAGATGTCATTTTGGATCAAGATAGTGAAGTTAAGCTTTTAAAACTGCCCCGATTTTTGTGTTGTGGTTTCTCAGAATTCCCAAGCAACACCAGGTACAAGGTTTCCAGTAAACTATATAATGACACAATCCAAGCTGCATGACAGTATCAAGAAGAAGAGGGAACAGGAACATAGTTACTCAACTGTGTCTTTCTCAAATAATACACAATGTAGAGGACTGCAGGGAGTGTGTACTAACCGTAAGTAATAAAAGGGTGCTACTCCTATAACCTGCATGAATTCTGGGATTCCACAGGAGCATGGGGGAAGAAACAAAGAATGTGATATTAGCCATTTAAAAAGTAGCATCTTTCTAACCATTACGGTATCAAAGATATGCTGTAAAGTGGGTAGCAAATGTGGCATCCTCTAGCTGTTGTTGAACTACATTTCTCCCAGTCCCTTCCAGTATAGTAAATGATCAGGAATGATGGGATTCATAGTTCAACCTTTGGAGGGCACCCCAAGCTGTGAAACCTTGCTGACAATCTATCTGCTTGCCATACCTTGACGTATTCCGCCGCCGCCACCACCCCACCACCCCGAAATGGTATTCTTGTTTTTGTCCTGCACAGTGTCACCACATCATTCGTTTCATACCTTTCTTTAATGGAACTGAAAGCAACATACCTTGGCAATCTTTCATTTAAACATTGACTAGGCCTGGTCCACTTAGTTCCAATAAGGGTGCTGCTCCATGAGCCTTCAGACGGAACCCCAGAACAGTGGCATGTGTCCAAGTGAAACTCAGTTTTTAAACCTACAAATTCCTTTATTATAGTGACTTGGCATGAATGGCATTCTTAAAGAGTTTTAAAGGATACAAAGTGACCTTTTTAGTCTATGACCTTCCTAAAAGTCTTTACATGCTTTCTAAATATACATGATAATTATCCCTTCTGGTAAGGCTATAAAGCTAACATACTATTTCAATTTTGCATCAAATAGCTTTGGTGACATTTCATGAAAGCTGCAGATCTGCAAGGCCAAAAAGCTTTCTCACTTTAGTTACTAAACATTCTATTAGTGGTTGCATTGCCGATATAACATCATGAAAGAGATAATGCTTGCAACATCTTGCCTTTTTTCATAATGATAGGCTAGCTAACAGCAAATAGATTTATAATGCATTTCTGCCATTCAAATACAATAGTGTAACTTCTGTGCCATTTTTCTTAAATGTCACTGTTCTTTTGTGAATACATTGACTTCTCTTTTTCAAATATAATTTGTATTTTTATCCTTCTAGTAAGCGGATGTCATGTTTTTCCTTCTTACTATAGCCGAAAACAATCAGAAAGTTATTTCCCCTCCTTTCTTTTTTCTGTTGCTTTTTTGTTTAGCATTTCTTCTGTTGCCTTAAATGGGCTGTAGGTTTACCATGCACCACATTCATCAGATTTTCTTTCTGTGTTAATTTATGGGAAGGATAAAATACAAAATCTGAAGGTACAATTGTGCCCTCTAGTGTCTCGTGTTCCATGACCATATTTGAGTCATCACATCACTTCACCAGAATGCAACACAAACCTGCCTTTAGGCTTTCAATCATTCATCCAAACTTTTCAAAATGAATGAAATAAGCATATATTTTAGAGAAGTATTTGAAGATTGTAAGTCAAATGACTTTGTCAGATTTCTGATGACCGAATTTAACTATTATATACTGAGCAATTTTAAAGGCATGTTACTCATCTAGGCACATTTCAGTCGAGCTCCAGGCTTGGTTATGGTACCAAAACAGCCTTAGTCCCCCTCACTGATAACCTTTACTGGGAGAGAGATAGTGAAAGTGCCACGCTTATGATTTTCCATGATATCTCTGCAGCTTTTGCTATCACCGATTATGATATCTTTCTGGGATCACTCCGAACTTCTGCTTACAGGTTCATTACCAAAGAACAGTACTAATGACTACTGTTTAGGTCCATGGTATGAATATGTACTATGCATTCCTCAAGGGGCCATCTAATCCCACTGCTCTTTAACACCTATATACAACTATTAGAAGCTGTTATGCATGCAGCATGCAGATGATACTCAATACTATCTCTTGGTTCTACCTGAATCAAGAGAAGGTATTCAGGTGAATCAGTATCTGGACACTGACAGTCGTCCTGTGGGTCAATAATACACAGGTTCAGTAACTGGAATGTTGACCTGTTCTAGTCTATGTAACATTCCCCCTGAGGGAGCAAGTACATAGATGAAAGAGTGCCTTCTCCAATACCCTTCAACTCAAAATTTGTGATCTGGGACATAGGCCAAATTGTGGTCCCACCAGCAGGAATAGTATGAAGAACAGGAACCTACAATAGGGCATTCTTGGCAGTGGCACCCTAGGCTATGGATCTCACCCAAGGGAAAGCAGGCCACCCCCCTCTTTAACTACATCCAGGAAACATGTAAAGACTGTATTTTATTCATTCAGGCTTTTGGCCAATAATTCTATTCAGGTTTTATTCAGCTAGTTTTGATAGTTAGTAAGGCTGTCATTGTGCAGCCCCCATTGAAGGCTTTATAGTGCGGTATCATAATTGTGGATTGCATGAAATCAGAATGGAGCCACCACTGGAGAATTTGTAGTGCCTCATCCCAATTCTGGATTTGCACAAAGTCAGAGTAGGGGAAGGTAGCAAAAGAGAAGGCAGGTTTTATGGCAGTTTTAAACACGGGCAGTTTTAAACACTAGCAGGTTTGAATACAGAGGAGTAACATTTGATTATTTTGAAGAATTATTGTATGTACAACTGACATGGATAGTTGGAAGTCCTTTTTACTTATATATTTTATTTTCCTCCTTATCCCTATATTATTTCCTTTAATAATATTATCTCTTTGTTCCCTTTCCTTTTCTGCTTTGTTTTTGTTTGTCCTCTGCTCTGGTCTTTTATATTTTTTGTGGTCCTCTATTCAGCATTAAAGAGAGGGTAACATGCAGGTGAAGCTGATGAACAGTTGATGAAGATCCCTGAGTGTGATGTGGGGAAGGGAAGAACTACCAGGGTAGGAGGGTGGGAGTGGAAAAGGAAGCCCCCAGGTGAAAACCTGGGAGGGTTCACCTTTCTCTATGTGGGGCAAGTTAAGATTTATCTATGAAAAAGGACTTCTTCTTCTTTAAGTTTCTGGTTTTGCTTAGATTAGTTTTTTATTGTAATGTATTATGAAGATCTTAATAACATTTTATTTTTAAAAAAGAGGGGGAAAGGAGGAAAATGATTCCAAATGGCGCCTGGGGTTCAAATGCAATGCCAACACCCCACCTCAGAAACCCCCGAGATGAGTTTTGCAACAATATCCTGAGAGGTATCCAAACACAGAGAGAACAAACAAACCATTTTTCAAAATATACAGTAGATATTGTCAGACCTATACTTTATAATCCAGTTTCCACTAACACAACTATATGAACCATATCACTTTAATATGCAATTTCCTCCTAGCTGTGAGCTTTATGGATTAATTAAGGATAATTACTCATTATCATGGTCAGTTTGCTAAATTTATGTACTGTATTTCCAGCTTGAATTATTTAAGACATATTAATTATTTACATCTTTTTATTTCATTCAAGGAAGTTATTAGGAGCCAGATGCGGTTATTAGGCTTGGCAGACAAAGCAAAGTGCTGTCTCATGAGGGTAAACTACACAGGGAAGGGAAAGGGGCTGGCTTACTCATGATGACATCTGTGGATTACCAAAGAGATGCAGAACATGCTTTTAACTCCATCAAATGATGAATACTCTGTATTACCTCTCTACTTACTGTCTAGCGCACATTCCGATAAATCCTTGCCCGTGACCTTCACTCTTCCAACTCCAGAACCTTCAAACTGCCCCCTCCAAAAAGAGACTTCTTGCACCTCAAATAAATCCATTTTTGTCCCTTACTGTTCCCTGTGCCTGGCATACTTCTACGATACTACTTCACTCCTCAAAACCCAACTTTGCCATAAAGGTGTTGGCACAAACTTACATTCATAAATTCACTAGGAGAGACAAGAGCCACCATGCCACTTACCTGGCAGATGGGTTGCTATTGCTTACCAGGTGGTGAAGTGAAGCAGCAGGGAGGTTGGCATAGTGCAATGGTACCAGCGGAACTAATCTGATGCTGTTGCTGATTCGTTTGCACCACACTGGCATCCCTACCACCTCCTGCTCCTGGTAAGTGGCTGCTACCCACCTGGCAGGAAGCTAGTGTTGTGGCAGGTCACTTCTGACTGTAATTCAGCTGTAACTGAACAGCATGCATATTCTTCCCATTCCTCTCTCACTTTTTCTCCCCACCCCACAGTGTCCAATTTTAACTTCTTTAAGCAAGGACTAGACCTCTTACACTGACTAGACGTCTTACACTGCATCATCAATCTATGTTTCAATACAACTGGATAGCCTTTTGCATAAAGATGGTGGGCTGAGCCTTTCAAAACTGTACTCATTTTAATCACTGATTTCAAAACAGCAGTGGTGGTGGTGGTGTTTTTTGGGGGAGGTTAAAAATTCCAGAGCAACGCTGTGTACTGGGCTGCTAGTTGTTCCTCACTTCTGAATAAATGGTCAGCTTCAAAAATACAATATGGCAACAGCACAACTTTTTAAAAAATAAACATCTCTTTCCACCCCCACTAAGCTTCTGTTCTATACTAGAGGTTTGCAATCCTCCTCAAATCAAAATAACAAATAGTTGAGCCTTCCCAAGTGTAACTAAGGCCCCATTACACATGACACTAAATATCACTGGGGACCAAATCAGGTCTCCTCTCCCCCCCCCTCCCATTAATAGCAAGCATAAGGAGGGGGTTGATTTTCACTAGGGCCACTCTATCCCCCCCTGCTGCTGTCCTGATGAAAGCAATGTGAAAACAGCCATAAATGAAAATCCTACTTCTCTGCCCTTTCTGAAAATATCACTAGTGGTGTGAGAGCCTGCTATGGAGAAGACCATGTCACTGCTCTTTCCCATGTCAGCATCACCCTTGCAAGGAACTAAAACAGCACTGGCATGGGAAGGAGGCATAGTGCAGACTATTCCCAAAGGAACTCTTACTTTTGACACTATCTTCTTGAGCTTTGGGAAGGGTGACACTTGCAGTGGCTTCCATGCCACAAAAAAGCCAAGAGGAGCCCACAGCAGCTGCAGCTGCTGGAAAACGGTCGTGTAAAAAGGGGCAAGGCAAAAAGAAAAACAATCTCACCGAAGCAAAAACATAAATAGCTGCCTTATGCTCAGTTAGAATATTTATTCTTCCAGCCCACAAACTGGTGGCCTCTAGAGATTGTTGGACTACAACTCCCATCTTTCTTGGTCATGCTGGTTGGGGCTGATGGGAGTTGAAGCCCAAAACTTCTGAAGGTTTGTGAGGGGTGACTGACAGTGACTCTCCAGATGTTCAGGCATATGATTATCACATCATCTGCTTCTTGATTCTTTTAGCTAGAGATGGCAGGAACTGAACATGGGGCCTTTTGCATGCAAAGCATGATGTAATCTACAACTGAGGGAAAGTCACCCCAGCATGTTTCTGCAGAAAACAATTCAGGAAAAGGGTGGTGCATCCATCTCCCCCAGCCATGGTTTTCATCTCTATAAGGGTGCCCACCTCCCATTTTAATAACATTAGGTTAGTGAACTTTTCTGTCTGGGCATTTTCCAGCCATCTAAAATGGATATTCCATATATAGTTTCCTGACAGCAGTAAAAGTATTTGCTGCATTCCAATTCTGTTTGGAATCCAACCTCAGAGGCTTCTCCCCACCTAACATTTGTTTTTTTTCCAGTCGGGTGGATTTGACACAAATTCTTCTCTAGGGTTAGAACTGATAAAAATACCAGTGATTAAACACTGGAGCTTTTCATTCCCTCTCGCCTTGCCAGGCCCAACACCAGCCTCAGTTTATATCTGTGCAACCCCACTGAGAATGTGGCACTCTGTCTATGTACTGTAGCTTGTTTAAAGCACACACTGAGAGACAAAACATTAAACCCTGTTTGAAAATTTGGTCTTTCAGGATTCTCTGAGGCTCTTTTCTATGAAAGGACAACATGCAGCCCCAAATTTAAAAGCATTTTCCATTCACGACACAGATTTTGCCCTCTGACACTCTTGCCTCACTGTTAGCTCTTAGTCTTGAAATTGCCTTAGGCTGCAATCTTATATGTACTTACCTGGAAGTAAATTTTATTGACCTCAAAAGAGCTTATTTCTGAGTAGACATGAATAAGATTGCACTGTTTCTTTTTATCCAAATCTCTCATGTGCATATAGAAGCTAAAGAAAATTTCTGAAACTTCTTGAACAAGTAACATAATCTGGAACAGGTTTTCCTGTGTTGTGAATTGTGTTTAGTGCTAATACATTTGCATCTCCTTTAACATTTCACAGATGGAAATAGTCGCACACCAGCATACTTGCAACAGCCCTATTCTAACACCATGGATTGCTGCCGGAGAACTCCCACGCACACTATTACACATTGTAGAAGGTTCTTCTGTGCTGTGTTCATTTACTCTGCAACAGACTGTTCTGCACTGGCTTGCTTCCTCATCACAGTTTCCTTATTTGTTTGTTTAGACTTACTTTTGAGGCCCCTGGAGCTTAAGGTTGCTGGGTTGCTGGGGGTTTTTTTTTAAGTTAAAGAACACTTAATCTCACAATGAATCTGGCTGCAGCTATTATACTCCTAGGTTTGCCCTAACTTTTCCAAATGTTGAGAAATTCCAGGGGTGCTGTGCTTACTCAGGTTTTGTTTCCTCTGGGAAACAAGCCACTGGGGAGCATAACAGGGATTTATAATGTGCAGCTGGAAAAATGTTAGATGTTTGATTATATAAAGTACAAACACTGGGGGAAACAAAGGTGTGAACTATCTCCAGGCAAGAGCCCAATGCATCCCACTGTTCCACTGTTCCACAGTAAGACAGGGACTTCAACCAGCTCACTTGCACATATGGACTGCTTTAATATGAATCCTCATCAAGCCTCACTCTTAAACCTTCACCCTTATGTAAGTCAGACAATGAACTGACAAAACGAAGTTGATAGTTGCACGAAATGTTTTGATTCCAACCCGCCCCCCCATAATTATAACTTCGGAACTGAAAACACCACATACTCAGTTCTTGCAACTAGCAATGAGCTATTTGTTACACTATTTCAATTATTGATTTTTGCAAAACTACTGTGAAATACTCCTCAATAGATCTTTGACATGTTTTATTTCCCCCTCTACAGAGCGGCTTGCCTCCTTCAGCTCCAACCGTGTAATTTTGGTCTGAGCAGAATCCAAGTACATAGCCATAATAATAATTTAGTGTCACGATCCTAATCCAAATATACTCACATTTCTTTGACAGATGCCCATGATTTCACTTTTAACTGATCCATTACATCTCCAAAATGTTACTTCTCTGTATGAAATGTCAACTAATCATTTATTTTCTACGTTACGCATGCATTGTTCTGTAGTTTAGACACTTGAAACTTATTTTTTTAATTAAAAAAAAAAAAGGGAACGCTGACTATTTCCAAGGACACATTCACATTAAGAATACAATGTGGTCCTGCTAGTTCATGCATAGAGTTGTAATTTGCAATTTCTGCAACCATGGCAGCACACATTTCCTGCAATAGCTGTAGGAATTGTTTCTGGGATTCAGAGCCATACCATGACTGTGGACCACCATATGTGTATCTCTAGACTTAGTGTGTGTGTTCTCCTGAGGTCAGTGGATACTGGAGCCTGCAACATTAACACACAATATTTAAAACAGATTTAAACAACAATATCAGTTCCAGCCAATTTAGAGGTGTTATACCATCTGCCAAACACAGGAACCGACATCTGTATTGTCTTCTACACCTGAAGTGGGTGAGACCTGAACACATAAGACTCACTAGCTTGGGTCCTACCCACAGACTCTGAGGCTCCCATTCAAGCATCAGAAACCCTCATACTAGCTAGTTACAGCCCAGATGAAACATTATAATCCTCACATGGATATGTTCCGAGATGCAATCCATAAATAATTTACAGTGGGAGAAACTGACATTTCCCCTTTTCTTAAGTCTTTCTGGCCTGAGAAGTCTCCTCTTTATTTCGATTGTGGCCCCAATAAATTGAGATATGGCTCCATTTTGTGCTATCTTAGTCAGACCTCTGCTCCTAATAGCGTGAGATAATGTATCAGCAAAGCATTGCTTAAAAGGATTCACAATAAATGGAAATGTACGCAGATTTCTTATCTTTTAGGTTGTGACAGATGCATATTTATTGTCTTACTGAGCATTAAAAAAATTCAATATGAGAACCTTTTATGCTACTCTGATATTCATAGTTAAAATATTCATTAGCCTTTTCCTGAACTATAAAGAGACAGCTGCATTCAGACACAAAGTAGCTTGGAACTTTGAATGTGAATGACATGTGCCCCACCCACGATTTTATACAGTGTTTAATTCAAGGCACTTTCTTGTGCGTCATCTGCTGATTCTGTGAAGTGTTGGCTCCTAGACAGCTAGCTAGCAACACAGTAGCATAGTGTAGCATCATGATCACAAAGCCCCATTTTTTCACAAAGGTACACTAGCACAAGCAAATCTTATGCACGAATGCACCTATCCACCCACCACCCACCAAAGAGAAGTGTTCATTCTACTGTGAACCTACTGGTCATTCTACAGAACTTACATATTGGATCAGAAAATGGTTGTTCGAGCATAAATAATGTGCAAGGAACAGTGAAATAAACACAGCTGATTGTAACCAATTACTGCAATACAAAGGACTATGATAGCACAGCACTAACAATACCTGAAATAAATGGCTATATGAAGGTTATTTAAAGTTCATTAGATTTCCACTTGAAATAGTGGGAAACAGTAACCCAGGTTAATAAAAACAGCAGGCTTATTTAGGACTATAAGCACATCAGGTACTCTAAGGGGAAATAAATTTGTAGAGCACTAAAGGATGCAACGGGACGCGGGTGGCGCTGTGGTGGGACGCGGGTGGCGCTGTGGGTAAAAGCCTCAGCGCCTAGGGCTTGCCGATCGAAAGGTCGGCGGTTCGAATCCCCGCGGTGGGGTGCGCTCCCGTTGCTCGGTCCCAGCGCCTGCCAACCTGGCAGTTTGAAAGCACCTTCGGGTGCAAGTAGATAAATAGGGACCGCTTACTAGCGGGAAGGTAAATGGCGTTTCCGTGTGCGGCTCTGGCTCGCCAGAGCAGCGATGTCACGCTGGCCACGTAACCCGGAAGTGTCTCCGGACAGCGCTGGCCCCCGGCCTCTTGAGTGAGATGGGCGCACAACCCTAGAGTCTGTCAAGACTGGCCCATATGGGCAGGGGTACCTTTACCTTTACCTTTAAAGGATGCAAAGCCCAAGACTTATCCTTAACAACATCATAGGAACTATAATTTATTGATTGTAACAGTAACATATTGCAGAACACTTTTTATCAAGATGTCCAAAGGCTCACATTCACTACCCATTTTATCCACTAACCATTCCATCCACTTCATTCAAACGTAAAATGAGTAGATGATTTATTCCCATCCTAGCAACCAGGGATTAACAGAAGCAGGGGAAGAAACTAGTAAAATAATGCCATTGCTGAACATGTTTGTGAAACATTGAAGTACCATATGGCCAAAAGTTCATTCCAGTTTGCTCTCTTTTTAAAAAGTTTTTGGTTTTTCACATTGTAGTCTCATTTTTTGTATTAAATAGAAAACTAAACTTTAGACAGGCTTTGGCTTGGATTTCCCATCATGGATAGGCTAATTTTTATGTTACATGGGAGTGGAAGAGTGGTTGTTGTTGAAAGTTTTTCATTTTCTTCATGTTTAATCACTCAGAGCTTCAAATCCCCAAATCTAACCTTTATTTATTAACAAAATGTGATTTTGTTGGTGACTAAATTTAAACTAGTAAGACCTTGTTATCCTGAGAATAATTCCTGTTTGCTATATCTATGTGTCATAGCAAAAAACTTGTATGTGCAACAGTGCATATGCACAAAAACCTTTCAACATTACCTCCCCTAATAAAATGAAATAAGTTTAGGTCTCAACTGATTCAATCGTAAATAAAACACAAGTCTTTTCCAGAGCTGAATGACCCTCTTTTGGCCTCCTTTGAGATTTGCAAGTAAAATCAAAGATGTTTTCTGAAATGCAAATTGTACTTTCCTATGATGTATCAACAGATGGCCTTCATTCGTCCTTACAGACTAATTTCCAATGGACCAAGTTTTGTGTCTAAAATTTAATAATGCTAGCACTAAAGAATTAGATTTTTTTTTAAAAAATACAGCATCAGAAGAACATTTGGCTTGACTATTTTCTTGCATATGTGTACACAGATGTAAGATACAAAATATGACATGTGCATACCATTACACATGTAATTGACAAGTACATGTTTTGCTATGCATACATGTTTTAGAAAGCACCACATGTCTTTGTAAGGCAAATTATGTGCTCTGACAATTTTCACACATGACTGTGCACCTAGGGTTTACAACTTTTTATTGTGACATCTCTGCAGCGAAAAATGTAATATGCAAAATTGCTCTTTACATGCTTCCTTATTAATGAGCTCACAGAGAAATAGTCACACAGCACACTTTAGCCAAGTTGACCCAGGGTTGCATTCAGTGAAGTTTTCCTGTTTGCACAAGGACTTCCACTTGTACAGCAGAACCTCCTCAACCTCTCCTTCTCCTGTGCACACTAACTCTGTGAGAAGTATTTCACCAACCCTCCAGAGCAGATTTGTGAGTGGGGATGAGCAAGAAAGAGAGGAGAGGGAGGGGAAGTTCTGCTGTGCAATTGGAAGTCCTAGTGTAAATGGGAAAGCTTCATTAGATACAACCCATATACATTTTCTCTGGCACTAAGGCTGCAATCTTTAGCATGGTTACTGGAGAACTCAGTGAACTTATTTCCACACTAGGTGGCTATTACATAATTGCCATTCACTGCTCTGAACTGGTTTTTATGGGGTATCTACATATTATCATCAAAACAGTGTCCTCTGTTTTCCCCCCACACTCTTTCCATCTTTTCTCAGGTGGCAGAAGTCAAACTTTTGCAAGGAAGGAGACAACAACACAGTCTCCACAGATACGGACAGGAAAAGGCACAAACTGAGGTACATGTACTGATCTTCACTATAGGGACAGGGATTGTGCAACTGTTATGGGGAACACTTTGGCATATTAACTGCTGTATGGAACCTCAATTTTAATTATACTTCCAGCTGATAGTGGGAAGAGCAAACTTCTTCAAAGCCTTAGATGTCCCTAGTGTAGCTGACTAAATAAGCATGTATCGCTACTATCCTGTGAGCAATTATTTAAGATTAAGCTCCACTGAACTCAATGGGAGTTACTTCTGAGGAAACACACATAACTGTGAGATTAACTCTCTGTCAAATCGTCAAATAGAAAATGGGCATTAATTGGTTCACCATCTAGTACCAATAATACAAACAATACTAGCAATCTTTGCCACCATACGGTTTCACAGTCCATCTTCAGCTTGTTCTGTCTCTTCCCTTTGCTGGAAAGAGCCCTGGAACATGAACTTTGACATCAACTGCTGCACAAACACCCATGTATAAAGTAATGCAAGTGTAAGCCACTTTGGTAGTCAATCTGACTCTAAATATAATACAAACAAGCATAAAATATCATAACCAGGAATAATTTGCAACATTTGTAAACTTTTCTGAAATATGTGCTTCTTTCCTTTATGCAGGACCTTCTAAAACAATATATGACCAGAACCTTTTTCAACCTGAGAGCCACATTTCCTCATGAGCAACATTCTAGGGGCCACATAGTAGTGGTGGGTGGGACTAGATGTGAAAGTAGGCAGAGCAACTGAAGTGAAACTTGTCCAGTAGGTTACATTCCAACCATGCAAAAGACAGAATTTTCTACACACACACACACACACACACACACACACACACACACACACAGTTCTTCATCCTGCTTCTAGGCAAGCACCAGGCATTATCACAGTTTAAGATGTGGCTTGCGAGAGACTGTTTAGCCTGTGAAGAGTCAATATCTGAATGACACAAGGTTACCCATGTCTTCTGTATGATAACAATAGCACCTGCCATGGGAGATATGTCGTGGAACAGAGATGCATCTGGGGGGATGCTGAGGTATGCATACCCCTAAACATTTTGTGAATCTAAGTTTGGCCTCACTGAGGGGCAGTATTTCAATATGAGTAGGTATATGAGAGTACACCTAAACATTTTTTTAGAAAAAAAGCACTGAACAGAGACATACACTTGGGGAAAGGGCTACAATACAAAATTACAGAAAAATATTTTCAAAAAATCATAGGGTTGTGTTTTAGAAGATGCTGTTTTATTTCCATACTTCTGACTCTCAATTGCTTTTCTCACATCAACTCCTCCCTCTAGGTATCTTCTTTCCTTTCTGCCAGTTCCTACCCCCAGACAAAGATTAACAGGTGCATTTTTTTTCTCTGTGCATTTATATATGTACAAAACTGTTTATTTTATTCTCCAGAGTCATCAGAATCGCAACCACTGACCATCCCCTCCACTTTCTCCTGCTAGATATACAGTATATAATCCTGCTCCTGGGCATACTCCATTTTCACAATGACACTGGGATCTAGCATCAGTTAACTGTACCAGCAGTGAAAATTAAAAAGATTAAAAAATACGTTATCTTAGAAAACTATCAACAAAAGAGGCTCAGACAGGGGATGGTGGGGAATTTACATTTACACTGACCGTAGATAGACACCTTTCCTAGATCTATAGCGATCAACTTCTTGTGCTATGGAGTGGTAAATCAAGAGGTAATCAATTTATGAAATTCTTGTTTGCTTTTAAAATAAGAAAACCTCTCAAAGTGGTTTGCAAAACAACAACATCAACAAACCAACCCAAGAAAAACAAAGAAAAAAACTACAGTCATAATTTAACACATACCAAAAGTTAAAATACTAGAACGCATTAAAATCACCTCCACTTTCCAAGCATTTACCAAAACACAGAAGCAAAAAAAGGACAAGGCGGCCATTATCAGAAGCAATCACTGTCCTAAGGTCCTCCACCTATGAAGCACAATTGGCCCACTTGACCCAGGTTTGGTCGCAGTGGCCTAGAGCATGCAAAGAGTGAGGCTGGCTCAGCTGCACTACATTGAGGTGACTTGCTTCAGATGACCCAAGCAACAAGCTTTATGGGAAGAAACATGTTTTATTAATGTTCATTCTGTTTATACTTAAATATCTCTGCTGCTTTTCTATCGCAAGATATGCTTCAGGATATTACTGAGGGGAATCCTGCCTGATTGCCAATGGGACACAAGTAAAATGCACGGTAATTGAAATCACAAAATAGCCTGCTGTAAGGTTCTCTTAAATCCACCAGCGAAGACAAGTATCAGATTTCTTCAATATAATGTTGTTTCAGGGAATAGTTTTAGCTCTGAGCTGTGCTAGCTGCCTTGCACATAACTCCCAGCCGCAGTTAAATAAACCTTCCAGAGGGTTTCCCGCCAAAAAACATACCCAAATTCTTAAAAGGATAGAACTTTCTTTTTCTTTTCTTTTTAAAGTAACACTAAAAATCAGTAATAAACAACAGTACAACAAGGTAATATCAGCACACAATAACTTTCAATAAGTGTGTCTTGCTTTCTTCTGGCTTTGTTAAAACCTTTAAAAATTGTATTAGTTTCTGATGCCTGTTTGCTCATAGTTTTCTTTTAATGGGATTTGGGGAGTTTTCTCCCTCCAAAACATACCAAACCACAGGCTCCCACACACTAGTTACACAAAAGAGGTTCTTTTCCCTCACAACCCTTTCAGGGAGAGCACTTCATAATTTTATACTTCTCGGGTGCATTCCTTTGAACTTAACTAGCACTACTAACTTTGTTTAATTGCCAGTTTAATACTTAGAAAATTGCCTTCTGATTTTCAATGTGCAGTCATTAACGGTTGAATAGATGGTGTGCTCACAGTTGTCTTGAACCTAAATAATTCTCTCACATCTATTAAAAATGACTATAATAATGAAGGGCATTGCTTATGCTTTCTGTGCCTTTTTTTTTTTTTTAACCAGACCAAGCCGCTTCACATCAATGTGCCTAGCATAATAAGCATACTACTATAACAGCTTAAATGTTTGGCAGTCACATGGATTCTGTGAGAGAAGCTCAACCATTTCCATACACAACATGACAAAACACTCCAGCACAAAAATAATATATGGGGAAAGATACCTTCTTATTCGGGACTGGCCCAAGACATTTTGCTGCCTAAGGTGAAGGGCAAAATGACAACTCCCTCCAAGCCACGTAGGGAAGCTAAGACCAGCAGTCGAATCTTACTTCAGTACTAGTGATGGGATAATACGCTTCACTGCACCTGAGGGCAACAGCCCAGCCACACCTGTGCATTTAAAGCACTATCATCTCATTTTAAACAGTCCTGGCTCCCCCCAAAGAATCCTGGGAACTGTTGTCTGTTAAGAATGCTGGGAGCTGTTTAGGACACAGCTGACGATCACAAGAGAGGTTTAAAAGTTCATCCCTCTTCCCAGGGAACTCTGGGAAATACAGCTCTGTGAATGTCTCCTAACAACTCTCAGCACCCTAACAAACCAAAGTTCCCAGGATTCCTTGGGGAAAAGCACAAACAGTCAACTGTTCAAAGTAGTATGATATTATTTTAAATTTATAAGGTTTGATGGGACCTTTGGGGATGCAGGGCATGTCAGCCCAGTCCACTCCCCACAGCTGCATCCGTCTAATGGTGGGGTTGGGCCTGTTTATATTTGCTGCATACTAGGCCAGCTTCAGAATTCCAATAGCAGATACAGCAAAATAATAGTATTTTTTTAAAAAAAGAGAGGACAATGAACTGTATCTACTGGCACAGAGCTTCCTAAAGTAATATTCTGTGCATTTGGTTTCTTAACACCGTATTGAAACAATAGTTTTAGTTTAGCTCAGACAGTGACCCTCCCTTTTACACACACAACACCAACACCACCCTCTCATGTTGCCTGGTGCTTGACAAAATTACTGTTCTTATAGTCCCAGGCAGGCAGCAACAAGAGGTTTATTGAGTCCTTGGAGGAGTGCCATACACACTGGTGATTTGCATTTGGCGTGGTGGCTCAGAAATGTCACAGGCCTGTTTTAATAGTACTTTTAGAGAGCAGAAGTTAAGCCCCCTAATTTCAGTAAGACTTAGAGCCACTCTAGATGTCTTTTTTATTGTGCATTCATGATTATTTGTGCTTATAATGCTACTGGGGTAGTCATACACAATCCCACTTTCAATAGAGTTTGCGGCTGCAAAATTTTTGGGGTGGTCACACTTCATTTCTAATCAGTGCATACCCCATAACTTCCTCCTGAAATCCTGTAACATTTTATACCACAAATCTGGTTTATTTTTGCATCGCTTTTGTTGCACTATAGCCCCTCCAGACAGCAATAATGTAGTAGTAACATTAGGGAAGCATTACAGAGCAAATTAGAACAGAATAAATCCAGCCCAAATGTACTATTATTCTGTTAAAAACATATTGTGGAATACACCTGGACATGAGTCTGGAAGTTCCCTAGAAGGTGTGCTTAGGATTACAACCTTATGGGTATTATCAAAAACTAGATTTAAGTGGACAATATATTGGCTTTCAACTAAACAAATCCTTCTTGGTGGTTGTTATGGATTTTTGTTTTGTCATAGGCACCAAACTTTGATCACAGCCCAGTCAATTCTGACAGTTCATGTAAATATAATATTGTTGAGCAACAATGGACTTTAAAAGGGTAGGCAGCTGTGGAGCACACTTCAGTCTGACAATTAATTGTAATTGTTGCTTATTATAAATACAGGGCTAATTAAAATTATCTAGCTACAGATAATTTTGAGACTAATTTCCATGACTTTGTTTTCAGATGTCACAGGCCTAGCTGTGACACTGATTACTTTGACCCACACTGCAACCTAACGTGTCAAGGGAGCAATTCACGGTCGGTACTTCCTTGCATATGCTACAGTATTCCATATACAGCAGCATCCCTTATGATACATTATGGATCTGGGTGACACAACCAGCCCCCTGCACCCAATTGTGGTACTTTCCTGAATTTGGGTTAGTACCTGCCAGTGTGCTGATTACTAAGATCACATCTACACCAAATATTACAGGGCTTCTACAGCAAGGCCTTTAAATGTGGCTGAGGCATTATTGCTCTTGTACAATCAGCTGGAAGTGAAATTAAAATGATTGTCCCACACAACACTTACAATGCAATCCTATGCACATTTGCTCAGAAGTTCAGCAAAAGGTATACACAGGAATGCAGCTTTAAAGAGCATTATTTTTTCCTGCTAAATATCTACAACTACCTACTTTTCAAACATATTTATGTGTGAATCAAATGGAAGTGAACCTCTTGCCATATATATATATATATATATGGAACAGTGTCCAGATATGGAGCTTCCTTTTCATTCTTCTTCATCATGCAGGACCACATGATGACCACTTGAATTTGGACATGGTAGTGTACTTGGAGAAGGCATCCTAGCATGGCTTGCCTGGGTCCTGGTGACAGCAGAAACATGAATACTGCCCTGTCTGTGAAATCTAGCAACAGGCAACTGCATCTAATACTGGAGTTCTGATGCCTGCCCCCCTACACAAACTTGCAACCCTAGGTGACTTATTCTCTCCCATGAGGTCAGAGCTGACATGACAGAGAATCTAGCTGCACCTTTCTCCCTTTCCCATTAAAAAAATACTCAAGAAGCTTAGGCAATATGATGCTCTCTCCTTTCTCAGGGAAATTTGGGGGTTTGGGGGTGGGGTGTTCGGATGGGACAATCATATTGTGAGATGTGGAATAGGCCATAAAAACAATCTTAAACTGGTGTAACAGTGATTCCCCCCCCCCCCCAAGGAACTCTTGGAGCTGTACTTTCAGGAGGGAGGAACTTATCTAGGTCCTTACCGAACTACAATTCCCAGAATCCTGCCCTGACAGCAAAACTTCTCCTCCTCCTCCTCCTCCTTCTTCATAGTTTGGCAAACTGTATAAAACTAATATAACTTGTAATATAGAAGTGTGATTTTACAGCAATATAGATGTAAATCTTACAACCTATTTTAATGCCATTTTTTTTAAAAAAGGATCATAGCATCAAGATGCATTTCCCCACAATATGAGGACAAAGGGGACAAATAGACATTTTGAAAATGTTTTGTTTTATAGCTATTGTGTTTCCAGAAAGTGCACAATTTGTTCCTGTTTTCTTTTAACGCTCAAGACAAGCTTTAAGAAAAAGAAAAAAGTACTGTCTTGTATGGTTCCAAGTGAATATGGAATTAATTTTGTTCACAGTAACCACATATACTGTATTACAAATGTTCCTTGCTAATTTCCGCTAGAACCTCACTTTGCTCTGGGTTACTAAGCACCCAATTAGCCTTCATTCAAGTATTAACCTCATTTTAACATTTCTGTTAACAGCTGCACTAGTAACTACCCATGCTGGATCAGGCACGGTGTCTGTCACACTGGAACAACACCATGGAAACAGCTACCATTGACAGATGTAGTACTATAGGGTACAGAGAAGTGGGAAGAGAGGAAAATGTCAGGCTAGTGGAAGGACTTAAGGCTGTATTAAGGAACCTTCAGACCCATTAAAATCCAGGAATAAAAATACAGTTATACTCACTTGCTAAGCAAAGCAATTATAAAGGGTATTGCAACCAACAGAAATCATAACAGGATGCAATCATTACCACCCTTTGCTTAGTTTAGGATGCTGCTATAATTACATCAAGGCTGCTTACACACTCTACCTTCGAAGCGCATTTCCCTCTTCCAAGAATTCTGGGCACTGAAGTTTGTAAAGCGTGTCCTCCCTAAAAGAGGGCACGTGTTGCGGTGAGACCTGGAGACTGACCTTCTTGTTGTGGGTGGGTATACTGGACAGCCACAACACCCGACTGGTAGGTCCCCCGTTGCTGGGTTTAATCTGGCCAGTGGGGTGCTGTCTTAGCGGATCGAGGAACCTATAAATACCAATGCACATGACCCAGAGCTTCCTCTTTCAGCTTGTGCATCGGAACACCCACCCACCTCTCCCTATATTTAGGGAATTTTGTGATTGACCTTGCTATGCCGTCATGTGTCGTCTGTCATTGGGACGGGGCATGGCAGGAATTTCCCCCACTTGGCTGATTGGCTATTGCCATTTGGGTTTCCCCTGCCACGTAGCAAACCGTCACAACTTGTAAGGTTGCGGATAGACACTTGTTCAGGTGATAGGGGTGGGGGAATGGTCTCGCCATCCCTATGTGAAGGATATTCCGTTAAAGGAATCCAGGGACTCAACTTGGTTTGGTCAACCCCCAGGAGGGGGTTGTGCCCGTGCCTGAGTCCAGGGGAGCATTTGGGGAGTGGACATAGCCTGTACCCAGGCTTTCCACCTACCCCAGGTGTTCACCCTTGGCTGACCTATGACAGAGCTCTGGGTCAGCGCTACCTGCAAAGGTGCAGGGAGCTAGTTGAACCAGAGCCTATGCAACCACTCACTTTCTGTAATCCATAAAGTTGTTTCCTAAATTCCACCAAAAACCAAACTAAAATTTGAGTCAAATGTGTTTTTATTTAGGGGGGAGGTCTCTGGGTCTGAACATGCAAAGGGTTTCTGAGAATTATAACGCTGTGAGGGATAAACGACAGTGCCCAGAATTCTTCAAGGGAAAGAATGTCCTTTGAACATGCTTTAAAGGTACAGTTGTACTCAGCCAAGCACAAGCTATTCCTTTCACAACTGCAGCTCTGCACTGCACTGCAATAAAATGCAAGTTGTTACCTTGAGGATTGTTTCTGAGTAGGTCTACTTATTTACCTTAACCATACTAATCATCACTATGGTCAGGGTGCATATGGAACTGCCACATTTTAATGTAGAAGGTTACATTATCTTTTGTAAAAGGGTGTATATTGAAATGCTTCAGAAATAAAGAGTACCGTCATTTCCTGCACAACTGTTCCTTAATCTTTACCTGTGTATTTTCTGAGCCTGTTTGATCTCTAGATAAGTCACTTCAGCTATAACAAGGTGTTCTGCACCCTCTGCAAACACTTAAGGCAGGCAGAGAAGATGAAAATAGACAGGTCAATGGTCTTTAGAAGCTTCCATGGATTACAGATGCCTTTCTAAAAACATATGCCAAATGGGAGAACGCCAGCAAATAATGCATAGCACAAAGTAAGTTCCTACTGGATTCAATGGGTTTTACCCTCCAATAAGTGGGGACGTGGGTGGCGCTGTGGGTAAAACCTCAGTGCCTAGGACTTGCCGATTGCATGGTTGGCGGTTCGAATCCCCGTGGCGGGGTGAGCTCCCGTCTTTCGGTCCCAGCTCCTGCCCACCTAGCAGTTCGAAAGCACCCTTAAGTGCAAGTAGATAAATAGGTACCACTTTATAGCGGGAAGGTAAACGGCGTTTCCGTGTGCTGCGCTGGTGCTGGCTCGCCAGAGCAGCTTTGTCACGCTGGCCACGTGACCCGGAAGTGTCTCCGGACAGCGCTGGCTCCCGGCCTCTTAAGTGAGATGAGCGCACAACCCTAGAGTCGGACACGACTGGCCCATACGGGCAGGGGTACCTTTACCTTTAAGTGGGATTAGGGATTGCACCTAAATTCAGCAATTATTCAAACCCTGCTCCACAGTCACAATTTATGGCACAATTTAGAGCTGCTATACCAGACTGCATAAAGTCTGGGAGACAGAAAGGAAACAACTGCTATGTAGCTATAACTGCTTCAGACTATTAGTTCTTGGATAGAATATCAAGATTCACAAATATGATTATTGACCTAAAGTTTAAAATTAAGATGTGGCCCAAAGAGGGTCTAGAAGTGGCAATTAGCCTATAACGAATATGATGTCAAGATAACTGATGGCTACGCCCTAGTTATAGAACGTCATCGGGATGATTGCTAAACCTGAGCATCTTCCAAAAGTCTGGCATAACCTTCTTGTATGAGCTTATTGGAATCTATCAGGGCTGCAGTTGTAATGTGGCCAGTGCCTCCTGAGCTGATGACCTGACATGTCCAAGCCTTTGCACCACCATCTATCTATAACCAGAAAAAGAGAACTACTGTATAGGGAATTCCACCCAAGGTTCAGCTAGTGAGCTATTTTAACAGGTTGCATTTATATGTGCTTACCTTATTTAACCATAGCTTTAACTATACGGACCTTTGTCAGCAAGGTGATGTCCCTGCTTTTTAAGATGCTGTCTAGGTTTGTCATCACTTTTCTCCCAAGAAGCAGGTGTCTTTTAATTTCGTGATTGCTGTCACCATCTGCAGTGATCATGGAGCCCAAGAAAGTAAAATCTCTCACTGCCTCCATTTCTTCCCCTTCTATTCGCCAGGAGGTGATGGGCCCAGTGGCCATGATCTTAGCTTTTTTGATGTTTAGCTTCAGGCGGATTGCCAAAGAATTGATGCTTTTGAATTATGGTGCTGGAGGAGACTCTTGAGAGTCCCTTGGACTGCAAGAAGATCAAACCTATCCATTCTGAAGGAAAACAGCCCTGAGTGCTCACTGGAAGGACAAATCCTGAAGCTGAGGCTCCAATACTTTGGCCACCTCGTGAGAAGAGAAGACTCCCTGGAAAAGACCCTGATGTTGGGAAAGCTTGAGGGCACAAGGAGAAGGGGACGACAGAGGACGAGATAGTTGGACAGTGTTGGACAGTGTTCTCGAAGCTACTAACATGAGTTTGACCAAACTGCGGGAGGCAGTGGAAGACAGGTGTGCCTGGCATGCTCTGGTCCATGGGGTCACGAAGAGTCGGACATGACTAAATGACTTAAACAACAACAACAACCTTATTTGAACAAGGCGATGTCACCTGCAATGAGCATACACAGGATACAAGTTGATACAAAGCAAAACTCCAGAGCACATGAAGCACAGTGTATGAGGAAAGCCTTATATGTAAGAGAGTCTATGGTAAAAGTCGGCTATTACTCCCTGCAAAAGTTTCTATCTCGGGACCTCTCATATGCACTCAGGAATTAAATTCTGTAATTGTACTTTATACTAACTGAGCCTGACAACTATTTATTCTTCTAAATATCGCACTCAAGAGAAGTGTTCTCCTGCTATAATTAAATATAACATGTCTTACTGATGAATGCCAAGGCAAAGAAAAATCAAGTATCAAGAATAATAAACACAGGGGCAAACCTGAGCTTCATGTAGCATTTTTTTATTCAAATAGCTGCCTTTTTCATTCCTTGTTATAATACTAAATATATAGACGATCTGGTGTAGAAGATGAACATTCTGCTGTAACAATAAAGCTGCACTGCTGGCAGTTTAATGCACGAATTTACAATTTAAATTTACATCCATTGCACTCCAACAATTCACAGCTTGGATGCATCAAGTTAACTACTTAAAGTTCTCGTATTGGTTAGGCAGTAATAATAATTTTACAGGAGTGCTTACACTTCATGTGCTCACAAATTACATGGCAGTTTCTGGGCAGATTCATAAGCATTTACCTTCTGGGGGGCCCAGATAGTAGGATGAATACATACCACATTATCCAGCTCATGCAGATGTATCCAGATCTTTCTTGAGTCTGTGATGGTTCTTTGTTTCTGCATGTGGTCCATGGGTGCTATTCCAGAATTGCATGCATCTAACATTTAAAAGTGGGACGCGGGTGGCGCTGTGGGTAAAAGCCTCAGCGCCTAGGGCTTGCCGATCGAAAGGTTGGCGGTTCGAATCCCCGCGGCGGGGTGCACTCCCGTTGTTCGGTCCCAGCGCCTGCCAACCTAGCAGTTCGAAAGCACTCCCAGGTGCAAGTAGATAAATAGGGACCGCTTACTAGTGGGAAGGTAAACGGCGTTTCCGTGTGCGGCTCTGGCTCGCCAGAGCAGCGATGTCACGCTGGCCACGTGACCCGGAAATGTCTCCGGACAGCGCTGGCCCCCGGCCTCTTGAGTGAGATGGGCGCACAACCCTAGAGTCTGTCAAGACTGGCCCGTACGGGCAGGGGTACCTTTACCTTTACCTTAACATTTAAAAGCCATATCTGTGTCTAATCTAAATGCATTAAAGTTGTAGACACTGATTCTTGCATCTATAGTGTTCCTTTACCTAATTAGCCATTTTCTTTTCTGTGTTAACCTCTGTGATGCTTTTGTGGGGTGCTATCATATCCCCCTCCATGACCTTTTTGCTTGCCTTAACTGAACAAGCTTTATCATTATCTGCTTGTAAGATAAATGGTCTGTTCCTCTGATCATTTTGGTTGCCTGGTCTCATGTGTTTCAGCATGAATGCCTCCTTCTTCAACCTTAATAATTTAGAGTGGGCACATTATTGAACGCACAATCTTAACAAGGCCTGCTACAAGGATGTCAGTACTTTCCAAAGCTGTCCGTCTCAACAAAGCTGATATTCCAAAATGAGAATAATAGATGATGGGGGTCAGGTGCCAATTTAGACTGGGGAATGGTGCCATAAAAAGAGTTCTATACTTCACCACCTCGTGTTCTGGTTCTAATTTTCAGTTCATGTGGCCTGCTTTGCAGTAAATAATAAAAATGGTCACAACTTTCTCATGTCAGATGTGTTTTGGCCCATAGTGCAGTTGCACTTTTTGATCATCTCTGAAGACTTAATTTTTGTACTGGGGCATCAAAGACACTTAGGGATTTAACATTATATAAAATCCTTACACTGATATCTTTTTCCTCTTCAATCATTTCCCGCTGCTGAATGTCCCACCCAGTGATGCAAATGCTAATTATCTGTCCCCAGATGCATGACCTTGAACTCTACACTACTGAAGTTCAGCAGGTCTGTTACTTAAATTCAGTTCATTCTGTTTGATTTGTGGATTCTTCTCCATATGTGGGATATTTCTGATCCAGGGCTTTATTCAATTCTTGGATAGAAAATTTTTTAAGCAAGCATATGAGTACCTCCAAGTAGAAAAGGTACAGTGAGAACTGCTCCATTACCCAAGTTCCTAGATTTTTGTTGCATCCAATATTTAGACAGTTCCCCTGAAAGAGCTTGGTGAATAATGGAAAGGATAACTCCCACATAACATTCCCATGTGCCCGTGTTCATAAAATCACTTTCAAAAGTCTGTTGTGGTCTCTGACAACTACATCAGAAATGTAAAATGTCTGCTCCTTTTTTAATCACCTGAAAATAGGATCAGTATGTGCTTACTTCCTCCAGTAAATAAAATACAGTGGTACCTCAGGTTAAGAACTTAATTCATTCTGGAGGTCCGTTCTTAACCTGAAACTATTCTTAACCAGAGGTTCCACTTTAGCTAATAGGGCCTCCCGCTGTTGCCGCACCACCGGAGCACAATTTCTGTTCTCATCCTGTTCTTAACCCAAGGTACTATTTCTGGGTTAGTGGAGTCTGTAACCTGAAGCGTCTGTAACCTGAAACGTCTGTAACCCGATGTACCACTGTATTGCATAAAATAAACTGCAAGGATGATCCCATGCATAGCTCATCTGAAAACTGAATTTGGTCTCTTCCCACTGCTAAGCTGCCACCAGTTGCAGAGATATCAGAGAGTTCCAATAAAAATGGAAACAAGACCATAAACTGCCAATGTTGCTTATTCATTCCATGTCCAGAACGGAATTCAATTCGGCAAATACTATTGGTATTCAATGTCATTGTTGCTTTCAATCCACAAATTATATACAGTGGTACCTCTAGTTACAAACTTAATTCGTTCCGGAGGTCCGTTCTTAACCTGAAACTGTTCTTAACTAGAGGCGTGCTTTTGCTAATGGGGCCTCTTGCTGCCACTGCGCCACCGGCACATGATTTCTGTTCTCATCCTGGGGCAAAGTTCTCAACTCGAGGTAACACTTCCAGGTTAGGGGAGTTTGTAACCTGAAGCGTTTGTAACCTGAGGAGTTTGTAACTCGAGGTACCACTGTATAATTGTTTATGTTCTCTCTGCCCCATTTGTATTACCGTATGTTTCCTTCATTGAAATGAATTGGGTGGAGAGAGAGAAAGACAATGTAATTATATAATGAATTGTGTAAATTATGTATTTTCAGCACAGTGGACAGAAATAGTGTAGTTTTTAGTAGAAGATGAACTGCAACAGAACATAAGCAGTGCTGCATGTGATGAAACAGTGCTGCTATGTACGCCTATAGTTTTGCAGTCATCTTGGTAGAACATTGGCCACCCTGTAAGCAGTGCTAGCCTTGCCATGCAACTGGATGAAGGTACCTGCTTCAGGTGTGGCACCATGAAGAAGTATAGATGATGAAAGGAACTGGTGTTTGTATATTGCAGCAAGGTTTTTGTTTTCAGTGTTGGCCCAAGCAATAGGGAGATGCCATTTGGGCTCCACTTCAGGCAGCAAAATGGCTTGGGCCGGCACTGACTGAAAGTGCCATTTCATTCTTTCTCTGAGTGTAATCCAGTCTTTGTGCCCCAAACTTTAGTGGCGGCAGAAGAAGAGCGATGTTTGTTGGTGCAGTGGAAGTCTGGTACATAATCCACCCAGTCCTTCTGTGTACTAATGACTCACTCTCCTGAAAGTGATGTACCGTATTTTTTGGAAGGGGGAGGGGACAGGATGGCCTGGAATGTTATCTCTCTGAATGCCCTTTCATATCATCACTGACAATGAAAGCTGATGTTTCACCTTGTGTGCCCTCCTCCAGCTTTAACATAGAGATCAAGTTACTTTCTGGAGGCTGAGCAACTGCATTTCCTGAAACCTAAGCTTCTTACACCTCGTGATGGAAAAAACAATTAGGGCAAGGAAGAGTAACAAAAAACATTTGAGTATGAAAAAAGAGAAAAGAATGTGAATTAAAAAGAATCAAGGGTGGAGGGAACATACTTGATGGATTTCCCTCTTTTTGATAAGTTAAAGTAAGATGGCTTTGTAATGGGGAAGAATGGCTGGAAGCCAGGGATTGGACTGCTTATTTTGCATCATGCCTGGTGCTTCCCTTGGCTGCTATGGGCATTTGCCAATAAGCAGATTAGGACCAGTGAGAGGAATATTTAGTCATAGTGGAGGACCCACACAGGTTCCATCTGCCTCATCCAACATGCAAGAATATGGGAGGTATGGGATGGAGCCAGTGTGGTGTAGTGGTTAAGAGCGGTAGTCTCCTAATCTGGGGAACCAGGTTCGCGTCTCCGCTCCTCCACATGCAGCTGCTGGGTGACCTTGGGCCAGTCACACTTCTGTGAAGTCTCTCAGCCCCACTCACCTCACAGAGTGTTTGTTGTGGGGGAGGAAGGGAAAGGAGAGTGTTAGCCGCTTTGAGATTCCTGAAGGGGAGTGAAAGGCGGGATATCAAATCCAAACTCTTCTTCTTCTTCACCACTGTACAAATGAAGCTAATTGTGGGAACATGAGGTAGGGACATCAAGGCCAGAAAAAGAAAAGTGCATAAATATAAGATCAGAAATGCATCAAATCCAGCATGTGGGGAGCCGCTTTAACCAAAATGTATGAATTGGGAATGAATTGGTATTTGAGTAATTGTATTTATTGGGAAGCAATTGCTATTGTTAATTGGGCTATTATTGGAAAACTAATAAAAATTTATTTGGAGGCAATGAGATAGCATGTCCCTACAACAGTTGGAAAGGAAGGGTGGCAGTAGCAGAGTAACAGTTTATTCAGAAGCACATTATCAACCTTCCTCTATTCTTGAAGAAGTTATTAGATGAGTTAATTTAAAATCTGTGATGCCTTTATGTAATGATTCTTTAATGTGCCACAATATTAGAATTTTGTTTAAGTATTAAAGAATATTTGCTTTGGGAAACAAAAACAAATGTGCATTATTAATGAACAATGACAACAAAAAAATACAGTTCACGCAAGGGTAAGTTTTAACAAAGGCTTACAAAGGGAAAAAACAACCTTCATTTAACTGCTAGCCAAAGATATTTATGTAATACATTCCTGACCATTTATTTATTTATTCAGAGATCCGCCCATCACCAAAAATGGTCCCAATGTGGTTTACAAAAAGAAGAAGAAAGGGGGTTATTTAAAAACGTAATACATAACAAAAATATTAAAATATAAGGTGCAATTCTCATACATTACATAATTAATATAATTAAAAGCACTATAAGATAACCCATCAACCACTAAAAGCCTGGTGAAAAATGTACTGTTCCTATTTCTTATGATTAATAGTGATATATATCTTTCTTACAGCATATTGAACTGGTCCCTAATGTATTTGTATAAGATCTTATAGAACTGCCACTTCACTAGTGGAAACTAGCTATTTTTGGTGAGGTTGGAACACACAGACCAGGAGGAGACCCCAGGAACTCCCACTACAACCATGGAAAACTCCAAAGGCATAAATGCTTCTGTGATGGTAAAAGACCAAAAAAAAAAAAAGCCTGTGTTGAGAGCTGACCAGGAGAGACACTGGATCTGCGAGATCCAAAGCCCTCTCGTTCTTTTGAAGGCTGAAGGAAGATTTGAAAAGTCTACCTTCCCCAGAGCTGGCACAATGGAAGAGAGGAGGAGGTGGGAGGCCAAATAGGAGGAAATGGAAAATGTACACACACATATGCACACACCAGGTCCCCGCCCCCTGCCTAACACAAGCTGGTTGTTTCTCTGCCACAGAATCTCTCCTCCACTGCCATTTTAGGATTGCTTTGATACAGTACAATCCTATGCTTCTACTCAGAAATAAGCCTCATTGATTACAACAAACCAAAAGATTTCAAAATTGGAATTCTGCTACATTGCATTGTAGCCAAACATGAGAAAATATTTTAAAAATGCTGAATATACATGCAGATCTAACCAAGGCCATCACCCTCACCAAAGGAAGGAGAAGAGCTGCTATTACGATTCGGGTCTGCTCTTAAAGAGATAGGTCATGCAAGCTACAATTGATTACCATTCATTTCTCTTAAGCCCTCCCTGGGAATGTGGCAGCCCCACCTGCACAGATGTCTCAGGCAGAGCTGATAAATTATAGACAAGAGGTCAGCAGGGATTGCTGCTGTTGTCTATCTGAAGTAAAGGTGCTTAGATCCACAGATCAAATGGGTCAATATTCAGAAATGTACGACCATTTACCACGGCGGAAAGAAAGAAAAACACTAGCAGAATCTGTTGGCTCAAAGTCACGCAGAAGTTTGAAGAAAAATGGCAGTTCTATCTCCCTGAAATTATATGTGGTTTTCATGCTGTCACAGATAGACCCTCAAGAGTTTCAGGTGAAGATGAAATTGTTAAATAAGTAAAAATCTAAAAGGCTCCAGGCTAGTTTTGAAAAACCGCCTACCCTAATGATCAATGCTATGTACAACTTGCAGAGCATAAACAGCAGTGAAGTCATAAGAGAAAAATGGAAATCCATACCATTTTATGTATTATTTATCCAAAGTTTTGGTCTTTTTCATCTTCTCTTCAGACATTATTGCCCTCCAGTGATAAATGTGTGACCAATAGCAGAAATGATTTCAAGTCCCCAAGGGAGAAATGCTCTGTCACTGCAACTGCATATATATATATATATATGCATATATATATGCATACACACACACACACACACACACACACACACGGCATATATATATATATATATATATATATATATATATATATGGCAGAAGTGAATTTCTTCCTTAATATTGTGCAGAAATATTGTGCTTTACTTCAGTTTCAAACTTTTATGTTTGTGTGATAATCATCCACCTTTTCTCCAAGCTAGACTCAAGTCACATTTGTCAGCAGCTATATACAAAAAAGGGTGATATCTCTAGAGAAATGTGAACAAAAAATGGAAGGTCCTAGCAAAATTCTAGGCATGAAGCCAAAGTATACATGCATAATCACATCCTTTTATTATGTAAAAATTTAATTTAGCTCACCACAGCTAACACAATTTAGAAACACTAGCCAGTCCAAGCACACATACTGAAAGAGAAGAGGAGGAATGGAAAATTCATTTTTAGTAATCCAGCCTTCCCCAACTTGGTGCCTTTCAGTTGTTTTGGACTACAACTCCCATCACTGATGGAGCTAATGGAAATTATAGTCCAAAACATCTGGAGGGTTAGAGGAAGGCTTTAGTAAACCTTTCAGCACCCAAGCACAGAAGGAAATGTACTTGCCTATTACATGTCAAGGAGCTTAACGTGGCATGCATGGCTCCCCACCCTTACCCCCCAAAAACCCAACTTTATCATCACAGCAACCTTTTGAGGTGGGATAGCTTGGTACATGGTTATCCAGTGAGTTTTGTAGCTAAGTAGAGATTTGAACCTAGGTCTCCCGAATCCAAGTCCAACACTCTGACCACTAAATTACACTGGCTTCATTACTTCTCAAATAATCTTGAAAATGCAACCAGAGGTACAGTGCTAGATAGGAAGTGGGTAGAAAATAAGAAGAGAGGTGATGGCTTAGCATTGAGCCTTTAAAGCCTATGTCCTGGGGTCTGAAAATTGTGCACACTGAAGGCCAGTGGCACGTTCAGTGCTTGGAAAGTCCATTTTTAACATTTTCTAGTCCCAACCCCTGCAAATGCAGGAATCGTTCCATCCAAAAGGGAACTAACTCCAGTTCCAATTCATCCTTTTACAAAACAAACTAGTTAAATTCAAGTTCACCCAAACACTCATTTTACCCTTTAGAAACACCCTTGTGCAGTTGAGGGAGCTCATTTGTTCTGTTTCAAAGTGGTTTGCATTCAAGCAGCTTCCGAAAACGGTGTTAGGAAGGGGTTTGAAAGGGAGAAAGCTCCTTCAAAGGCCCTCTTCCAGCATTGATCAGCTGAGTGGCCCTGGGAGCCATCCTTCAAAAGGGCTTGCTGCCCTTGCTTGAAGCAGTTTGCATTCAAACTGCCTCTTAAAATGGGGCTTTTTCCTCCTCTGCTGCTTCTACCATAGTCTAACTAGCTGATCTTCTTTTGCCTTTGAAAACTATTTTTACAGTTTCCTTTATATAGTTAGTTATTTTTAGGCACATGAAAATATTTCACTTTTTTTTTAGTGTCTAAAAGTATTTCAGAAAGGCAATAATTCTGAACAGCAACTATTTTATTCCCTTTTGAGAAAAGAACACATCAGAGATGTAACATTTTAAACTGAAAAACTGTAAAACAACTCATACTGTTTTACTGGCTTCTGTATAACTAAAATTCTAAAAAAATCAGTGCTTGGATCCAGGAGGGTGGGATTGGGTTTCTTTTTTGTCCTGCTCTTATCTAACATAAAGTACTGCTTTCATTTTAGGGCTCTGTCAACCCCTGCCTGCCCCACCTCTGAAAGCAATTTAAAAGAACTCAAATTAGAGGCTGTCTTTACAGAATAACTAATCAGTGTCATGTCCTCTGGGGTTTGACGTTATAGCAGCCACTAGCTTTTTCTTGTCTAAAGTTGCAATTTTTACATCACAGCCTCTCAGTGGTACATGCCATTTATGTCAAACTTGAGTCTGGAGTAATTTTGTATATGACCAGTTTTCTCTTTCCCATCCCCTACCCATGCCCCCCCCCAAGAAGTATTCAGGACATTCTCCACTTTTTGAAATTCTTTTTGTGCCAGCTGCCACCTGACAATCTCCTTGACTGACAATATGCCTGGGTTGTTGTGGATGGTGCAAAACGGCAGCCAAGTGGCCACCCCTGTTGTTGCTACTGCTGCTCCTTGCCATGGCAGCAAAACATGTATCAGGAAAGGAGAAAAAGCTGTGCCAGTGCCACTGCTAATGGCCACCTCAGAAACACTGCTAGAGAATTTATTCTCCTCCTGGAGAAATGTGGTATAGTAACTTCCCCAATTCCTTTGCCCATAAATAGGGTGGAGAAACTCGACAAGCCATTTGCTCACAGCTCTACTACAGTCACACTAAGGATTAGATGTCTGAATCAGTTAACTCAGACCTAAGACTGAAGTCACATGGGGGGGGGGTTTCTGCAGTAGCCTGCCTTGCAATGGCCATTGAAGGCCGGCACATTAGCAAACTGACCATAACATAAACTATTTCTTTAAAACTGAATAATGTTAACTAGATGCTCACTTATTGTAGCACGGCTAGAACAACTCAAACATGTGTACTATCCAGATATGCATTTGCAAGATGCAAAAAGAGTGGATGGGTGGAAACATAGAAAACCTTATCCTGAGCAAGACCATTGGTCAACCAAGCTCAGTTATATCTGCATTGACTGGCAACTACTTTCCAGGGTTTCAGACTGGGTCTCTTTACCAGCCCTACCTGGAGATGTCTGGGTTTGAACCAGCAACCTTCTATATACAAAGCTTGTGCTCTAGCACTGAGCTATGGTCAGTGAGTAATGGTGGGGAATGTAAGCCAACCTTCTACTTGTATATGCAGTAACATTTTACAATGATAATCCCCAAAAAATATTTCTAAGGCAAAAGAGCCAGTGTGTAGTAGTTGGGAGTGCTGGACAAGTATCTGGGAGACAAAGGTTCAATCCGCACTCACCCATGATGCTCACTGGGTGACCTAACCTACCTCACAGGATTGTTTTGAGGATGAAATTTAGAGAACTATGCATGCCACCTTGAGCTCCTTGGAGGAAAGCTGGGGTATAAATGTAAAAATAAGAATGAAATGAAATGAAAACAAGCACAATAATTTCCTGGGTAAATGGGGGTTAGACAGGCAAAATCAGCCTTCATGAATACTCTTTGAAGCACTTTGATTCTGAATAATCATGTCAAGGTGTACTTATTTTATGAGCACACTCAAAATTTGAGCAAAGGTAGCTTTGGATAGAATGGGTGCTATGCAACTAACATAGCTCATCAAATGAAAGGATTTTGGCTTGTGCAATAGGGCTTCTCCTCCCAATGCACACCTCATGCCCACCCCAAATCTACTCCAGAGGGTTGGCAAGGAACCCCAGAACAGATTTAGTGGGCACATGTAGGGAGAAGAGAGTGACAAGTCCCATTGCACAAAGGGAAATCCTTGTGCTGAGAGAAGGCTTACTTAGATACTTTGGAATACCAATGAAACTGATCAACAGCAAGAAGTGCAAGCAGCTGATTCTGTTTGTCCATTTATCTATTTTTGCACTGTCTCAACTAGAATGAATACACATCCTCTTGCTGTGAGATGCTTCTAAGGAAAGGACAGCTTGTGCATGTTTCTGTCAGGTGCTTGTTCAGAAATACACAGAAATGCTGAGAAGGAAGAATGACGAACCCTTCCTTTCTTCGCTGTACACCTTTTACCATGGAAGGTAAATGGAACCTTTAGATACAACACCATGTGCATATTTTTCACAGTTGTATCTTCCACCACTATACACTGGAATTTACAGTATAAGTTTTAGTTGTAAACTGCTTTTCACTTATTTCTGTCTTTATTTTATTTTTAAAATTCCTGCATAGATTGCAGCCTGAATGTACATTCTTCTGGACAATGTCATTTCCCCCCCACTAAAATATAATTCAGAAACAATTCAATACCACATGCAGAAAAAGACAACAATGACTTCGTTGAAAAGCCATCATTTCACTTCCGACTCCTCATCGGCACCTAGAATGGCACTGCAGCTATAGCTTGCTCAAGGATTTGAAGTCTGTGCTATGGCTATAAAGTATTATCTCTCATTACCCAATCCACACACCTGTGAAGTTGCAGTTTGGCTCCTTCTGTTAGGAGGACGTGCTTGGCAGCCACTTGTCTCTTCTGCATAACAATATTTAGCATTTAAATAGCTTACTTTCAGTATTCAGAGGGCTTTCCATATATTCTTTCAGTAATCCTTACAACTGTCCTGTAAAACAGGCTAGGATTAGATGGGACTTTTTTAAAAAAAACATCTTCAGATGGCAGTGGCTCCCTAAAGTCTCCCAAGGAAATGGGAGAGGAGAGGAGGCTGAAGGGACATTTCACAAGAGAGGGTGTTTGAGAACCGACGAGAGGCTGCCAACTCTGCAGGCAAGGGCTCCTGAGCCCCACAGCGATGTCACAGAAATAATGTACTTGGAAGGTGATCGACTACATGGGAATGGCAGAGATGACCGGCAGAATCCGTGACCAGGGGAGTGAGACAGTGGAAGAAGATTGGAAGAAATTTAAAATATACCTTAAAAATTGTTGTAACATTGAGGAGTGCTGAGATGCTATGGTGTTAAGAAACAGAGAATTGCAGCTGTAAATCATAAATTTAAGGGAATTATAATGAAGATGAGTTAATTAATTAAATGGAGGGTTGCTGTCAAAAGGGAAAAATAAGGATGCAGAAAAAGGGAGGTATGGGGAAGTCCGGGAAATAAGGTGAAGGAAAATGAGTTTATGAAATTATGCATGTTTATTTGTTTGTATGTTTTGTTGTGTTTTATTGTTTGTTTTTATTACATGATTGGAAAATTAATAAAAATTATTTTAAAAAAAACAGAAATAATGTACTTGGACAAGGGAGCAGTGGACTCAAAACAGTTGAAAACCTCTAAACTAAAGGAATGTGCTGCTGGTTCCTAAGGTACCAGAATACTTTTGCCTTCTTCTTTATACAGACTTAACACAACCATTTCCCTGAAGTAAATAGTTTGAGGATTTCACAACAGTGCCCTTTTTAATCCTACCACCAGCAACTCATATCAAAGTGTCTGCCACAGCAGAATTCTATCCTGCCCACATGCTATCTTGGGAATTATGCAAAGAATAGATAACACGTTTTCCTGCAATTTTTAAAATGAGCTCATATGAAAGATGTGATCGATTGGAGCAGTTTATCACAGCATTGTCTTGAAGCACCTCCACAATATTTCTTAGGTTTCTGTATAACCATATTTTCGAAAATTCATAACAAAGCCATGAAAAATCTCTGCAGGCTGAACATTGTATTAAAATGTAATATCTCAAATCCTGTGAAATCTATAAGACAGTGGATTACTTCCCTGAGGGAACCTCCTATCATTTCAGTCATTTGGAAGTGGGCAGAAGAAGGCATTTTAGTGAACGCTCTTGGGAACAATCTCATTTTTTCGGGGGGGGGGGTGGATGAAATACTCATCCTATTACTCTCACAAATATATGCACATGCCTGGTCCCACTGAACTAACTACAGTGGTACCTCTGTATTAATTCGTTCCGGAGGTCTATTCTTAACCTGAAACTGTTCCACTTTAGCTAATGGGGCCTCCCATTGCCGCTGCGCCACTGGCACATGATTTCTGTTCTCATCCTGGGGCAAAGTTCTTAACCCAAGGTACTATTTCTGGGTTAGCGGAGTCTGTAACCCGAAGTGTTTATAACCCCAGATACCACTGTACAGTGGTACCTCGGGTAACAGATACTTCAGGTTACAGACGCTCCAGGTTACAGACTCCGCTAACCCAGAAATAGTACCTCAGGTTAAGAACTTTGCTTCAGGATGAGAACAGAAATTGCGCAGTGGTGGCACGGCAGCAACAGGAGGCCCCATTAGCTAAAGTGGTACCTCAGGTTAAGAACAGTTTCAGGTTAAGAACAGACCTCCATAACGAATTAAGTTATTAACCCGAGGTACCATTGTACACAGTAATTTTCCAAGTTAATAAGATTCCTACCTTCGGTTTATTTAAATGTTGCTCTCAGAATTGGAGAAACACAAAATTATGCCTTTTGCACTATCAGATCTAGGGTATCATGTGTGATGATGTCATTGTCTTTGAGTCTCTCTCAAGGTATTCATGTGAAAAACTGCTTGCTGTTACTGTGGAGAGGGTGCATTTGAAATGAGCATTCTGATCAGTTTGGGTTTTTAACCATTTTATATGATGATTCCATACATCTGTCAAAGTGGGCTCTTGCCCCTGAAAGCAGTTAAAAACAAACTGCAGCAAGAAATGCATCAGGTTTCATGTGCAACAATGCCCACTGCTTGCCTTCAAACTGCCAGTGTTTTGCAGGAGGTGTTCAGGTACATACTGGAAATTTAGGTTTATGCAAATAAATCTGATCAAAATGCTCTGTTGCCATAGTGCAACATATAAACTTGGAAAAATAAACAGGCCATTTGCAATTAGGAAAGTAATGAGGAAATGCATTGAAAAGTATGCAATGAATGAATAATTAATAGAAAGATATAAACACCGCACAAGCAAATCAGGACAAATATTCATTGTCGTAAAACCTCCCCACAAATAGTCTAACTTTAGCATGAGCTTTGTAAAAATGAATGTTCAATAAACAGGACGTTGTTTCACTTGCTGCTATTCACATTACCTATATGTCCATTGAAAGGAATTATTAAAGCCTTATTCACATGGTACAATTGGCTGTTGGCCTTCCTTTTTCTCCAGCTCTCATCTGAGTGGTTTGTTCACATAAGCAGTATAAATGTAAGCAGGACACCAACAAAAGTGTGTGAAAGCAACTCTTGTTATTAGAGAAGCTCTAAGATTCCTTGATGCCATCAGTTACTGCTGTTCCCAGATTACATCAGTTCCCATAATACATGTTACACTGCTTGTACAAGTAGCTGATTTGTGCAAGCAGCACTGGGGATCAGGGAGATTGAAAATTAGCCAGCTATAACATGCAAAATCTGCCCACAGCTATTCATAACCAACCTTAGCACAATTCCATTGATGGACTTGTACATTAATGTTCTTGTGGAATATTCATACTGAGTGTTATAAAATGCAAGCCATGACATCAGAAAAGATTGCTTCACTTCCAGGCTCTGGAGGATTATTGCGATTACAGGCAGGTACAAATGAATGAAATCACCTTCTTGCAAAATGCTGAATGGAATGCTCCAGGGGAATATTGATTCAGAAAATTGAAGTCAATTAGACATGACCTCATTATATCTCATTCCCTGCTGTGCTACCCCATCAGTGGGAAATAGATCTTTTCCTTGCAACAAAAAAACGGCTGATAGCACTTCCTAGATACTGTCTTCTTTGAGGGAGAGACTTTATAAAGTTTCTGCACTTTCATGCACACATAAAAAAAATTGTGAATGGTATTTGTACCGCAACATTTCACACACTTCACACAGAGACACCTTCATGGATGGGATAACTCCTCTGGATTTGTTTTCGCTGTTCTCTATACTGCTGGGTTGGAAACAGCCATTAAGCAAGAGGTTTTGTTGGATTCCATCTATAGTCAAACATCTGGAAGGCCATAGGTTTCTCACTTCTGCCTTACAATGGGTTCTTCTTGTAGAAGGGCACTTTAGTATTATCTTACATTTTTATTCAACTTCTTCTTTGAGCAGCACATTGTAGCAAACATGATTCTCCCTTCCCTTTTTCCCCTTACAAGAGTCTTGTTAGGTAGCTTAGGCTGAGAGATAGTAAGTGGCCAAAGTTTATCCATTGAGTTTCATGCCTGAGTGGGGATTTGAATCCAGATCTCCCTTATTCTTAACAACTTTTGGATCCATGCTGAAGTATTTGGTTATTTTTAATACTGTGGTTATTTCTAATCAAATGAATTTGTACCTTTGGTAAGCATACCTAGTGCATTGGTTCATTCAGTGCTGTTTTTCTAGAAAAAAAGAGGTGCCAGAATTCACCATGAATGCCTCCCTTCTTCTCTTACAATGGCGATGGCACCTACCCAAGAGGTGCCAGAACTGAGTTCTAGCAAGTTCAGGCTGGAAAAAAGCCCTGGGCTCATCCAATTGCTTATTATAATAATAGTCAGGTCTCAATCCTAAACACACTTATTAGGGAGTAAGCTCCACTACTGAGTACATATGCAGACTTTCATAGTCAGGTACACAGAACCAGGGGGGGGGGGGATATCACATGGGGTCTGAAATGCAGAGAAAACTGAAAACACTCTGCACAGTCTTCCTTTCTTGACTATTTTGTAATCTGGCATATAAAATAAAGCCCAGTAGCCAGGTCAATTAAAGAACAATAGGAGTTCAACACAGCACTAAGGAGATTGTCCCATCAGCACAAGTGTTTCTGCACTTGCTTGATAGAATTATCTCCCCCCCCCCACTCCTCCTACCTGTTCCCTGTTTTGGGAGTTCTCCCCCCCCCCCAACCCCCATTCAGTCAATACTATTAATTCTTTCATAAAGTTACATCATGATGTAGGATGGCAGAAAGCAATTCTGCCTGCCATCATATATTCACTTACTTAGGTGTAAGTCCCACTGAATTTAATTCTGAATAGACATGGATAGGATTGTGTCCATAGAAGAATGGAAGTTTCGCAGTTTATAAAAAAATATTCCAGTGGAATTGTATGGGGATTTTTAAAAGTGTTCTGCTTCATGTCTGCCTAACTCTGTAAACTGCCTAAGTTTACAAAATAAGTTAACTTTTATTGATATTAAAAACTCAGAACTTACTTACTTACTTACTTACTTACTTACTTACTTACTTACTTATAATTTGTTACATTTATATACCCAATTTTCTCCCAAGGATTTCAAGGGAGTGCACATGATTCACCTCACAACAACCCTGTGAAGTAGGTTAGGCTGAGAGATGGTTACTGGCCCAAGGTCACCTAATGAGCTTTATGGCTGAATAAAGATTTGAACTCTGGTCTACCATAACTAACCATAATACCACAGAAATATATAGGGGGAACCAGTCTGTGTTCCTGAAATTGCAAAATGAAACAGACTCATTTAATGCTGCCTGGTAAGTATTCTCCCCCCCGCCAAACCACTGCTGCCTGGAGATGAAAAGGCAAACTTTTTGAAAACTGAACACCCCCCACCCCAATAATGCAAGTTAAACCTTAGCTCCCGCTGCCATCTTGTGGCTAACTGTGTGACAACCCTGTGAGAAATTATAGAGCTTTAAAACAAAAATAAATACTTTTTGGCATAACCCTCTGTGTATATGCAATGGGGTATATTAAGAAAAACAACGTTAGCAAAGGGAAGAGATCAAAAATATAGGCACTTTTAATGAACAGCAGTCCATCATTGCCATATTATATCCAATTTTACCTCAAAATGTGCTGTATCCTTCACATTTCCCCTTTGTTAAAATAATCTAGGACTCTTGGTATTTGAAGTCTAAAAACATTATTAAGGCTTATGTGCCAACATACATTTGAAGCACATTACTTCCTCCAAAGCATTCTGGGAACAGTAGTTTGTTAAGGGTTCTATAGCTCTGTGAGGGGAAGCTACAGTTCCCAAGATTCTTCAAGGGTTGTCATGTGCTTTAAATGAGTGTTGGGTGTGCTTTAAATGTATGGTGTGGATCTGCCCTACATGTCTTAATTGGCTTACTATTACAGGCAGAAGCAGCGTGCTAGATGGGGTAAAGCGACTACACTAGCTTCCCAGCAGGTTGGTCACTGTTGCTTACGGTGAGGGAGAGGGGAGGGACAAATGTACCAACAGAGTCTACCCAGTACTTCTGCTGGTGAATGTGTAACATGTTGTCCCATACATTTCCGGTGAACAACAGCTACCCCACTTGCTAGGAAGCTTGTGTAGTGGGGCTTTGCACCACCAGGCAAGCAGTTTCTGATGCCAGGATGTCTCTGTTGCTAGAAGATTCTCCTCTGTGTTCACAGGAATGTAAACATTTCACATTATAATAGAAGATGTTTTGGTTTACTGCGGAAAAATAACTACTATGGCACCTTATAGCATCATTTATTCACTGCCATATTCATAACAAGTGTTAGCACAAAGGGAAATTCTGTAAAATATCCTGAATGCATGCAAGAGTGAACTCTGGTGGGCTTCTTTACATGGGGCAAGTACAAATAATGGCCTGCTTCTTGTAGAGGCTATCCTTACTTCCTACAATGATGGAAAAGGCAGCCAGGCATTCGCTGAGTATCTTCCTTGGCAAATATGAACAGGTGGGGAGAGGGGGAGTCTTAAAGGTTTGTCAGTCCCAGGTGGCAAAGGGATTTAATGGATGAAGAAGAAGAAGAAGAAGAAGAAGAAGAAGAAGAAGAAGAAGAAGAAGAAGAAGAAGAAGAGTTTGGATTTGATATCCCACTTTATCACTACCCGAAGGAGTCTCACAGTGGCTAACATTCTCCTTTCCCTTCCTCCCCCACAACAAACACTCTGTGAGGTGAGTGGGGCTGAGAGACTTCAAAGAAGTGTGACTAGCCCAAGGTCACCCAGCAGCTGCATGTGGAGGAGCGGAGACGCGAACCCGGTTCCCCAGATTACAAATCTACTGCTCTTAACCACTACACCACACTGGCTCTCAATGGAATCAGAACCTTGAGCGGGGCTCAAAATCCAACTGGCAGGCATTGCAGCCAGCACAGATTTTGTTGTCTATTTGCCCACCTCTTCACATTATAAAGGAAGCAGGCCAAAGCACTCTGCATGAGCTGAAAGTTCTGGGTTGTCTTCAAGGGATGCCCTGTATGAAGCACATTATAGTAGTCAAGCCAAAAGGGTGTGCACATGTGGATGTGGGTGGTCAGATTCCCTTTCTCTAAGAAGAGGCAGTACCTTCATCTTTAATGTAACTCTTAGAAGACACTTTTACAGTACATGTAAATTTTGTTGCTGTTTAGTGGTTTAGTCGTGTCCAACTCTTCGTGACCCCATGGACCAGAGCACGCCAGGCACTCCTGTCTTCCACTGCCTCCCGCAGTTTTGTCAAACTCATGTTTGTAGCTTTGAGAACACTGTCCAACCATCTCGTCCTCTGTCGTCCCCTTCTCCTTGTGCCCTCAATCTTTCCCAGCATCAGGGTCTTTTCCAGGGAGTCTTCTCTTCTCACATATAACTGTTAGTATCACTATAATGTCTTCCTCCAGGTACAAAGATGGATCCAGAGGCCCATACAAGGAATAGTTATTTCTGTCCAGTTTCCAGGATAGCAACAGCAACAGCAACAATTTTATTATCTTTATGCTGCCCATCTGATCGGGTTGCCCCAGCCACTCTGGGTGGCTTCCAACACACTATGAAAACACAAAGGATGAGGTTCTATTCCTCCTCCTCATGGTATGGCAAGAAGAATAAAACTTTGTAAGGGCCAGTTTTCAATCTACATTGACGCAGACAAAAAGTCAAACTACCTAAAATAAATGGAAATAGGATCAAATGGCAATGCTTTTCCTTATTAGCTTTTTTTTTTTTTTTTTTTTGCTCCAAATGCTTATGAAATGTTTTAAATGACTTTTGTTCAATTGTGCATGAAATAAACCTGATTACAATCATAAAGCTGTATTAGCACGAAGGCACGCATGCACACACATATATATCTGCCATATATTCTTCTTCTAATGACACGTTTAAATAGCATTTTAACATTTCTGGAAACATGACGCTTCCTAATGGCTTAAGGAAATTATGAGAATGTAAAAATGGTTACAAAAAAACCCCAGGTTAAATACTTCTTTTCCAATATTCTCAGTGACTATTACAAGAGTTTTATTGTAGTTCTAGTCTCAATAACTCTTTATACATTTGTTATGGTTTCATCTCTCCAAGGAAATCAGGGTATGGATCCCTCCCTCTCACCATTTTACCACTCCCTACAATATTGTACAGTAGGTTAAGCTGAAAGAATGTTCCTAGACGATAGCTCCCAAAGTTTTCAGACTAGCCACCTTTAAAGATTATACTATTTTCAAAAAGTAGAACAGCCATAACTTGTTCAGACTGAGGTCTATGTTGATCCAAAACCAAGCTCAACACTATATCCACTGCACCAGGCAGCCCCTCAAGGTATCTATCCACCTGTCCAGATCTCAATCTACCATAACTCAGGGACCATAACTCTACGGTAGAGGGCACATTTAACAAGCAGTAACTTTCGGATTCATTTCCTGGCCTCCTTGGGCAAAGGGATCATGGTAACAGTTGGTGAGAATGACATGTGACCCGTCCAAGACCTCGGAGACCAGCATAAGACCATAAAAATAGCCCTGCTGAATCAGGCCAGTGGCCTCCTGTTCTCATGGTAGTCAGCCAGATGTTCATGGGAAGCCTTCAAGTAGACCCTGAGTGGAGCAGCACTCTTCTCATCTGTGGTTTCCAGCAACTGGCATTAAGAAGCACACTGAATGTCACTGTCACTCAGGTAGCCTACCTCACAGGGCTCTTGTGAGGATGAAATGAAGAGGTGGAAATGTGTAGGCTACTTTGAGCTTCTTGGAGGAAACAGTGGGAGATAAATGTAATAAATAAATAAAATAAACTTAGGTTGTGAGACTAAAGTGACTATCTTTCATCACTGGTGTGAATGCCCACAGGTTGCTTTATTCTGAAATGAAATTTATCAGGAGATATCAAAGATTATTAAAACAACATATTTAAATTTCTCCCCAGTTAACCCTACTAAATATGTGGACAGATACTTATGACGACATCTCACCAAAAGAAAGTTTTGACATGGATGCTGCCAGCTGCCAGGATGTCTAGACTCGAGCACAACAAAGGAAATCTTTTTTTTTTTTTAATGTGACTACAAAAAAACTCTGAAATTTGGTTATTGCAGGACAAAAAAAAAGGCATAAGTTACAGTCTCTAAGGGAAAAGTAAGGTTCAGTATGGTGGGATTTTATTTCATATATTTTAGTTTCAGATTTAAAGGCAACTTTGCTGTCTAGAAAAAAGATGGTGGTCATGATTTTATATTGGGTGTTATTTAAGAAGCTCAGGTTTTGTATGTCCTGTCTTTAGTGGGATATATTAAATATTTGTTATTTGTTTACTTGTCTTTGCAGCTCCATAATAATTTGAAAAAATAAACGTTCTTTAAAAACTTAGCTCAACCTACTTCAAAGTGCTGTTGCAAATACAAAAGGTGGAGAGGAAGAAAACATTCAAAACCTTGAGCTTCTGGGTGGAGAAGCAAGAAAGAAATATATGACACACAGCACATGGTTAAACAATGGAATACACTCCCACAGGAGGCAGCGAGGGCCACCAATTTGGACAGTTTTGTGCAGGATAAGGCTATGAATGGCTACTAGCCCCAACAGCCTTGCTTTGCCTCCATTGTTGCAGGCAGTATGCTTCTGAATACTAGGTGCTTGAAACCACAGGAGGAAAGAGTTCTCCTGTGCAATGGCGGAGGAAGAGGTGTGCGGGGGGAGTGCACCGCCCCTGGCAGTGCGATCCCGGTGGGGTGCCATCGCGGCTGCCACCCTGCCTGTGCTGGGTGCCACGCCCCTAGGGCAGTGCAGCACGCCCCCGGGATGCACACCAGCCCCGCCCCCGCCTGCTCTCCACTCCCCGGTGCCAGAGCATGAAGCTCCGCCACTGCTCCAGTGCTCAGGTCCTGCTTGTGGGCTTCTCACAGGCATCTGGTTGGCTGCCATGAGAACAGCATGTTAGCATAAATGGGCCACTGACTGACCCAGCGGGGGTCTTCTTATGCTGCTATTCAGTGCCATCCACAGTTTATGCAAATAAAGCCAGAAAAGCAGCCTTCTTGCTATAACTGCACCATTCTACGGTCCTGATAATTACAGCACAGTAACAAAACCAAGAAAAGGTTTGCCAGCCCTGATAAATAACAACAAGCTAAGCATGTTTCATTGTAATTTGCAAACTTGCTTGAATGGCAGGCGCAAAGTAAAGAGCAGCATAATATAATATCAGGGAGTGATATCAGGGAGCTGTGCTGATGGGAGTTGGAGTCCAGCAACATCTGGAGGGCCACAGGTTCCCCATCCCTCATATAAATCAATCAATAATTGCGATGTTCGGTACCAGCATTCCCATTTTGCTAGTGGTTCTGTTTACTAGTTGTACTTGGTTACAGCTTTATCTCCACGGAGGGTGTCTGCCCCCACAAGAGAATGCCTACTGATGAGAAATTTTTGTCAAAACAGGAAAGGAGACGAACTTCACCACTGTCAATTCTTCAGGCAAAGGTGGTGCTTGGAGAGAATTGCAATTAGCTGTGGCCTTAATTTTATGCCAAACTGCAAAGAAAGAAAGAAAGAAAGAAAGAAAGAAAGAAAGAAAGAAAGAAAGAAAGAAAGAAAGAGAAGTTCTCCTTCAAGAGACTGTTGGCTATCCCAAGGCATAAAACAAGCTTTACTGCCCTAAACTTCACACATTAAATTAGTACTCAAGTATAATTTTACAGTTGACAGTATGAAGGGCACCCTAGAAATAAATAAACCAAAGCAGCATTAATTAAGAGGGCGGGGGAGGGGGAAGACTACCGGCTGTTGTCACCATAATTGCAACGGCTGGGTGGATATTTAATATCAAAGAGCTGTGTTTCACACACACCCCTAAAATTAGCTGCACTTCGGAAATCTAAATTTCTCACTTCAGGTATACACATTTCTAAATTTAAAGTATATATACTACAATCTGTTGACGTCTAAACTCGTGATGACCATCCCCTTTTCTGCCAGCTATATAGCACTTTCAATATGCATAGTGCTTTGCAATGTTTTTAAAATAGCTAGCACTTCCCAAATAAAGATGGAACTAGAAGTTACAGTATAAGATTCATGGAGCTGTCTCCACTCCTTCTCTCTTCCTCCCTTCCTCCCAGAAACAAGGAGTATGGAAGTAGGGAATCTGTGACCCTGCAGATGATGCCGCACTCCAACTCCCATCAACCCCAGCCAACTCGGCCAAAGGTCAAGGATAATGGGAGTTACAATCCAGCAACATCTGGTGGCCCACATGTTCTCCATCCCTAATGTAGTATAACACAACCCATAACATGACATCACCATGCTGTGCATTTCCCCCTCTCCTACCTAACACAGTTGGCTGCCAGCTAGATTTCCTCCTCAGGCTGCTGACCTTTTGCTGACACATATATTATTCAAATGCCGCATATAAAAGAACACGCAAACCTTCCCCAAATGATTGCCCCTTCCTTATAGCATTTAACAAGGCTGCAACACAAGGTATTATTAAAGGAGGTCCAAAATAAAGATTAAGAATACATTTTATTACTTTTGATCTATGATCATTGTATATCATCCAAGAACAAAATTACACTGGGTGTCTTATAATTAAAAATAAAAACTAAAACACAAGACTGGATCCAAGCTTAGGTCTCATATGCATTTGTGGATTCCCCCAAAGAATACTGGGAACTGTAGTTTGTGATGGGTGCTAAGAGTTGTTAGGACAGGAGAGCCATATTCCCCTTACAGAGCTACGATTTCCAGAGTGGTTTAACAATCAACCCTCTTTGCAGGGAACTCTGGGGAGTGTCTTGAGGGTCAGAGAGAGAGGCTTGGAAGGCTGCTTTTGGCCCTCGGGCCCGAGGATCTGCACCCTGATCTAAAAGATCTTAAGATGGAAAAGCTTGGGAAGCTAAATTCTTCATCTGGTGCCAAAATGTCCACTACATAGTGCCAGGTAAGCCTCTCTGTAGGGGTCAATGCTGCCACCACTTCAAAGAAGGGGTAGGATAGCTCAATTGGTTAGTTAGAGCATGGTGCTAATAGCAACAAGGTTGCAGGTTCAATTCCCATAATGGACAACTGTATATTCCTGCATTGCCAGGGGGGTTGGACTAGATAATCCACAGGGCCCCTTCCAACTCTATGATTCCATGACTAATCAGTAGCTGTGATTTAGACATGTTCCTGCTTAGCCATTATTATTTCTTGCACTTTTCTTCAAGCTGCCACCAAAAATGGAAGACTCAATGAGATTTGAAGAAGAACCTTCACCACACTGATGAAAGGGCAGTAAGGAAGTCCAGCTCTTACATCAAAGAAGGGAACTTGTGGTTCTCCTGATGAGACTCCAGTTCGCAGTAGCCCCAGCCAGCAGACCCAAAGGTCAGGTATGATGCAAGTCACAGACCTTCAACATCTACAGAGCCAAAGGTCCCCCACCACTGCCTTACCTGCACCCAAACTATTCTGAGGTTTGCTATCTTGCATCTGTGTGGCTAAGGCTCCAATTTTAAGCACAGTGGCTAAGGAATAAGTCCCACTGTAAACAGCAAGACTTACTTCTGAGTAAACATGCATACAATTACACTGCTGCAGAAGTTCGTCCTATGTACTTACTTAGGTAACCATAACTTGTTCATCAATTGATCTAGCAAGTGGTAGGTACCATTTTACTATGTAAGATATACATTGAGGCTGAACTAAACACACCCAAAATCACTGGTTCTCCTGACTCAGGGTGGAGTGCGATGTCAGGAGAGGTGACATTTCGAGTATTGTGAGTGAGAGACAAAACCTACTGGGGCACCAAGGACAGCTCCCAGACTTTCCTTTATATTGCCTTAGAGGGGTAGGAAACCTCATGCCTGGGGGACAAATGTGCCTCTCTAACCCCCCCCCCCCCGATCTGACCATCAGGAAACTTCCCAACCATACCCCCTTTCATCAAACCTCAACCATCATTGGCCCTCCTTCACACGTTCCTTGAGTTTTTCGACCTAGCCTGTGTCCATCAACTCTGATAATGCCTCTTCCTTGCCTGAAGGCAGGATGGAGAGGGCCACCACTGGCATGTGGCCCGAGAAAGGTTGCCCAGAAGGCAATGCGGCCCTCAGACAGAAAAAGACTTCCCATCCCCGCTTTCAAGTTTCAGGAAAAAGCAGCTACCGCATACCTTCCAAGTGCCATGATTTAACCATGGCATCCCCAGAAATACAGAAGCCATCTTGGCTTCTGATTTGATCTGGGAATGTCCCAGAAATGTAGAAGGGCCTGGGGTCCCTGTGTAAAGGTGGGGTTACAGGGAGGATCCTAGAGTCCTCCTGCCTCCTTCCCGAAGCTGGCAAGAACTTACCAGCAGTGGCGGAGCTTCATGCTCCGGCACCGGGGGCAGAGAGCAGGCAGGGGCGGGGCTGGGACACATCCTGGGGGTGGGGTGCTCCGCCTGCAGGGGCAGGGCACCCAGCGCAGGCGGGGAGCAGCCGTGATGGCACCCTGAGGATCGCGCTGCCGGGGGCGGTGCGCTCCCCATGCACTCCTCCTCCTGCACCAGTGATTACCAGGCTTTGGAAAGGAAGCAGGAATGCTCTCAGAACCTGTCAGAGCATCGCACCTCCTTCCTAAAACTGGGCAAGGTCTTACCAGGTTTGGAGAAGGAGGGCGGAGAATCTGCATTTCCCTGTTTTCCCTATTGTAATCTGTCTCAATTTTCATCTGTTGAATGTTTGAGGGTATGCTACTGTGGTGGCAGCAAGTTTTTGCCTTTTTATTACACTTCAAAATGCTGCTTGTTGTAGGGTAGCAGTGGCCCAAGCTCCAGGAAGCTGCTGTGCAAATGTGGAGTGGTTTGTTCAGAACCCTTTTTACTTTTTCATGCTAATGGAAACTATTTATTGGTGCAACAGGAAATGTGCCTTCAATTCAGAAAGAAAGTGTGTTTTGGCTACCAGAAATCTGGGGAACAAAAAAAATAAGAGAACAGCTTCGTATATCATTTTGCCACAAGCAAAGATGCCAGCTCATCACTAACAACATCACAGCTCTCAAACTTCTCAACAGAAATGGCTGTGGAGGATTCATGTTAACAGTATATAAACTCAGGAATTACAAGCAATTATGATAGATTTGTTTATCGTTTCACACATACCAGGAGTAGAGAACTTGCAACACTATCACATGAACCAAAGGAAGTGTTTTTTTCACAGCACATGCCTGATCTTTGGAATTTTGTGTAATGTCATGCGATAATGCCCATCTGGATAGCATACTGCAAAGAACTAATCCAGGGCCTTGCAACAGAAATAAACCATATTGACAGTCACAAATATTTTCCATTTTTTCGTTCGCATGCGTAACATAATTTGCATTATGAATCCCAAGCTATGTTTGTGGACAAGAGCTTTTTTTCTTAGTCTAAAAGGGCGAAGAAGAGCTTTTGAATCAACTCTTTAAAACCTTGCTGGAGGGAATTAAACAGAATAGTAATTGGGGGAAAAACAATTAATCTGGGTGCCTCTTAATTTGCAACTTAGCTTCCAGGCTCTTTGCTGGGTAGTTTTTTCTATTATATTTTCAAACCTCTCTGCAGTTACTATGAGAGCTCAGTTGGAGAACCTCAGCATACACAAGTACCAAGCTTCCATTGCCAAATTAGAACAAGCACTTCACGGAAGACGTGGATATTAGGGCTTTATTGCTTAATAGATTAATCTGTAAGATGCTCAAGCAGCAGATTTTTTAATGTATTATTATTATTATTATTATTATTTTTAACACTTATGTTATTATTATTAGATTTCACTCCCATCCCTCCACCAAGGATCTCAAGATTTCCCCAGTCCCCTTAACCTCACAACAACCCTATGAAGTTGGTTAGGGCTGAGAGTGACTAACTCAAGGTCCTAAAGTGAGCTTCATGGTTGAGCCAAGGCAAGGGGAGGCAACCTAAGGCACATTGGCCGGAAGCGGCCCAATTGCCTTCTCAATCCGGCCTGCGGACGGTCTGGGAATCAGCGTGTTTTCACATGAGTAGAATGTGTCCTTTTATTTAAAATGCATCTCTGAGTTATTTCTGGGGCATAGGAATTCGTTCATTCCCCCGCCCCCCAAAATATATAGTCCGTCCCATCACATGGTCTGAGGGATGGTAGACCGGCCCACGGCTGAAAAAGGTTGCTGACCCCTGAGCCAAGGCCTCCAGGCTTACAATGCTAATCATTACAAAATGCTAACCCTGTTATGCAAACTGCAATGACCTTTTGAAAAGAGACATCCCTCCTCTTCTAAGAGGGAAAGCCTGTTCTAAAACATTTGCATGCAACATCTAAGAATGAATGCTTCCAAACTATTGTTTTTAATCATAAACAAGTTTACTCAATAAATTGACTTAGGATGCAATCCTATACATTTACCTGGAGAAAGCCCCATTGGATTTCTAAATATTTCTGCATAGGATTGCAGTGTTAGAACTCATACTGTAAATTGGTTGAGATTTCTTTTATTGAATGACAAGTATAGTAGCGAGGATCACTGGAACGTATTAACTGAGCACCAGTTCACACATGCATGTGCATTTTTTGTTTGTCCTAGACAAACAAAACACACCCCATTAATAACCACTGTGTGTGAAATGGTTGATATGAAAGTTCTGTCTGTGTTAGATGGCTCAATCACATATTCCAGTGACAAAATATGAATGGTGAACCAGGCCATCTATTATGATACAGTTGATGTGCCCAAATAAGTGATTGCTGAAATCTAAAAATAATCAATGAAGCCTGACAGAACTGATACCTCCAGTCTGAAGTATCTAGTGCTATCAAGAATAGTGCTATTTGGACCATTGCTCTGAACCAGGAAGTTGTTTTGCATGGCGTAGGGAAACTCTATGATTTTGCAGCATCTTTTATGTTTGCACTTCTTACGAGGCAAAAAAGGATGCCTGGAGTCCGCTATGTGAGCAGATTTTAGCATTGCTCCCCCACACCTTAAATGTCCAGCTGTCACATTGCCCAAATGTCAGATCAGCTCCTATTATTGGATTCAGACTCCTCACTACAGTTTTCAAGCAATCTGGCCAATCTGCACTATGCATTGCCAGAGGGACTCCAGATTATTCAGCAGTGCATTTGGACTCCTGAGGGAGGGAAAGGGAAGGGGTACTATTTCAATAATTTAATCACATACTTGAAAAATGCCATAAACGTTTCGTATCATTCACAGGAGCCTTTAGCATATCATGTGTTGATACATAAATCAACATAAAGACTTTGATTAATGTATATATTTGTTTTATTACCGGAAAAAAACCTTAGTATTTACCAAGTGAATATCGTGTGCTCAAAATGCTTCAAAGACATCATCTCCGTAATCAGAGAAATCTCAGCCCAACAGAAGTTGTGTTCTTTGAATATTATAGCAATAATATTTAAGTGGGAATGAAACATACAGTATTTGTATTTGTTTTCCCAACAATGAGAGAGGTCAAGGTGGAGAGTTTCAGTAAAACAAATTTTTAAAAGGATCCTGCCATTTTAATAGCTGTTGTTCACTCTGTATACTTCAGGATCTGTGTTTGACCAAACTCTTCAATTCGTCTTTCCATCTCTAGTATTCAATCCATCAGTATAAGGCCCTTTCCATTCCCAGCACTAAATCTATCACTATTAATTTGTCACTATTTATCATCATCTTTTAGCAGAGAAATCCAGAAAATACTCCTTCATCCTGATCTTAAGCATATTTACTCCTGTTTACTTACATCAGAACTAAACCGCATAGAGTTCAACTGTCGTTTGTGGACCATCACTGGTCTTTGATGTGTCTGTGGATTTGTGATAGAAAATGGGGGCTAGCCCACTTGCCCCACTGAATACACTAAACTCACAACTTCTGCTCACTTTTTTTACATGGTTGCAAACTTATGTGGTTAATTGGAAAACAGATAAATCAGAAAAATGCAGGGGGAATCAAAATAATCAGTAGAAAACCATCAAAAGGAGGTGGGGGGACAACAATTGGCAGTCCCACCAACCATTGCACTCACCCTGGGAGTGTGTTTGGGCATCATCAGAGAGACCTAGCGAGAGCAGAGAGAAGGGTAGTCTAAGAGCAAGGGGAGGTGATCAGAAGCATGGCCCCAAAATGCAAGACAGCTTCCTCCTCAGCTGGTGGGAGAGCTAAAAAGCAGAGATGGTCTTCCTGGCTTTACACCTTTTTGCGTTTATGCAAGGTTCCTGGGAACCAAACCCTAGAGTAAATTGTGGGCTTACTGTTCATCTTGATTTTTAATTGTATTTTTATTTCTTCTTCTATTTTTTTAAAAAAATTATTTATTATAGATGTATTATATTGAATACTATGGAATTAAAATTGCTTCAACAGCCAGACAAATCATTAAGTGGTCTGCCAAGACCCTCAGCAACTTTCCAGTGGTCCATGGGAGGGGGCAGTTTGGGACCCACTGCTATACATATCTACTCAGAAGTAAGTTATATTGAGTTCAAAGGGGCTTACTCCCAGGTAAGTGTGTATTTAGTTTAATTAATTAATTTTAATTTTAATACTTTAAAGTAAAGCATATAAAACCACAGTACGATATAATAACACAGATATAACTTTTTTAAAAACCCCAAAAACCTTTAGAGCCAACATTTTGTATCTTTTAGGAGTGGGGGTAGAGCGAAAACTGCTTGTGGTATTGTTACTAAAAAGACATTCTGTTCCTTTAAACGTTCTTGTGCATCTCTCCCACCCTCAATTCCAACCATTACTATCTCCATATATTATACTTGTCATAACTCCCTGTTACAGTGAGTCAGTGTGCTGAAAATAAACTTCATGGCTTGTATTCTATTCGAAAGCAGAAGCCCAAACATTGGGGGGGGGGGGGGACGGCGGCGAGAATTTACCCTCTGTCCTAGTGTAAACCACAAAGAAGAGGAAGTTGGGACTTAATAATTGCAATGAATGTTGGAAGAAAAATGTGTGCTCTTGACATCTGATGGAAGAGATAAATCTGTCTCTGTGAACTGAGACTAACTCTCCATCCCCACAAGTTTCCCAGTTTGGGAAAGAGCGGGGAGGCGTGCAGGAGTGCGACATCCACAGCCTTGCGAAACCTCTTTGAAAGTCATTTTTCCAGTGGGAATATCAGTCTCATGGAACCCCTCACTTAAATCCTATATTTACAAGGCCGGTTTAATTTTGACACAAAAGACCTACAGTGCTCTCTTTCAAGCGAAGCTGTGGCTTCAGAAGCAGGACTTTCAAAATTCATAAAATAACCCCAGTCATTAATGCAGCCTTATTTTTAAAAGGTGACTGCAGCAAAGGGGCCAGTGCATCCATTTTTTAAAAAAATTAAAAAGCCTCTAAGCGAACTGGGTGTATTAAAGATGATGACAGCCTTCCCCAATCCTACCCCGACCTCCCAAACTCCAGGCGTTTTGAAAGATGAGACACCCAAAAACAGAAATAAACTAAGGAACTACACCAAACCCACACACTCACACACATTCAAGCCACAGTTGACACTGTGAGGAAGCCAATTTTTAATCACACCCTTCTGGCTTTTTTGTATGGGATGTGTCTAACACAGTTTTACAGAGACCACTTGGACCGCTGTGTAATTTTGTCACTCCAGCAACTTCTTTCTCAACAGAAACAAATCTTTACTGTTCCTCATTCAGACAACCTCATCTTCTTCCCCCCACATCCAGACTCCCTCTCCTAGATTTAAGAGCAGTAACAATTATTTCACATTTGCTGATTCCCTGTTCTAGACAACTTCTTATAGGGTTTAGGCTACCTGGGAGCAAGTTCCCTTGAATTCAGTAGAACATTTGCAAGCATGGTTAGGCCTGCAGCCAACGTACAGATGTCACAAGAGTCAGCAGTGTTTATGTAATTGACTAAAAACATTCTCATATATTTAAAAAAAGATCCCCTCGAGTAACCAAGCAGTGTTTATAAATAAAACATGCAATTTATATTCCTTTATTATTATAAAATTAACTTTATATATTACTTTTATCCATAATAATAATAATAATATTACGTCTGTATTACTTGAATGGGGGACGCGGGTGGCGCTGTGGTGTAAACCACTGAGCCTCTTAGGCTTGCTGATTGGAAGAACAGCGGTTCAAATCCCTGCAACGGGGTGAGCTCCCGTTGCTCGGTCCCTGCTCCTGCCCACCTAGCAGTTCGAAAGCACATCAAAGTGTGAGTAGATAAATAGGTACTGCTCCGGCGGGAAGGTAAACGCCGTTTCTGTGCACTGCTCTGGTTTCAGCAGGAAACAGCATAGTTGTGCTGGCCACCGCAGCCCCAGAGTCATCTGCGACTGGACTTAACTGTCAGGGGTCCTTTACCTTTTTATTACTTGAATGAATATAAAGCACTATCACAGAAGAGGCATTTTCCACACACACAGGAAGGGCTGCTTTTTCTAGCAGATAGTGCCTGCTGCAGTGTGTGTAAGTCATAAAAAAAAAAATTGTTTATAGGTGCCCCCCCCCCTTTAGAGCTATTGTTTTGTTCAAGGGCAAATAAATTAAAACTCATGATTCATTAACTACTTTTTAATAAAAAAATCCTTATTAATGACACTTTTTCTTATTGTTCATTGTTTTTATAGTGTCAACAAGGTGCATGGTACTGTAGACCCATATAAGTGGTTGGGTCCCTGCACTGAGAAGCTTACAGCTAAACGTAAATTAAAGTGAATGAAGATGCAGGAAGATTTTAAATCTGTCATCATCCCTGGAAAAGGAGAAAACGAGCCATGCCCATTCTGAGCAGATAAGTTTATTGTAGCGCTATAAAGAAGCAATCTTTTATGTTTTCTATTGTAGTTGGAAGGTAATTGTGCTTCCCAGATCCCAAGACTTGGAACAGTGGCCACTCCAATGACCTCTCCTGCTCACCTTCATTGCTCTGGGAGCCTACCTCAGGTTAACATTTCTACACAAGAAACAATGCAAAAGGGTCTCAGAGAGATTTAAGGGCCAGTTTTTAAAAGAGTCGAGAAATATGGGCACAGCAGTAAAGGTGGCAAGAGAGGAGATTCCAGCTGGAAATCAGGAAGAGCTTTCTGACAGTGGGAGAGGTAGTGGACTCTCCTTCCTCAAAGGTTTTTAAACAGAGGTTGGATGGCCATCTGTCATGGATGTTTTTGTTGAAATTCCTGTGTTGCCCAGGGTCCCTTCCAACTCTATAACTGATTCTAATACATACAAACTCTGAAATCCTCATCAGCACGAAAACCAAGTCACTAACTCAAACCGGCCCATCCCTACCAGACAAAACTTTGCCCCCCTCAGGTTCTAAGTTTACACACAAACACACAAACACGTGTCCAGCACGTGCCTGGTACCTCTCCTTTCTCACTAAGATCCTTCCCCTCCCTCCAAGGTATGATCATTCAAACTAGGCAGGAGAGTAACAGATGATGATGATGAAAGGAAAAGAGTCGGGGTGGGGTGAGAGAGGGAGAAGGAGAGACGCCGTTTAATGGGATATTCAATATCCTGCAACATGCATTTTGAGCTCTGCACTTCCAGCGGCTTAAAAGCTCATAATGCGCTCTGTACTTCCTCTCGCTAATGTCCACAGGGGGTTTAATGCTGGAACCGATCGATGGGGCTCCTCTGGTGTCACGATCTCTCTCTCTCTCTTTTTCTTTACTTTTTCTTTCGCAAAAAGCAGCAGCATAAGCCAGACTGGGAAGGAACGGGCTAGAGGAGGCGGGATTATTTTGGAGCGCCGGGAGAGAGGGGAGAAAGGAAGGGGTGAAGGAAAAGGGAGGGATTTGGGCTTCTCTCCACCAGGACGTCCCCTCCAGATTTCTTCCTCTCCCCTCCCCTTTTATTTCCCAAACGTCTCTAGATTGCCCACTCTACACCTCCTCCGCCTCCCCCTCCCCCCCCCCCGCGTTGTGAGAGCAGCCAATTCTAAGGGCAAAGGGAGGAAAGGGCAAGCGGCTTCGACCGTCGCGACTGCGCATGCCCGGCCATCCAGGCATGCTCAACAAAAATAGAAGGGCAGCCCAACTGCCAAATGATGGGGAGCAAAAGAGGCTCTTCATCTCGGTAGGCGATGGGCTTGCAAAGAAGAGAAGCAGAGAAGGGGAGGGGGGCACGGGGTGGGGTGGGTGAGGACTCTTCCAAAATATCCCCAAGAACTCCTGGAGGAACTTTGCCACGCTTTGAGAGCGCACTGTTCAGATGCCCGAGAGGGTTTGCTGTCAGCCCGGGTTTATTTTTTATTTTTTATTTTATTGGACTCTTCTGCACCGCTCCAAGACAGCACGTGATGGGCAGGGCAAGAAGGCTCCACTGCTTTCTTCACCCTTGGGAAACTTGTCCCGCTAACCTTGGGAAGCGGGGCTGGTTGGAGGGGGGGGGGGGAGAGGGAGAGAAGCGGCAGCCCCGCCAAGGAGAAAAGGCAGCAGAGAGCGAGGAGGGGGTTTGCACACACCCCAACTCCGCCCCTCACTTGGCTGTAGCCATCCAGCTTTAAGGAGACTTCGGGGCTGGAGGAGACAAGGGTGTAAGATGTGACACACGTATCTGCACGCGCTCACGCGCGCACGTATCCCCCCCCCCTTCCCAAACACACACACACACACCCTCTCCGTTTTCGTCGTCCACCGTCCCTACCTTTCGGATTTGGTGAATTTCCGAAACGCCTGCCGGAGATCGTGGAAGGAGCGATAGGTCTGGGGCTCGGCGGAGATGCCTTGCGCCCGGGTGGTGCGGGGTCCGATGTGGGTGGTGGGCACGGGCAGCACGGACTGACACTTGTGCAGCTTCCTCCTCAGCTCCTGGATCTCCTCGTCCTTCTCGGACAAGCGCTTCTCCAGCTCTTTAATCCGCTCATCCTTCAGCAGCAAGAGCTTGGCAAAGTCCCCTTCCAGCTCGCTCATGTTTCGAAAGCCCTCGCTCCGCTGCAACTTTTTTTTCCTTCTTCTTCTTTTTGGTATCCCGTAAGGAAGCGAGCGGGGGAGCGAAGGAGCAGCAGCAAAAGCAGCAGCAGCAGCAGCGACCCAGGCGAGCGCGGAGTGAATGGAGCCTCTAAGTAAGAGAGGGAGAGAGAGAGAGGAAAGGGGAAAGAGAGGGAGTGAAGAAGAAGGGGGGGAAAGTCAGTCCAAAGCAGTGGGGAGAGATCTGCTGTCACTAATGGGTGGTGGTGAGCGGCTTTCTTCGATCCACTTACTGCTGAATGGGCTGTAAATGGAGGCAGCAGGATGAGACAGGGCTGAGATCACTGGATGTTGAGTGCTAATCTGGAAGCGTCCCTCGGGACCGGGTGATTATCTTTCATTGAGAAAGCAATTAGAGCTACCCTCCTGCTGCCGCCGCCGCCGCCGCCCTTCATACCTACCGGATTCACTCGGGGAGGAGGAAGAGGAGGAGGAGGAGGAGGAGGATGGAAAGAAGAGGCATGCGAATAGCCAACAGCAGCCCCACCAAACTCCTAAGCTCTCTCATCAGGACAAGAGCTCTCCCTTTCTCCATCTCTCTCTCTCTCTCTCTCTCTCTCTCTCTCTCTCTCTCACACACACACACACACCACATCTTCTGTGTTAAGTGGTACAGACAACAGAGAGAGGAAGAAAGTTGATGGAGAGAGAGAGAGATGCAGTCCTTAAAATAGCAACCATTATTACTATGCAGCCTGAAGGGTGACACAGCTCCCTGTAACCAAAGCTTCGGGTCCGGGGTTGTAAAATTAGATGTCCTTCATAAATTATTGATCCCTCCCCTCCCCTCAAAATAACCTCCACAAATTGGTTCCTTCATAATGGTACTTAGCATTTGGCCAGGCGTATGTCAAGGGCTCCAAGCACTCCTGGTGCGTTTTTCTCCTCGAGAATCCTAACAACAGCCTTGTAAAGTGGGTCAGTGTTACTAACCGGCTTGTTATAATTGGGAAGCGAAGGCACTGGTGGCTCGCTTAATAGGACACATAAGGGTGAATGGGAGGAGGGCTCCAAAAGCTGCGGCCAAGCGCCTCCAAAAAGCTAAGGAGCAGATCATGAAGGAAATTGGCGTCTGCACGTTTGTTCCCGGTGTTTGCTATTCAGAGATATACTTTTCTCTGAATATGGAAGTTCGGCTATTACAGCTGATGGGGGGGGGGGTCATAGACCTATAGCACAGACCTAACAAACCCATCACCGCATCCTGTGGCAACTAATTCCACAAGTTAACTCTGCATAGTTTGAAAAGTAGGCGCCTTCTTTTTCTGAACCTTTTCCCAATTAAATTGTTTAGATGACCCCAAATTCTAATATTAAAAGAGGAGCAGGGAAATCTCTCGTTTCATTCATAATTTTACAGTATAAACTTCTGTCACATCTCCCCTTCCCTTCTAAATTAAACAATTCCAAAAGTGTAGCCTTTTCCTGTATGGATAACATTTCTTATCAACTGGCTTGTTTTTGTTCTATATCTTTTCCAGTATTGCAGTATTCTTTTTTCTTTTTAATGATGGTGTGATCAGAACAGTACAAGAAAATTCCAAATGTGGTTGGGGTACAGCTTTGCATAAGGGCATTGTGACAATGGCAGTTTTCTTTTTGACCTCTTTTCTATAATTCCTGACATAGAATTTGCCTTTTTCTCTGCTTCTACGCACTGAGTTGACATTTTCAGTGACCTATTCACTACTAATCTTTCCTGGGTAGTCGTAGACTAATCAGACCCCATCAGTGTGTGTATATAGATTTTTGGTTTTGTTGTGGGTTTTCTTTTTCACCCCAATGTGTATGACTATGCATTTACTTATATTAAATCTCATTCGCCATTTTGCTGCACCTTCATGCAGTATGGAGAAACCCTTCCAATATTTATTCACAGGCTACCTTGAGTTTCATAATCAAATAAATTTGGCAACTTTGCTCCTCACTCCTGATGCCATTTGTGAATAACACAGCTGACTTTCCTTGGGCATGAAAACTTGCTAGTTTATTGCTGACATCTGCTTCCTACCCTTTTGACCACAGAAGGGTCACTTGATGTGAGATTTGAACTGAAGACATGTCAGCTCATGGCCTGCTATTACACCATAGTACTCTTAATAATCTTTTTATTCCTTCCTTACTGGGGCCTCTCAGAATTCCAGGGCAAAGTTCTCTTGCTCCCATTTTGAGTACCCCAAGTGCTGCTTTGGTGAGTGCCTATGCATTTACAGTATATAATCTTCACAATAACATTTATGTGAAGATACTGCTCTCATATTGTGCAGTGTAATCTATCCATAATAACAACAACAAAAAGTCCCACTGATTTCAGTGGCTAGAGGTTGGTGCTGAAAGGCAATGTTCTCAAGTACACCTACTGGGTTCAGTGGGGCTTTCCTTGAGAAAGTCTGGAAACGATTGCAGCACCAGGTGGAAATCCTAAAAGGGCCATAGCTGCAGGTAAGCCTTACTTCTTCAAGGATGTTCCAGCTGCACATCTTTCATCTACGTGGGGCTGCCCTTGAAACTGACCCAGAAACTCCAGCAGGTGCAGAAAGCCGCGGCGAGACTCCTCACGGGGTCCTCGCCATGGGAGCACATTCATCCGGTGCTTTACCAGCTGCACTGGCTCCTGGTGGAGTACAGGATCAGGTTTAAGGTACTGGTTTTAACCTTTAAAGCCCTATATGGCCCAGGACCCTCATACCTACTAGACTGCCTCTCATGGTATGCCCACGGAGGACCTTAAGGTCTGCAAATAATAACACCCTGAAGATCCCAGGCCCCAGGGAGATTAGACTGGCCTCGACCAGAGCCAGGGCCTCTTCGGCCATGGCCCCAGCCTGGTGGAATGCTCTCTCACAAGAGACCAGGGCCCTACGGAATTTGACATCTTTCGCAGGGCCTGCAAGATGGAGCTGTTCCACCAAGCCTTTGGTCGGGGTTCAGTCTGATTCTTTTCTTTCTGTATAAGAACATGCATTAAAGAGGCCTCCTAGCCTGCTTTATAAGACCAGTGGTAACAGTTGGCCCTGGAGAATATTAACCACTCTCAGTTTTACCCATGGACTGCCTTCTGTCCAGATTTTAATTTGCTCTGAACTAATTTTAGGATGTATTTTAATTAATTGATTGCCTGTTCTTATGTTCTTTGTATACTGTGTTAGTTTTATGATGTTGGCCGCGCTGAGCCCAGCTCCGGCCAGGGAGGGCGGGGTACAAATAAAAATTGTTGTTGTTGTTGTTTTAAGGGGATAAGCCTCTAGTGCAGCTCCATAGGTTGTTGGACTACAATTTACTCATTCTCTGGCCATTACCCTTGCTAGATGGGAAGTCCCCAAAATATCTAGAGGGCTACAGGTTTCTTACCCCTAACTCTAGTGTTGTTGTCGTTTAGTTGTGTCCGACTCTTCGTGACCCCATGGACCAGAGCACGCCAGGCACTCCTGTTTTCCACTGCCTCCTGCAGTTTCGTCAAATTCATGTTGGTAGTTTCAAGAAAATTGTCCAACCATCTCGTCCTCTGTCTTCTCCTTCTCCTTGTGCCCTCAAGCTTTCCCAACATCAGGGTCTTTTCCAGGGAGTCTTCTCTTCTCATGAGGTGGCGAAAGTATTGGAGCCTCAGCTTCAGGATCTGTCCTTCTAGTGAGCACTCAGGGCTGATTTCCTTAAGAATGGATAGGTTTGATCTTCTTGCAGTCCAAGAGTCTCCTCCAGCACCATAATTCAATTCGGCGATCAGCCTTCTTTATGGACCAGCTCTCACTTCCATACATCAATACTGGGAAAACCATAGCTTTAACTATATAGACCTTTGTTGGCAAGGTGATGGCTCTGCTTCTTAAGATGCTGTCTAGGTTTGCAAAAAGGCCTTGCTGAAAGCTTGAAGCATCTCTGCATTGGGGTGGGGGGATCTTGCTGTTGTGGACAGGTGAGTTATTACCACTCAGTGAGGTGGATGAGAACAGTGTGTCACACACTGCTTCAGGGAGGGGCAAATGTAGATTTTGGCAATCTGTCATGGATGCTTTCCTTGAGATTCCTGCATTGCAAAGGATTGGAACTAGATGACCCCCAGGGTCCCTTCCCACTCTACAATTCTACAAAATAACTACAAAATATCTGCATATGCATATCTGGATGGAGAAACCAGTAGCCCTTGAGATGTTGTAGGACTATAACTCCCATTACCTCTGGCCACCAGCCATGCTACTTGGGACTAATGGAAGTTGTAGTTGTAGTGCCACACATTGGCTGCCCATGCCCTAGACATAAGTTCCACTGAAATCTATTTAATTATTTATATTGAATTTATATACCACCCTTCATCTAAAGAACAAAGGGCAGTTTGCAATATAAAAATACAAAAATACATAGCATAGTAACAAAAAAAATACTACCCCCTCCCGCCCCACCACCCCAGTTTAAAAGGCTATAGATTGTTTACTTAGCCAAAGGTCTGGGAGAAGAGGAATGTTTTTTTCTGGTGCCTAAAGATATGAAACAAAGAAGCCAGGTGAGCCCCTCTGGGGAGAACATTCCACAAGGGGGAGCCGTTGCAGGAAAGGTCCATTCTCATGTTGCCACGCTCTGGGCCTCTCATGGAGGAGGCACATGAAGAAGGGACTCAGATGATGATCTCAGGGTCTGGGTAAGTTCATAAGGGGAGAGAAGGTCCTTGAGGTATTGCGGTTACAGTTCAACAGCATCTGGGAGCTAAAGATTGGGGAGGTTGTTTAAGTTGTCCTCTTTGCTAATCTCCATTGCTGAAGAATTGTGTGGTCCCAATGAGCAGCTTGGCTGGGTTCCGATGTTGAACAGAGCAAGGGAAAGCTTTGCTTTTCTAGTTGCATTTTCCATGCTTATCAGATAGCTCTGGTTGAGGTGGGACTAGAGCATGCACTGCCCTACTAGGACTACTGATTCACTACCAACAAACACAAGGCAACATACAATTGCCTTGTATACAATCTGTGTATACAATACTGTACAATTTGTAACATTTTCATTAAAGTAAAAACATTTTGGGAATATTTATTTTATTTAGAATAAAACCATTGTAGCAACCTCACATGCATTACACAAAGTAGCTTACATCAATTAAAATCACAATATAAAAATAAAAAAGCAACATTGCCAGTATAAAAATCACAGCATAACATCCACAGGTGACAGATGCAATTCACAAAGGGCAGGCAGATCACATAAAACAAAGTTTGTCACTAGAATCAACCCAGCCTAACAAATTAAACACATGCTAGAATAAAGAAGCCTTCATAAGCTGGTGAAAGGCCATCAAAGATGGAACCATTCAGGTACTGAGAAGGCCTTATTTCTTCCCTATAGATCTTAATGAATGGGCAGGCTGGCATGGGAGGAGGCAATCCCTCAGGTATCCTTGACCCAAGTCATTTAGTGTTTTAAAAGACAAGCACCAACACCCTGAACCTCAAAACAAATTGTTAACCAGTCCAGTTACTGCAGGACAAGTGAAATGTGATCAAACAAACATCCTGACCACCACATGATGGACCAACGTAATTTCCCGAGGACTCGTTAAAGTTAGTTCCATGTAGAACATGTTGCAGTAATTTAGATGTAACTAAAGGGCAAGGCACGTTTAATTAGGGTCAAATCAGACCTCTTTAGGAAAAGGCACTGCTGGTTCATCAGCTAAGCTAGCCAAAGGCACTCCTAGCAACTGCCACCACCTGGGCATCCAGGTTCAAGGATGAATCTAGGAACATCCACAAACTCAATACCCGATTCTTCAACCTGCAGACTCAATACCTGATTCCCCCCCCCCAACCAACCCCCCCCCCCCACTTTGAAGTTCTATTCTGGAATCTATCTTCTTCCTGATGAGGAACAGCTCTCTCATCTGGATTAAGCTTCAGTTGATTAGCCCTCAACTCCAGCCTATTGCTATCAGCAGGCAGCAGTTCAGAACATCAACAACTTGGTATTAGATGGAAAGGAGAAATGAAACTCTGTGCTATCTGCATGTTGATTACAACACACTCTAAACATCCAGACAACCCTGTTCTGTCATATGTAGATATTGAACAACCTACCAAAGAAGACAGTGATGCCATACACAAATGACCAAGGCATTTAATTGGTCCTCCAGCATCACTTTCTGACACTCAATGAAGAGCCAGAACCATAGCACAGTACCTCCTAGGGCAGGAGTTGTGGGGGACTTGTGGCCCTCCAGATTTGTTGGACTACAACTCTCGTAAGCCCCAGCCAGCATGGCTGATGGTCAGAGCTGGTGGAAGTTGGAGCCTAACAACACTTGGAGGGCCATGGGTTCCCCAGCCCTGTCCTGGGTGCATTCCCTTCAGACTGTCTGGAAGTGTACAATGGTCAACAGCATCAAACATTCCTAAAAGGTCCAGCAGATCCAAATGACATGTAAATTCCTGGTTAAGAAAAAAAAGGGGGGGGTCAAAAAAATATCATTTTGGTGCCACCCAAAATAATAGCGCTCTAAATACTATCCAGCTTACCCAATAAGCTCTGCCTATCCAAAACTCTTCCTGGTGGATGTTTTAAAATCATTATCACCACCTTTATTATACTTAAATGATCCTGAAAGAGATCCTGATTATACTGAAAGAAATGGCAGAGTGCTTAAAGGGGCAACTTCAGGAAACTTCAAAGAACTTTTAATAAAGTTTGGTTTATTTAAGGAAAGTGCTGTGGATGTAAAAGCCTCTGAACTTAAAAATAATGGTCCCTACCAGCATACATGTTTCTGCTGCTAACAACTAATGGACGCTAAAATATACAGAGACTGTGGAGCTTTGAGACAGTTACAGAAATCTCTGATGGAGCCTCACCTAGAAATGTGGCAGCCCCACCTAATAAGGATGGCTACCATCCTGTATCTATGGTTGTGAGCCATCACTGTAATTGAAGGCCTACTGTCCTCACTACCTGCAAGTAAGATAATGTAACACATGAAAGGTAAGACCTAGGCTGCAAAAGGTAGAGGTAAAGGACCCCTGGATGGTTAAGTCCAGTTGAATTCAACTGTGGGGTGCGGCACTCATCTTGCTTTTCAGGCCAACGGAGCTGGCGTTTGTCTGCAGACAGCTTTTCCGGGCCACGTGGCCAGCATGACTAAACTGCTTCTGGTGCAACGAGACACCGTGATGAGTGCCACAGCGCAAGGAAACACCATTTACCTTCCTGACGCAGCAGTACCTATTTATCTACTCGTCCTGGTATGCTTTTGAACTGCTAGGTTGGCAGGAGCTGGGACAAAGCAATGGTAGCTCACCCTGTTGTGCGGATTTGAACTGACCTTATGATCAGCAAGCTCAAGGGGCTCAATGGATTAGACCACAGTGCCACCTGCGTCCCTAGGCTGTAATGCTATACACACTTACCTGGGAGTAAGCTTCATTTAACTCAGTGGGGCTTCCTTCTGAATAGTAGAACTTTGCACGTAGGGTAGTGTTTATCATTCATGGATTTGCTCCTGAGCACATGAATAGCTTCCACTGAAAGATAGTGTGACTGAGGTGATGTTAAAGCAGTCTGGTGACTTTCAACTGTTTTAGACTACAACTCCCATCATGCTGACTGGGCTTATTGGAGTTGTAGTCTGAAGCATTTGGAGGGCACTGGCTTGGGAGAAAGCTGTGCTTGATTATATAAACTTATGGGTTTCTGATAGCTACACCACAAATGGAAGTCATCACTTATTGTTTGCAGCCTCCAAACCCTGAATTGTGTGTGAACGTATCTTTGGTAAAGATATTGGTTGTAAACCGAAATTTGGAAACATACAACTGTGACTTTTTCTTCACTGCTATATAATAAAAAACAATACAGCTAGGATATGACCATTCTGAGTTTTGTGTGTGAAGATTTCCCCATTATCTTTCTTTCTCTTTATCAACACATCCACAGCATCAAATAAACAATGCCCACAGGCATTCAGTTATATGTGAGTTTTCCTTGTAAATTCGTTAGGCTTTAAAATCCCTGCTCATGCTGCCACTGCCGCCTTGTGAGAAGTAGCCTTATGGTGCTATTTGCAAAGTAGTCTTAAATGTTTCCACATTAAAAAAAAGAAAATTAAATACAACTCTCTCTATTGTTCCAAAAAGGAGAGAGACAGCTCTAAATAGCACCAATATGATATATCAGAGACATAATTAGCAAGCCTTGCTTGATATTTTTTTAAAAAACCAGTAACCTGAAAATGTCACTTCTTGAAGAAACTATCATGATGTAATTAAGTGGAAAGTTAGATAGTTTTAAAATGAAACCAATTAGGTTTCAACAGCAAATTATAAAGGCATATTAGAACACCTTGTATCCCAATTTACAGCCAGCATGATGCTTGAATCTTATTCCATGCAGTTGTAATTATACTATTTCCTATCAGTCACGTACATAATCTATTTTTCATAAGCCCCACAGTTTCAGCACATTGCCACTCTCCCACATTAGGACCCCTAGAGAACCACTCCTGCCAATGTTACTGGAATTATTTGGGGAGACAATTTACAGGCAGCTTATAAGTGGTGTTGGCTTCTGCTTTGGAGAAGAGTTTCAAAAATAAAGCCCATTTAAGTCATTGGTGACCTTGAAGCTGACTGCCCAGATACAGTGGAAGCAAGTTGGATGTGGCAATGGAGGTTGTGCATAACTTCCTCCCAGCTGGATTGGACCCAGATGCTCAAAGGATTACTATCAAGTGTGTCAGACCCTGCACCAGGCCACCCAATCTGCTCCCTCCTAAATCTGTTCTAGGTTCTCTCCAACCCTCTGGAACAGATTTGGGGAGGGTGTGGGGTTATGTGGGGAAAAGAGAAGGGGAGGGGGGAGTTCCATTGCCAAGCAGATATCCTTGCATGGATGGAACACATTACTTGAATAGTGCCCTGTCTGTTACATTTTCTTAGTGCAAAACTCCCCTCCTTAAATATAAACTTCCTTTTACAAGCAATTACCAATCCAGTGGGGTTAAAGTACCACACTTTCTCTTGAAAGAGCTAGATTCAAATCCACACTTGGTAATGAAGCTTCTTTGATGACCTTGGGTCAATTGCTTTCTTTCAACAAAGGGTGGGAGAGAAATTTGATTCAGTTCACATTTAAAGCCAAATTTCCAAAACAGCATGAGAACTGAAACATAGCTTAAAAATTCACTTATCTGAATTTTGGGATGCAGTTTTTCATCCTATTTTGAAAGATGCATGTATTGGGGAAAATGGGCATAAAGGTGAATATACCAGTAAAAATAACATACAAAATGTAAATTGCTTGCAAAAAAGGGTACATTAATCAATAGTATGCTTTTATTAGGTGAAATTTACATTGAAATGTTGAAGGATTTTATTAGAATTCTTTTTTAAAGCAAATTGCTGCAGAAACCTGGAAGTCTGAATTTAAGATTATAAAAGTGAGAAACTAAGGTGAATCAAAACTTTCAAATCTTGGAAGCCGCCCAGAGTGACTGGGGAAACCCAGCCAGATGGGCGGGGTATAAATAATAAATTTATTATTATTATTATTATTATTATTATTATTATTATTATTATTATTATTTCCATCAGTACTCTCAACCTAACTGACTTTGCGGGATTTGTGGGAAGGATAAAAAGGATAGATAGATAGATAGATAGATAGATAGATAGATAGATAGATAGATGATAGATAGATGATAGATAGATGATAGATAGATAGATAGATAGATAGATAGATAGATAGATAGATAGATACACAGAGGAAAGGTGAGGTGTAAATAAATAGATAAAAGTTAGATGAAATGGTGGCAGGCAGAAAACAGAGTTTTACTGAAAACAGATATTCTACAGCTTCTCCTGTCAAATGTTTCAAATGGTGCCTTACACAGATGTGTGGCTGTTGGTAGAAACTGGCACTTCAAGCTCAATGAGAATGGATGAGAGGGAAGGCTCTTTAGGGCAGTGTTTCCCAACCGGTGTTCCGCGGCACACTAGTGTGCCGCGAGACGTTGCCTGGTGTGCCGTGGGAGGGAGGCGGGCGAGTCGGGCGGCGAGAGGCGGGGCGGCGGCGAGGATCCGCGTCGAGCCGGGGGCGGCTCCGCGGTGGTGGTGCCGAGGTTTCTCTCTCCATTCTCCCCTCACACACACACAGAGGAAATAACACAGGATCAGCTGACAGGACCCGGCCAATGGGGTGGCGGCGGGGCAGCGCGCGCAAAAGGGAGGAGCGCGAGACAGCGGACGAGGAGGAGGCCGGCATGTCCGGGCAGCAGCAGCAACAACAGCAGCAGCAACTCCCGGCGACGGCTCCTCAAACCCCGGGCAACCCTACTCCCTCACCGGCCTCTGCCGTCCTCCTGCTCCACCCACCGCCGCCTCCCCCGCCGCCGCCGGCCACCTCGGCCCCGCCGCCGCCCCCTCCTCCGCCCGCTATCGCCGCGACCACCACAACAGCCGCCGCCGCCTCAGCTGGGCCCATGCCTGCTGGGAGCGGCGGCGGCAGCAGCAGCGCCCCGGCGCCCTTCCCTCCCGGCGTGACGCTGCGCGCTGACGTCACGGGGCTGTAATGGTGGTGTGCCTCAAGATTTTTTTCATCAAACAAGTGTGCCTTTGCCCAAAAAAGGTTGGGAAACACTGCTTTAGGGAGTGTTCTTATCCGAAAAGGAAAAGGGAATTCCATCCAGTCAGTGCTTCTGCAAATGCATACCATACTTGAACAATTCTCATGGGTCGTAGGGAAGGGAGTTAGCTATGGGGGGTGGGGAAGGGGAGCCATGATGAAACACAACACTTTTGTGCAAAGCTAAGGCAGACATGACTTTTTATGGAATATTTTGATGTAATACTTGGGTCATTAACAAAAATGAAAAATGATTCTAAAATAGGAATTACGTTACATAAACTTTGATTGGTAGAAGGATGTTACCAATAGCTCTATGGCCCTATCCACACATTACACAAAGGCATGGCATTGTCGGGAGCAGGCCTGTGCTTTTTAGTGCCACCCCTGACAAGCAACCATCCGATGCGCTTATTTGTCTGTAGAGAAATCTATATGCAGGTGGTCTTGCTCACCTGTAAAGGCTTCAAGCAGTCAGGACCCCCAGCTGTGCAGAAGAAAGGCACAACTCTTTTGAGGAAGGTGGTGTAGGTTCAGAGGTAGGGCTAAAAGCATGGCCTCTCTCCAAAGTAAACATGGCCATGCCTTAGGTTTGAGTAATGTGTGAAAAGGGCTTATGTTTCACAACACTAATGTGGGGAGAATTGAAAAAGGGATGCCCAATACTCCCCCTGAAATTCCCCCTGGGAAGTTTTGAATCCCGCCCACCACCCTTGCCAGGCTCCACAATGCAGTGGAGAACTAGCACACAGTGTGGAATTTAAACCATTTGTATCCCTTGCTTGATTTTATTCTGCAAGCGTTTACCCTGCGCTTAAACTCTTAAGAAAATGTGCATTTGGCAACACACATGTGCTGACTCTGCATGTAGTTCCATCCTTTCGCAGGGAGAAGGAGGGTGGGAGATCTGAGTAACTTGAGAAGGGCTGCTCTCAGGCAATTGCCAAAAACATAGCAGAGAGGAGGGAGGAGGCTTATTTAAAGAAAGTTCAAGTTGCTATTTAAGGAATCCTTATTTTTTTAAAAAAATCTTCTCATGGGAAAAAAAAGAATCAGTTCTAAAATGATGAGATGGAAGCCTTTCTCACTAATTAAGATTAACCTACCTAATGACAAAAAATAGTTTCTTCATAAGCTTCTTCATAAGTTTCTGGCCTGGTCAGACTTAAATATATTTAAACCGATTTCTGAAAACACAAAATTATTGGACACAAATCAGGGGAAATGAAGCGTTACTCAAGTCCTGTTGATTTCATCAGAAGAATTAAGCTCCCTCCTGTTTATGGAAGCATGGAGTGGGGAAGTTTCCCAAGTGATAGCAGCCCTAAAAGGGAAATAAATGTTATATTGCATGTTACTTGTAAGTAACAGAAAGCTTGGTTAGGTCTTTTTTCTTTTAAAAAACAAACTAACTAAAAAAACAAATAAAAGGAAAACAGCGCCCTCTCGTGTCTGAAAGCACCTTGTTGGAGCACTGAAGGATGTGGAAAGAAATATGACCATGGTCCCAGAATACAAAACTAAAATGATACTTGGTGAAAGGTATTTGACGTTGTAGCAGTCTAAACTGGTTCCCTGGCTGGGCTGTTTTTAGCTTTCTAAGCCTGCCTGCTGTTTTAAAGGATATCTGAAGAGCAAGCAATGATTTTAAGTGATGCACTGCATGGGGGGGGGACTGTATTACTATTATTATTATTTATTATTATTTCATTACATATGACCCATTGCCTGTTACAGTTACAGATTGCTACAGAGTTACAGTCCCCTGCCCCAAGAAGCTTACAATCTAATTTTCAGTGCAGGTGAAGGCCAAAAATAGAGGGGAGGAAAAATAATGTGGAAGAACAACTGTGCCTTTTCTTTCACTGGTACTTAAGTTTGCGTAGGGTTTTATGTCAAATTAGGAAAGATGGGTTTAGAGAAGTTATTTGACAGTAAAGAGAGGTGATGGGATGGGAAGCCTGATGGGACTCCCAACTCTCATCAACCCCAGCCAGTATGGTCAGTGATAATGATCTTGATAACTGCAGATGGAATCAAGCTATAATCCTAATGCGTTAATGAAATCCTGTGTGTTTGCAGTTGTTACGTTTAACGTCCTGGCCCACAAGTCAATGTGTTGCAGCTTGAATGTGTTGCAGTCAGGGTGTACAAAAGGTCTTTGTGACTGCTGGACTTGGACTAAAAGTCAACAGCCTTTGGACTTGGTTATTACAAGTACATAAATGAAATGAGGATAAAGGGCTTCATGTGGTGGTAGAAAGGTGTGCCCACCACTCTCCGATACCACAAAGATGTCAGTTATGAACTTGTCAGTGCCCAGCTGTGCACAGGGGCGAATTATGGCTAACCAACACCCAGGGCAGGGCAAACCACTGGCTGCGCATGCGTTGCACCCCTACATACGATGCATGTGCGGCATCGCTACGTACAGCGCATGCGTGCGACACCGCGCATGCATTCTACGTAGTGGTTTGCCCCCGGCACCGCCCGAGTGTCTTACGTATGGTGCTGGGATCCTCTGCTCGCGGCTGCAGCGGCAGCAGAGGGATCCTACTGCCATCCATACGGCGCTTGGGCAGCGCCAAAGGCAAACCACTATGTTAGCGCATGTGCAGCATTGCTACGTACAGCACATGTGTGCGACACCGCACATGCATTGTACGTAGCGGTTTGCTGCCGGTGCCGCCCAAGCGCTGTACAGACAGTGGTGGGATCCTCCACATGCGGCTGCGGCTGTGGCAGCGTGATGGCTGCTCGCGCTGCTGCACCCAGGGGTGGCGGGGCGAGCACCCCGCGGGATGCCTTCTTGTCACCCCTCCAGACATGGCACCCGGGGCACCCTCCCTTGTGACGCCACTGGCTGTGCAGAGATATGTGCATGGTTCTTTCCATGTCGGCTGGAAGGGGGTTCAGGGATACCTCTTTCTCTGCTCTCCCAGGAACCATGGGAACTTATTGGATTTTCATGTGTGTGTTTTGGAGAACATGCAACCTTTTTTTTTTAGCATGGAATGCTCTTTTGATTCTGTGATTCTGTATTCTTTGCATTTTGTTGTAGCTTTATAAACATCTCTAAGTAATTTTTATCACAATGATGGTATCATTAAAAAAAATAATGATGGCCCTGGCCAGGTCATAGCTCTCCTGACAGGTGATTTGGTATGGAGCCACAGTGTGGAAATCAAGGATGAGATTGTCCACCAGATGAGTGATAGGAACTGGAACTGAACAACATCTGATGGACCACAGGTTCCCCATCCCTGTCATAGGCAGTTTGCCATTTCCCTGACCTAAAACAACTTTCGGGGTGTCCTGGTTTTACTTTTTGAAATATGCAGCCCTAGGATATTGCAGAAGAGAGAGAGAAAGGGCCAAGAACTCCTCTGTAGCACAGCTGCTCCTAGGTCAAAATGAAACCAGATTGCTGATTTAACCTACCTTGGCTCTTCCTTCCAGGTAAGCAGGTTTAGGACTACAGCCATATATTGTTTTAAGATTTAGGTAGAAATGCTGCATCATGCTAGGTCTTAATGGGATTTAATTTCTCTTTTTTCCTGTGTTATACAAAAGTAGAACACCTTGCAGGAAATTTTTGCAGAAGTTTCTCAATGCTGAAATTTAACACCTCCTGCCGTTAGCATAAATGATTTGCCATTTGCCAACACATCTCGCTGGCATCGGCCTGATAAGCTGCCAGACACATTTCCTGGTTAAAATAAATAAATTGATACCACAGTATGCCGACTATTTCCTCCACCGCCCCCTACTTCAAAGCAGGTTTCTGGTAGTTTATAATTCTGTCAGTGGTTTTAATATAAAAAAATGAGGGGGTGGGGGAATATTCTGGGGGTGAATCCACTTGGGCCTGAGGCCTTGTTAATTTTCAGGATCAGTCACTGTTATCTCACATGCCAACCTGCGTCATATTTAAATGGTGTGGCTGGTACAGAAGGCATTTGCCAGCTACTGAATTCATTTCTGCCTCTCTTGAAAATCAGCATACATTTGGCCTAGTTTGGTAGAAACACTAGAAGACCAGTTGTTATTTTAGGACCTACATGGCATAATATTTCATTCCTAATTGCCCCTCAGACAGTGATCTTGTATATTCTAAGTAGTACATGAATGCCACGACAATTTTACTTTTCGTACTTGGTATTTTATGTTCAGTTCCAATCTTAATAGGTCAAGTTAACCACGGTGTAGAGATTGAGCACATTATTTTTTAGAAATTTGAAGGATATTAAATTCTATTTATTAAAACTGAAAGCAGATTAAAAAGGGCGAGTTATTTAAAACCACCTGATGCACAAAGTCAGAAAAGGTCATGCTCTTAATCCTGGAATAGTCCTGTGTTTGTGGTTTCGGGGAGATTGTTTGCTGGAATATTCCCAGAGGCCTTCATGTGGGGAACTTCCATTCCTTTGCTCTGAGGTGACTTTTAATGGAAGAAATGAATAAATGTCCGAGCTAAAGTGAACCACAGTATTACTGCTAGCTACAATTTGAGAATACCATTCCTCTCTCTTAACCCTTCAAACATTACTCAGACGCACCCTTGCACAACTTCTGCCACACCAAGCCCAACCCAGGCCATCAGTCATGTATGATGGGACCTTCAAGACATACTGTTTATTGTGCATTCATCATGATTAGTACTCAGGATGCTGTCAGGGCAGTTATACGCGATCATGCTTTCAATACCATTTGTGCTTGCAAAGGTTTTAGAATGGTTGTACCGCTTCAGCTCCAACTGGTGTGTGCCCCACAGTTTCTTGCTAAAATCATGTAGCTTTTTATACTACAGGTGTTCTGTTTGTTGGGGGGGGGGGGTTACTCCCAGTTTTAATGTGCTTTATAGCACAAGAGTTCCTTGACAATACACTGAAATATATCCATTTCCTTGTGGCATAGTTAGTCGCACATACTTCTTAAAAGTTTCAAATAGAGGCATTCCCACGAGGGCCTTGTGTGTGCATGTGGAAATGAGTGATGGTTTAGCACAGCAGTCGCAGCCTGACCACAAAAACTTCAAAAGTGTAAAATATGAAAGTATAGTGGTACCTCGGGTTACGTACTTAATCCGTTCCGGAGGTCTGTTCCTACACCAAAGCGCTCTTAAATGGAGGCGCACACTTTCTCTAATGAGGCCTCCCACCGCCGGTGTTCGGCTTCCTTTTGTCTTCCAGGGCAAAGTGCACTAAGTGGAACACCTACTTCTGGTTTTGCAGAGGTCGTTGTCCGCAGCATTCATTAACAGGACTGTTCTTAGACCGAGGTACCACTGTATGGTGCCGTGGCATCATAGGGTAATTAACTTGCACAAAGGCAGGAAGGGGAGATGTGAGGATTCATTTATTTATTTCATAAAATGTATACACCACTTGATTGTAAAAAACAAACAAACTTCCAAGTGGTTTAACAAAGGATAGTGGGAACATAGACAATGGAATGGGCAGAGTTAAACTGAGGGTGAAATAAAGCAGGGACCTTGGGAAAGCATCATAGAACACCTAATAATATTTCATTACAGGTGGGGTCAGTCCAGTATAAATCCCCTTCAAATGTGCTGTTGGCAACAGGTTTCTGCAGACACCTGTAATGAAACCTGGATGGGCCCAAAGTTACGGCTTTGTTCTCTCCCCTCCCCCACCAAAGAATGCAAAAACAGGGGTTGTCATGCATCTAGCAGACTACAGTGCGTGGCTCGTGGGGTGTTCCAGTTCCAATGAGGCCCTGCTACACCCCTCCAATGTTCTCTCTCAAACGACGGCAATTGAAGCTATTCCCAAGGCATGGAAGTTTTGAAAAAGAGTTGCACTGTAATTGTGCATGTATGAAGAATTAATTTTCTGGTTCAAGTACACCACAGATACACGTGCAACATGTTCACTCCGAAGTAGGTGCCACTAAGTTTAATTGAGCTTACTTCCAAATAAGCAGGCAAAGATTTTCCACTGTACGGCACCACACATTGATGCAAAGTCAGTGCAAATATATTCCCATTGCATTGATTTCTCTATGGAATCCACTCCACAGGCCAACTCCCTGATGAGTAATTGGCAAGTGCCAGAGACACCCAAACCCACAATGCTTTAAAGGACCCTCATTCCCTCAGCTTTCAGTTGATCCTTCATCTCCTGACCTCTCTGGATTTACCTGCTTTTGGGACATATGCAATGAGATCCTGCTCCATCCTTAGCCCTGTGCATCCAGTTATGTGCTGTTTCAACCTTCCTGGCAGCCCAGCATGAACACTGAGAACATCCCGTCCCTTTTGTTGGCTGTGCAATGCACAAAAGACTCAAGGGGCAGCCTATCTCCCTTTGTACTGTATCCTTTGAAGTTTGATGCACTGTAAGAGAGACTTGCTCTGTATCTGATCTTCCTAAGAGTCCAGTGTGCTGCACAGCTGAAAAAAGGCAACATAGCAGAACCAGAGGGTCCTTCACAGATTTATGAAGCAGCCTCTGACCTGGCCCTGATTTCCTCCTTAATCACAAAAATTAGCCACTGATTTTTTCAAAGAATCTAACCCCTGGTTATGCTTGGGTTTGGGGTGGGGGTCATTCTGTGGCTTTTTTTATCATTAACTTCACAGGGTTACACAGCCAAGATTGCCAGAACATTGTCTCAACTCCTAATGGTGTTATTACTACTACTCCCCACCCCTGCAGAAAAGAAACTGCAGATAGTAGATATCAAAGACTCGCCAGCTATTGAACCAGGAAGAGCGGGTGCCTTCATTCCTCACTGAGAACTCCCTCTGACAAAAAGAGATCACTTTACAAGACAGAATCACACAGACATTACTCACACAGTGGCTGCAGTTATCCATTTAGGTATCATTCCAGTAAATCTTTTGTGTGGCTTCTGCAGAATATTCAAGGTACCACTGGGTTGTATTCAGGTGGGGGGAAAGACTCAACAGACTTACTGTTACACAGAGAATTTGGTTATCTGCTAGCCTCAACCCTCAGTATGCACATAGCTTCCAAACTTTCCCTTCTGAAATTCTGAACTTTCCTTTCTGAATCATACGCTGTACCATGTAAGGTAGGGTTAGCTAACATGGTGTCCTCCAGATGTTATAGACTACAGCTCCCATCACTCCTGCCCAGTGGTCAAACCCTTTCAGGGCAGCATAACCACAACAGAGAAGTTTTTTCCCCATGCTGTTAGCGATATATGTTCTGACAGTGTGAGAGACAACAAGAACCTGCTGGATCTGGTCATCTAGTCTAGCACCCTGTTCACACTGTGACTGCCCAGATGCCCTCAATCGGGATCTGAGTACAAGAGCAGTCTCCCCTCCTGCAATTTTGCAGCAACTGGTATTCAGAAGCTTACAGCCCATGGTAGTAGAGCCAGAGCTTAGCAGTCAAAGCTAGTAGTCATTGATATAGCCTTATCTTCCGCACATTTGTTTAATCCACCTTTAAAGCTATCCAAGGTGGTGGCCATCCCTGCCTCCTGTGGGAGTGAGTTCCATTAGTCTAACTATGTGCTATGTGAAGAAGTACTTTCCATTACCTGCTTTGTTTCATCTGATATATTTTCCCATGCCTGCAACAGCCCCAAACTCTCATTCACTGAAGCCATGATCTGTGCATACGCTATAGATGTCTGAAATCCATACACCTCAGTTTGGCTTACATTTTCCAATCTGAAGCTGGTTTGATAGAAAACATGCCAAACACCAGTATTACTCAAGAAACTGCAGAACTCCTATGCAAAAACGTCCCGTCTTCTCATCTTCAAACACAAGTTTGGGGAGTGCACTAGAGCCACAGTAAATGGTAATGTGTACACAGCCCAACTAAGCTGAAATCTGAAACTAACCCAGTGGCATTTACATAACAGAAAGGGACAAAGCTATGATCTGAAAGCTTTTTTCCCTGCAGTACCATTTAAATCAGATCACAAATTCTGTTGAGAGTCTATTGAGTGATGCACATGGATGTAGGCTTGAACCAGCCCTTGCATAAAAGTGGGGCGATGCATACTGTTCTTTTCTGAAGTGTGGGATGAGAGGGCACTCTCCATCTGACCATATGAGGACTCCTTCAAAATTCTATGCTTCTAGCTCTCACATGGAAATACAATACAAAAACACCATACAATACAAAAATAGATCCCTCACAACACTGGACAATAGAGCTCTTTCACAATGCGAGTCTGTGTGTTTTAAGAGCTGTTCTGGATGATTTACCGCTGTTCAGGAGGAGGATGTTTGGGGATGACTTACCCCACATCCTTCTCATTACAGAAAGCAAAAAATAAAAATTGGGGTGTGTGAGAAGGAGTATGGATAGGCTTTAGCTATAAACTTCACAAATTTTATATATATATATATATATATATATATATATATATATGCCCAAGAACCACAAGTTATGGTCGATGTTAGTATTTGCAATTTTCTTTTCATTTTGAAACTTGGACAATTTGCTTTTCTTTTTCTTTGTCTCTGTGCATGTATATAAATAATGCCTAATTTTAAAAATTGGTGCTGCATAGGTAGGCAGCAGAATTCCTGGGCAGCAAGATTTGGCCATAGGCAGGTGGCGATTGGGGAATTTGGTGGGAGGGCAGTTTATGGGAGCTGCATCCAATCCATGGGTTGCCTCCACGTGGTTTAAGAGACACTCTGTAATTACCCAGTGTTAGAAACCATGCAGAGTCACCGGGAAACTGTTAAGTGCACCTGCCAGTTAGTTATTATTTTACATTCTGTTTTATGAAGTGATTATGACATTCACAGAAGCGAAGAATAGCATAAAATTCAGAACGTGCTAATTTGCATTTTTTTAGACCTGGCTCACAGCTCTGTATGAGGCTTGCAGAACCCTATCTCATTTATTCTATTTCTGTTGTTGCCTGGAAAGCTTAGCTGTGTTCTTCTAATCACCTTGGATGTACTCTGTCTCCTTGTTATACTTTCAAAGCCATAAAGACTTTCTCTCCATGCACAACTAGTATAGCCATTTTCCTAGATAAGTCTACTCGTTTTGCCATAGTTCTCAAAGATACTAACCACAAAGGGACCACTTTCAAAGCATCCTGAGGCATCCTGAGGGTGAACGTTAAAAGAGTGCTGTGAAGCCAAAAGGGACTTAAAAATAGTTAACATACTTGCTTTCTTACCTATATATCCCACCCTTCTTCCACAGTATGGCCTAAAGTTATGAACATGTGGGTTCTAAGCAGTTGCTTAGGTACTGCCCAGAACCAGACATCTTCACAAACGGGTGTCCTGATCAAAGGAAGGATTCCACTGAACACAGCTGAAATCTTCCTGCAGACCTTGATGTCACTGAGATAGCTCAGCTGGTAGAGCATAGGACTTAATCTCAGGGTCTTGGGTTCAAGCCCCACATTGGGTGAAAGATTCCTGCACTGCATGACCCTCGTGGTCCCTTCCAACTCTACAATTCTATGGGTCTAGGAAGAGGAGGGAGTGGTGTACACTAAGACATTGGGGTGAAGCCAGCACATGCACACTCATGCCCTCTTCCCAGTCATTGCACATTCTTTTGAACACCTGAAAAGTGCTATTGTTTGCTGGATATCAAGTGATAAACACTACATTATTTGATAGGACAGTTCAGAACTTCTGAATTTATTGATCTATAGCATATACTGCTATTCTTATTGATTTCACTAGCTCTTAGAATTATTTTATATGATTGTATTATTATTATTTATCATTTTTTTCTAGCTGAAACTATTACAAAAGAGAAAATAAACAAAACAGAATACAAACAAAATAAAGTGCATTGCACAGTTAAAATAATTATTAAAACCAGACATCCTGTCAGATAAGAGTTTGGTCCCCTGAATAATTTAACTTATCATCCCCACAAACTTTTCTGCTTAAGATTGCCACTCTAAAGGCAAAACATACCACTTTTTCCAAGATGTATGGGAAACCTGTCCCCTAATAAAATGTTAATCAAATACTCAATTGATCTCCCAAGTGGGAGATTTAAATCTTTGAACAAAGCTGATCTAAAGTCCTTGTAGATCCGAGAGCTGTTCAACGAACCTATTCCCCTTGGGAACTGTGGTTTGTTAAGGGTGCCGAGAATGGCAACTCTGTGAAGAGTAAATTACATTTCCCAGAATTCTGCGGGAGAGGTTATGTGCTTTAAATGCACTTAAAATGTATAGTATGTGTGGCTTCTTCTTTGGCAATAGTATGTATGTAGCCATAATTAAAGTGTTATTGGGCTGAATGTGTGAAAGCTACTCATTACTGATGACCAACATGACTGATAATAAAAGTCACTTCATTTTTGGACCCCTGGAACATAGACTATGGACTGACTGTAGATGGTTTCCCTACTCAGTATACTGAACCCAAACTTATTGCAAACTATTAGGCCGCCATGTGAGTTTAGGTCAGAGAGGTGAGATTTAAATTGGGGCACTTCCTTGTTTGGTCCTCAGCCTTTGAGCCATTAAGCTTCTCCAGCTCTGAGACAGTTTTTTGCATTTAAAAGACCTCTGCATGGGCTCTGCTAATCACTGTATTCAAATGACAGATGCAGCAGATGTGTTGTGCGATTTCCCAGTCCAGTGAGAACACCTGGATTTTTAAAAAAGGAAAGGAATTTGCTACAGTTTAAAACAATGTGGGGAAAAGTCAAATCTCTCATCAAGATATCCTAATAAGGCAGTGAGCTGCATAACTGTTACTACACATGGAGGCACAAACACACGTCTCCCCAAACAGATTATTAGTACTGTCAGCTTTGGTGGTTCTGATTACTTGTTGGGGCAGGAAGAGATTAAATCAGTGCTCAGTTTTGTTCTCTGAAACCTCAAGATGACCCAATGCAAATGAATAATGTATAAAAGAGGGAGCATATTCATGTGATGGATGCAGCGTTCTTCCTTCTGTATGTGCAAAGCAAGAAGATCAGAACCCAGAGAAGTGAACCCATACACAAAACAACACAGATTGCCTTTGCTGAATCAGGCTGCATGTCTTCAACAGCATATATATGTTAAAATAGGCAATGTGGTTTTAATAATGAGCCTGCCCAACTCCCTAGAAACAAAGTTTGAGAAACAGTATGCTGCTTGGCTCTTGGAAATGTTGGTGAGTGCCTAGCAACAGATCTATTGTATTGGAATAAAAGGGGGGAATATTATCGAAGGGGAAATAAAACCAAAATGTTAATATAACTTCTTCTAAAAATCTTTTCAGTGTTTTTGTTTTGTTTGTAGAAAATTATTTTCACAAACAAGGATAAAGCAATCTGCCAAAAGCAAGTATTCAAGGCGACTCCTTTCACTCTGCATTTATTACAATTGGTCAAATTATACCTCTACTCTTAGACCAGACAGCCAGGGGCACCTGTGTAAGCCTCGATGAAGCTTTGACATTCGCTTGTGGATTGATGTTAGCAATGCAAGGCTTTCTTATAGAAATTATGGTATGTTTGTTTCTTTAAATTGCTTTTTTAAAAAAATAAAAAGGACTGCATTTAATGGAGTAATCTACTGTAATCCACTTTATTGGGAAAGGGTGAGTTTCTAAGCTTTAAGATAAGGTAAAGGTAAAGGGACCCCTGACCATTAGGTCCAGTCGTGACTGACTCTGGGGTTGCGGCGCTCATCTTGCTTTATTGGCCGAGGGAGCTGGCGTACAGCTTCCGGGTCATGTGGCTGGCATGATTTAGCCTATTCTGGAGAACCAGAGCAGCACACGGAAACGTCGTTTACCTTCTCGCCAGAGCGGTACCTATTTATCTACTTGCACTTTGACGTGCTTTCGAACTGCTAGGTTGGCAGGAGCAGGGACCGAGCAACAGGAGCTCACCCCATCGCAGGGATTTGAACCACCGACCTTCTGATCGACAAGTCCTAGGCTCTGTGGTTTAACCCACAGCGCCACCTGCGTCCCCAAGCTTTAAGATAAAGAGAACTGCAACCCAATGCATGTCTGCTCAGACATAAGTCACACTGAGTTCAATGGGCCACACACCCAGGTAAGCGACCTACATTATTTATGTAATTATTTGTTGAGCCCTGAATATTTATTTGTTTATTTACAAAAGTATCTCTCTCTATATATATATTGCCCTCTCATCAAACATCAGGGTGGAACACAGTGATTTAAAAAACTTTTAAAGGCTATGCAGAACAATCATTGAAATGGCTGGCTAGTCAATAAAGTTTTAAATAGCTGCATAGAGACATTTGAAAATCAAGTGTGAGGCCGCCTGCCCAATCTTTCCTGGAAGAGCATTCCACAGCCTGGGACTGGCGAAGCTCAACTTCTGGCCGAGGCCAGTCATGCCTCTGTAACGGGGGGGGGGGCAACTAGCAGCATTCCTCCAGATAATTTCAGTGGTCAGGTTTCAATTTAGGGGCTCAGGTAGCCTCTTAAGGCATCCTGGATCCAAGTTGTTCAGGGCTCTGAATCTCAACACAAGAGCCCTGGACCTGGTCCAGTAGCATATGAGCAGATGTTTGAGCAGAGGGGTCTCAGATTGTTGGTTGTCTGCTTCCATTGGCTGAGCACTCTACATGTGGATGCTAAGGGGTGAGGCAGGAGTGGCTGTCAGCGAGGGGTGCTGCTATGGACCTGGCACCCTAGCAGTGCTGCTGCCTTCTGGGATGGTACAGGAGGTAAGGGCAGTCCAGGTGCACTGGTGGAGCCAATCTGGCTTGCCTCAATCATCCTAATTGCCCTGAAACCCATGCATCCCATTCAATGCCCAATACTGCTTCTGGGAAGCCACATCCATAACCTCTGGCTGCTCCTGGGCTGGGGCTATATTGTCCAAAGAGGGCTTTTAAATGCATACTCGGAACCATATAACGTTGCCAAAAAAAGAATGCCGGAACAAAGCAGCATATTTTTTTTTGGAAAACTTCTGTCTAAATTTAGACCAGAAGAGCTAGTCGTAATTAGGTGATGTCAAGAACTTTGTAAGGATTTTGATGTGGAATCTTTCCAATTTGAAATGTTATGTGGTAGAATCAGGGAGCACTCGGCTGCCAAAACTCAGCTGGAGGCCAGAAATCAAACAGAGAAAAGCCTCTGCTGAGTTTCAGATATATTTCAGGCTAGCTCCTAGTTCAAAGAAAGCACAACTAACAGAGGAGGGAAGTCCCAGCACATTTGCACTCTTCAAAAAGGCCACCTTCTTTTCTTCGTTTATATTAATATAATAAGATTATAGGGAGAAATGGACTGCAAAAAATTAACTCTTGAGGGTTCATGTCATTTCTTCTGGCAACCTTGACAAAGAAAGGCAAAACAATTCTGGGAAAGGAAGCAGGCTTGTGTTAAGATAGAAGCAGTGGCGTAGCGTGGGTTGTCAGCACCCGGGGCAAGGCAAGTAATTTGCGCCCCCTAACCCGTGGATTTGCGCCCCCTAACCCGTGGATTTGCGCCCCCTAACCTGTGGATTTGCCCTACCCCCAGATGTTGCGCCCGGTGCGGCCGGCCCCCCCTGCACCCCCCACGCTACGCCACTGGATAGAAGAGAAATTTAAAATCCTTGATAACTTAGATTTCCAGGCTGTGCTTCATAGCAGTCAATAACAAAGAATTGCAGCAGGTCCCTGGGTAAAGCAATTACACAAATATATACATTCTGCTGTTCTCTAGTACAAAGGTTGCTCCAAAATCCTGGAGCTAGAATGAGTACCTAAAGTTTTGAGATTATGGCTAACGATCTAAGGAAAAAAGGGTCATGTCAGAGATAGAATGGAGCTGGAACATTTCCAGCAGACTATGTGGTAAAATGGCTTAGATGTAGAGCTGAAGATAAGAGAATGGAGCAAGAATGTTTCTATATATGCTGGAAACTGCCCAGAGTGGCTGGGACAACCCAGTCAGATGGGTGGGTTACAAATTAATAATAATAATAATAATAATAATAATAATAATAATAATAATAATAGTAATTTGTAAGCTAACCGCATCATGGAGTGCTCACTGCCTCTCTCTGGAGAGCTTATGCTGGCAGTGGATCTCAAGTTTCAGAGTTTTTCAGCTGTGCATCTACACTTGCCTACTCAAATATTACAAAACACCATAGGGCTCTAGTAGGGGTGGAAGAGACATTTGATTCAGTTCTCATTTAAAGATGAACCTAGCAAATTCTCACTGCCTGAAACAATGTGCAAACTAAAATTCACACTTCTCTGAATTTTCCAGTGCAGGTCTATCATCAAATAAAGTGTACAAAAATGTATTATGCTAGGGTAAAGTAAATATATAAATGCAAATATTACTAGGGGGAAACTTACAAAATGCATCTTATTAGGACAAATTACTTTGCAGAAATGTGTACATTAGGAGAAATTTGCAAAAAAACAAACAACTGGTGAATTTTCATGAAGATAAATACAGAAATATAAAAAACTGAATTTAAAAGTGGAAAAACTGGAAAACTGAGAGAAACCAAAATGGGCACATACACCCATCCCAACCACCAATCCATGGTCTTATCCTTGACTATGAAAGGAGGGGCATTCACACAAACTGGGCACTTTCCACTGCTATAACTAACAATGGGGGGAGAGTGGATTATAATGTGCTAGATTGTAATGTTGGTTCATACCCCAAAGACATCTCTGCCATATGTATTTATTCTTTACACACAGGCATTCTGACATCAAGGATATATTTGGTGCTGCTACTGCCATTACAGAATTCTTAGGGATTTCCTTGAAAATTCAGGTAGCTGACAGCATGGACAGATTTTCAAAAACAAAATTTAGGGGAACCTTACAAAGATCTTCAAGGTGGTCTTTGATTTCTAAAGGAGATATTTGTGAAGGAAAGTTAAAAATGTTCTGCCCATTGTTTGTGGAACACCAGTCAAAGGATTTGATAAAATCAAGCATTTGTAGTTATATTGATTGCACTGGGGGAGACCTAACACATGAGTCACTATCCCATTAACATATGGGTAACCAATGTGGAGATCTCTACATGTTGCTCAACTGCAGTTCCCATTATCCTCTACCATTGACCATTCTGGGTGAGGCTAATAAGAGATGAAGTTCACAAAATCTAGAGGGTACAACATTGGCTACCCCTGCATTAACACTAAGGTTCCTACTATTGGCTGGGTTGTGATCATTAATCGTACAAAATAATGATTTTTTAATATTAGTTAATAATCTGCATACATGGATTTACCTTAGATTTTCTCTTGTTCTTATTCTTTTTGATGTGCAGAATGTAATTTCAGCATTTTGGGTTATTTTGGCATTATAAATTTCTCCCTTGGAGGTATAGCCACAGAAATATTAGTCAGAAAAGTATCCTTTTAAGAAGTGCTTTTTTCCTCTCTCTTTCTGCCCATTTCTTTTAAAAAACTTTTTTTTAACTATATATTTAAGGTGTGGTTGTGCCATATTCCTGTGATCTTCCCTCAGAGAACATTTTTTGAATCACACAAATATTTTGTAATAAAAATATTTTTATGGCTGTGTCCTGGTCTCAACCACTCTACTGCCATAATCCTAATTTACTTAAATGAAGAATGTCTGCTAGTAGAGTCAATGAACTAGGGCTTTTTTTTTCCACGAGGGGAAAAGGAAAAAGCTATCATATTAAACCTGCAAAACCTTTTATTCAAGTTCTTTCAGGTGTCTTTATATTGGCAATGATTCTGATCATTGTCTCTTATTAAATTGGTTCTTATTACAGTGGTACCTCAAGTTACAAACACTTCGGGTTACAGACTCCACTAGCCCGGAAGTAGTACCTCAGGTTAAGAACTTTACCTCTGGATGAGAATAGAAATCATGTGGCAGTGGCGCAGCGGTGGGAGGCCCCATTAGTTAAAGTGGTACCTCAGGGTAAGAAATGTTTCAGGTTAAGAACAGACCCCCGGAACGAATTAAGTTTGTAGCCAGAGGTACTACTGTTATTGTTTCCATCACTGAAGTGTCTCTTTCCGCACTTCTCTCAGCTATCGTATCATTTTAGTGGAACTGCAGATTTGGAAGCGGGACATTGGATCACCTTGTATGAACCACAATGTACCCCATACTGAAGCATGACTCTTCAATTGATGGGAGGTGCAAAGTCAGGTAAAATGCATCAATGGTTCCACTGTAAATTTCTCTTTTAAAAAAACCTAAATTAAGGGGCAAACAGATAAAGGAGAATAATATATACAGTAAAAAAACAAAATAGAAGTGGGTTCCTCGTTTCAGGATGGTCTCCAGATCCTCTAACAAAAGTTCTTGGAGAAATAAAAACATTTTTTTAAAAATGATAATAATTAAAAACAATGGGTTTAAGACTATTGATATAAACAATCACTAACACATTTTTGTAGGATTGGTTGATTAATCATATGTGCAAAGGCTAAATAATGAAGTATTCAAATTTCATAAAAATGTTATTATAATGGGCTGGTTAGTCATGCTTTGGTCCCATTCTATAATTATTTATGTAAAATGTGGAAACACTGAGTCAGCCACATAATGAATGCTTGAATTGTATTTCCTATAATTTAAATTTTGCACATTAAAAAAAAACTGAGATAGATTCACACCGCTCGTTATTTAACTGCAGTGGGTTATTCCCCACCCCCCACATCATCACTACCTGGAAATAAAATAATTTAAGGAGGAAAATAATATTAATCTGACAGTGCGTCTATTTATATCTAAGATCAAACTTTAATGAAGTAATTTTTCATGGTGCATCAGCAAAGCGTATGATGCAGGAAAAACTGTACCCATTGTATTATCTTCAGGTCCATCAGTTTTTATCAAGTTTATGCTGTATGAAGACTTTTAATGGAAATCAGCAACTGTAGCCATCTAGTGCATGTTGTTATATAATGAACTGGAGTAAGACCCCAGGAAGACATAATTGCTTGCACTGGGAACAGCCTTAAGCACATTGTGTAAGGTGTTGTAACTGCACGCAGATTAAAACATGATGGTCTCTGCCCACAGCCTCACAATCTGGAATATATGGCACACAAAAAGAAAAAGGAATGGGGAGGAAAATAAAATATATAATCAGTTCTAAACAAAAAACACTACAGATCTTAAAATGACCAGTTGGAATATAGGCAGTCCAAGGAAGGGGAGAGCCAGATGGCAGATGGCTTCTCAACTGAACTAATGGAGTTGGCCTTGCAGCCCCCTCTCTCCCACCTGGGCATTCAGGCTGAATTTTCTCCCACAAGAGAAAGCGATGTCCACCAACTTGGAGGGCTTTAAAAGAGGATTGGATGAATTCATGGAAGAGAAGACTAAGCGTGTTTACTAGCCTTGAGGGCTACGATCTACCTCCACTGCTGGAGGCAGTATGCCTCTGAATATGAGCTGCTGGGAATCAGTTTACCTTCCTGCCAGAGCGGTACCTATTTATCTACTTGCACTTCGTGCTTTTGAACTGCTAGGTGGGCAGGAGCTGGGACTGAGCAATGGGAGCTCACCCTCTCACAGGGATTTGAACCGCCAACCTTCTGATCGGCAAGCCCTAGGCTCTGTGGTTTAACCCACAGCGCCACCCACATCCATTGAAAAGTTTACAGGATTCAATATTCTTTTTTTACACACTGTTCCTGCCTGCTCATTTTCACTGCATTTTCTGTGTGCTAAAACTACTAAAAAAACTGCAAGAGCACAGCTTCCTGAGGCAGGCATCCTATACACACTTACCTGGGAGTAAGTTCCATTGAACTCAGTGGGTCTTACTTCTGAGCAGAAACCTACAAGATTGTGCTCTAAAGCTTACAAAAACTGTTTCCCCAACAGACTTTATGAAAAGATTTTTTTTAAAAAAATGAACCTGAAATGTTTGTTCTGTTACTTGAATTGCCATTTCTGTACAACAGTTTGGAAAACGGGACTGGAAAAATACTCTCACAGACGTGGAGTTTTTTATTTATTTAAACTAACACATTTTTTAAAAAAGAAAAAGAAAAAAGGGGACGACGATACAAGGAAACTTTTAAGGTTGAAAGTTGGCTCCTGTTTAAACATACACACACACAAGTGGTTTGTTTTAAAAGTCAACATTTGAAAATAGTAGCATTTCCCAAACATCATTATGCCATGGCAGTAGTGGCTAAATATCAATAATACTAGCCTTCAGATGAAAAGGAGAGAGAAAAATATGGATGGTATGATGACCAAATAGTATTTCATACTAGACACCTACGGTGAAGGGAAAATGAAAAGCAAACATTGACATGAAGGCAGAAATCCAGTGCTCAGTTACCTGAGAGTCAGCCCCATTCTTGCCCAGTAAAAACACTAAAATCAAATATACAAATCACAGCAGTAAGAATTATCTAAAACAAGCATAAGTGTAAGCAGCTAAAACATTTACAAGTCATATAAAATGTACAAGCTGTATAAAACCAGCAAGGAACAAAATTTGGTGCAAATATCTAACACACCAGGTAGATGTAGTCACTGTGATTAAAACTGAAATTAAAATGGAAAATAATATGAAACTCAAAATAGAGAGCCACCAGTCTTGGGAACGAAAGATTAAACAAGTCCTTTTCATACATTATCTAAACACTTTCACCACACACTTCCAATATGTTTATACTTTTCACACCTTCAAATCACAAGGGCACACATAAAATAGGATTTGCCAAAGCAGAAATGCATTCACTACTGCATGTTCATTTCAGTGGTATACTGAAATTACAGTATACCTTGTAAAATGTATGGATTGAGAAGCTACCCTTTTTCTCCATAGAATGATCCCACCCACATCACCCAAGCATGTGACTCTTTTTTAAAATAAAAAGCTAAACATTAACATTTTCCACTGTTTCTTTTTTCTGTGAACATTCAAGCCAAATGTTTCCCAAGGGCTGCTTTTCATATCCTCAAGGAAAAGCAGGAATGTTCAATATTGTTTTACAATTCTTTTGCAGCCCCAGAGGGGAGAGAAATTAGACAATGCCTGTTATGCACTGCCAAAAAAAAGAGAGAGGACCAAAAATCACACCACTTTGCATGAGATTTGCATATGGTGTGTGTGTGTGTGTGTGTGTGTGTGTGTGTGTGTGTGTGTGTTTGAAAATTTAGAAAGAATTACTATGATTTAAATACAGGCAATTCCCCATTTACTCAAGCTCTATTTGTGTACGACTGTGCACACACATGGTGCCGGGAACCCGGAAATGGGGAGCACCCTGCAGAGTTCTCCTGGCTCGCAAGGAGACCCTCCCCAGAGCATGAAGAGGATGTCCTAACATGCAGGGTAGCTCATCGGCTGTCACTTCGCCGTGCATCAGCTGAACAAGCCCCACTGCCCCTCTGGCTCGCGCAAGCTGGAGGGGCAGCGCATCTTCTTGACCAGCTCAATTAACATACAGGGAAGAAGCAAGGCATGCTGCCAATCCCCTGGCTATCAGAGACAGAGAAAAAAAGATAACACAATGGAAGTCAATAAAAATAAAAACTCACTCTCCCCCCCCAACTCCAAAATGCCCTTCTGCAACAGCCTTCAAAATGCCCGGCATTTACACATTGTAAGTCTTCTCTCCGTTTAAGCCCTTGCATTTATTTCCTTCCCATCATTAGTTCACCAGATAGTTGACATTCTTTGGGCAGACAGTAAGAACAGTTCTTGTGTGCCACCTACAGTAGATCAAGTATTTAAATTATGATCAGGTCTAATGTGACATTTGAGCACCAAGACTAATGAGCTTTAGCAGGAGGTGGATGCTTCCGCACACTCTCAACTCTATAAACCAGTTCTACACAACCTCAGCACATAAAAGTACAATTGGAGATGAATAATTTTGTCTCTATAAAAGCAAGTGAAATCCATTCCACTATTTTTAAATAAAAAATGTTTAACAACAGGCCCAAATTTTTAAGCTAGATCAAAATGACATAGCTTTTCTAAAATACTTAATAAAAAAAAGCTTTAGAGGCTGAAAACAATCAACTGGTTTCAGTTTGATTTTTTAAAAAATGAGTCTTAGGTCAAGAATTGATCTGTTACACAGAACACAGGCAGGAATTTATACCAAACACTACAAAGGGGAATAGAAAACAAAGAGAGAAAAGAACTAAGCAATGTGTTCTTAATAAAAATAAAAAGAACATCAACTTCAGATTGTCATGTGACTGAGGACTATATAACAAATGATTCCCACCCCTTGAGAGAAATAATTTCCTGTGGGAAAAGTGGGCAGAATTATTGTGTGTGACGTATTGTGTGCTAAGGTTTATTGCAACACACTTTGAGAAGTCCATGTTGGAGATACACAGTTTAGGACAGTATTATTCAACCTTGAGTTCCCATATATTGTTGAACTACAAATACCATCATCCCCAGCTAGTTTAGCCAATGGTCAGGGTGGAAGATGAGTTTTGTAGTCCAACAACATCTGAAGGGCACCTGATGAAGCTAGGTAGTTTAGAAAATGTCTTAAAGTTGAATCAGTCCATAAGTATGTGAAACCTACCTGAAGGATACAGTACTATTATATATTTATATCTTACTTTTCTGTTTTAAAAAATGTATACGTACCCTGAACTGACTTCAAAAATAGAAAAAGATGTCTAGAGGTTGTTATCAGCAAGAAGAGCCTGCTAGATCATGCCAGTGGCCTATCTAGTCCAGTTTCCTGTTTCTACAGTAGCTGACCAGATGCCTATGGAAAACCTGCAAGCAGGATTTGAGTGCAAGAGCACACTCCCCTCCTGTGACTTCCAGAAACTGGGATTCAGCACCTGACTGTGGAGCCACAAAATAGCCATTGTGGCTAGTAGCCATTGATAGCTTTATCCTCCATAAGTTTGTCCAATTCTCTTTTAAAACCATCTAAGTTGATGGCAGGGGACATGGGTGGTGCTGTGGTCTAAACCACTGAGCCTTGCCAATCGGAAGCTTGGCAGTTCAAATCCCCGCGATGGACTGAGCTCCCGTTGCTCGGTCCCAGCTCCTGCCAACCTAGCAGTTCGAAAGCACGTCAAAGTGCAAGTAGATAAATAGGTACCGCTCTGGCAGGAAGGTAAATGGCGTTTCCGTGCTCTGCTCTGGTTCACCAGAAGCGGCTTAGTCATGACCCGGAAAAAACTGTCTGCGGACAAACATCGGCTCTCTTGGCCAGTAAAGCGAGATGAGCGCCGCAACCCCAGAGTCGTTCATGACTGGGCTTAATTGGTCCTTTACCTTTACCTTTAAGTTGATGGCTATCACTGCCCTTGTAGAAGTGAGTTCTATTGCTTAACTATGTGCTGTCTGAAGAAGCACTTTCTTTCTAATATGACAAATATAAAAGAACTGTTGTGTGTTCATGATGAATTTCCCACAATGTGCCAGTTCTGTTTTAACCTATCATTGTTATATTTTACCAGAATTGAAAATAGTACAATAAAGGATAGTCAAAGTCTAAGCCCATTCAAGGCTGTAATCTTCTACTTGATACCTCAAGAAATCTCACCCTTTATTCACCCAGCACAAAGCTCTACCTTGGTAGAGGTATCCTTCCAATATACCTTCTAGATATTATTGGACTAAAACTCCCATCATCCCTGACTATTATTGGCCATGCTGACTTGTGATGGTGGGAGTTGTAGTCTAACAACATCTGGAGAGCATCAGGTTGACAGAGCAAAAATCAGTGTTGGCTTCAGATAATTTTTGTACCAAATCAGAAAGAAAAAATGAAACATACTTCACAGTGCTTTGAACCAAAGCACCTCCTTCTACCATGTGTGCAAAGATAGTTGCCATATTTCAAACACTGAAAATCACAAAAAAGGCCCTTTGGGAGCTATTTTTATGAGAAATCAGCAAAAATGGCACTGACGACATGGGCAGCCATATGTCCGGATTTTTCTGGACATTAGAACGATTTCCGTCCAGACACTGCTGCTGACTGCAGTATTTCAGATATGTCCAGGAAATTCCAGGTGTATAGTAACTCTAGCAAAGATATGAAGGTTGTAGGAGGGGGGGAAAGGGAATATGGTTTATTTCACAATTTACTGCCAAGTTACCTGATTCACACTTCCAGGAAAAAAAATATGCAAACTGAAACAGAGCTTTCCTTCACATTTTGCACATTCTCTGAATTTTTCAGTGCAGCTCTCTAACCCAAAATGGTGTACAAAATGCATATATCAGGGCAGAAATATGTATTAAAATACATATACAGTGGTACCTCGGGTTACATACGCTTCAGGTTACAGACTCCACTAACCCAGAAATATTACCTTGGGTTAAGAACTTTGCTTCAGGATGAGAACAGAAATTGTGCTCCATTGGTGCAGCGGCAGGAGGACGCCCCATCAGCTAAAGTGGTGCTTCAGGTTAAGAACAGTTTCAGGTTAAGAACAAACCTCCAGAACGAATTAAGTTCTTAACCCAAGGTACCATTGTATTGGTGAAATTAACATAAAATAATGCATTGTATTAGGGAGAATTGCTTGGAAAATTACATACAAATGTGTTTATATTATGTTGGATGTGCAGAGAAACCTTAACAATTTTTTGTGAAACTATTGTTGACAAATTTGTCTATCCTTAGCATTGGAAGCAAGAATGTGGAGCCCCCTCCTGGAATCTGCCATCAAAGCAACTACTTGCCATTACATCACAAGAAGGCTGGTCTTGCTTAAAATATCCGCAAGGCCCTTTTTAAACAGCGTGCATTCCTGAACTCTGACAAATATATTTCAACACTGATTTTCCATGTGTCTCCCATTATAGTACAAAAAGGGGGGCACACTGCAATCTTGATGATTCAACTGTTAGAAAAAGGACATGAAAATGGCTTATTTATCTCCAAAGGCCATTTTCCCTAACGTTTTTCTGCTTCTTCCTAAAGTTCCAAACTTTAAACCCAAACTGATCTGCAGTTGCTGCTAATTAAGGCAGCCCACTTTGGGACTTATTATAGGTGACTTTCACAGTTTCTGGTTCCAACGTTATGAGTGGAAGCTATCACTTTATAAAACCTGGGGGGGGGGGTAATAGAACGTAAATCTATTGATTAATACATACATATATACTATGGGGATGCGGGTGGCGTTGTGGGTAAAACCTCAGCGCCTAGGGCTTGCCGATCGCATGGTCGGCAGTTCGAATCCCCGCGGCGGGGTGAGCTCCCATCTTTCGGTCCCAGCTCCTGCCCACCTAGCAGTTCGAAAGCACCCCTAAGTGCAAGTAGATAAATCACACACACACACACACACACAGAGAGAGAGAGAGAGAGAGAGAGAGAGAGAGAGAGAGAGAGGGAAGAATGGGTCTTAATTTAGGTTCCAAAAACCAAAACAAAACCACAGAGTCTGTACACTGTTCACTAGAGTTATTCACTATCCACAGAGCTAGCTTTTCATGCCCCTATTCCACTGTCCTACAGTAAAAGACCTCTTCCTTGGATATTTATTCTGCATGTTACTAAAACCTGTCTTTAGTTGTTTTTCTTGGTACAGTTTTTAAAAGAATTTTTAATTGATTTTATGGTATGTTTGCAAATTGCCATGTGACTCATGTGAACAGCAAATCATTATACACACACACACAAACATACTTTTTATATATTATATATGTCTATATACACACATATTTGTGATAATAATAAACTGCACTGTAGCCAGGCTGAGTCCTTGGTGAAGGCAGGATAGAAATCCAGTCAATATACACTAAGTGCCTTTTTTTGTTTTCAAAAATTAAGTACCAGTATTCACATCTTGCTAAAAGCACTGTGGGTGCCCACACATAATGGTGGCCATGGGCAGCGAGAAAATTGGTGCTAATATTCCGTTCTGGTGAATACTGTCACAAAAAAGCTCTGAATACACTTAAATCCATTTTATTTGGTATATGGTCATGTTCTATACTCAAAAACACTATGCAGCAAAAAGATAGAGACTGGTTGATGGTATAACGTATTATTATATGCAAATAAGCAAAAACATTGATGCTATGGAGATTTGAAAAATCTGCCTGGCATTAGGCATTGGGATAAACATTGTCTGAGACTGCTGTCCTATGTACAGTAACCTGGGTGTAAATTGCACCAAAATCAGTGAGACTTCCATAAAAGGAACCTTGCATAGGATTGCATTGCGAGCCCCCTTCAGCTTATCCTCATGAAAACTGCTGTGTTGGAAGTTTGAGAATCTGTTATCTTGTTCTAGGCATGAATTCATTAACGCTGTGTCCTGTTTACCAATTAACGCCGTGTGTCCTGTTTACAGAGCACAATGTGAGACATGAACAAAAGAAACCAGATTCTGCTCTTAAGACAAAAATAGATTTTGCTCACTTTGAGTTTCCATTATCTAACCTCCCTACAAAAACAGCCTGTTTCTCTAAAACTGATGCAAGAGAGACAATGGCGTGTGTGGTTTTTCATGTCTACAAATATTGCTTAAATCTATGTTAACATACATATTGTTTAATAATTTATTTAACTATGTATTTTTCCATCTCTCATGTTTGGTATGTATTAGCATTTGTGTGTATTTTGTGTTACATCATTAACTGCAAATTGGTAGCAAGAAGACGGGTGAGTAAATAGAAGCTGAACTTTTTGCAGTGAGTATGTGGCAAAGTGTTCATGTGATCCCTTCATTTCATGCTCAGATCCCAGTTTTACCACCTGACTACTCAACCCACTTTCCAAGAATAGCAATGTGGTGCCGAGCATGCAGAAGACAAAAGACGAATGGAGGCCTCTTCTCCAATGCAAAGACTATCCCCACTCACTTTAATTAATAGAATATTATGTCAGCTTAATTTACCCCAGTTACTGTACTGAGTTAGGGTTTAAGTTGTTAGTCCATCACAACTACCCACTCAAAAGACCTATTTTTCATTTGTGTTTGTATAAAAAATATACTGTTCCTAAGGGTAGTCACCTTTGTTTTCCTACACTTGCAGTTTCTCTATTCTTTAAATAACAAATCTGTTTCACAAAACTTTTTTTAAAACTACAATAAAAAGCACTCATTTTAATTTGTGTGGTTTTTTTTAAAAAAATATTACAGGTTTAAGTGCCCTTTGCTGTTCGTTGGATTATACATCCTTGTACAATTCTTCAAGACAGAGAAGGAAATTTGAAATCAGCATAAAAGAGGCATTTTTTTGTTACAGTAAGATCTGTTATCCCCTCCCCACAAGACCATGCACTTCTGTTTATAACACAGATTCTTATCAAGCAACATGGAAAACCTTGTCATTGGATCATATGACTTTAAAAGCTAGACATCTTACAAACCCAGGTCAACAATCCGAACTTTCTGAAGTTCTAAGGATTATTTAAGGAACATTCAGCTGAGTGATAAAGTCAATTACTTTCTGTTAAAAATTCTCTGTTTGAAATAACATTTCCCCAGCTAACCTAGCAGACTGGTTTTCAAATGATATCCTTCTCACCTCGCACACATTTATTCAGACCCACAATTGACTTTTGCCTTGTGCATTTTGTAAACATTGTGTAGACAGTGAGCTGCAATGACCTAGCTATCTGGTCAAAGGGCTGTATGGAGCAGAGAGATACGGCCAGTTAAAGTTTAACCGACAGAACTGTAAACCAACCTGGGGTTTGTTGAACCTTTGGAGTTTGATATGATGATTAGAGTATAACCAGAGTGACACGTCGCAAATTCAGCATAATCAAGGAGAACCCTTCCAGGTGGTGATCTCTGAAATTGCTCAGGTACAGTTTTATTCACTCTGATACCTTATTAAAAAATAGGGGATAGGCTGCTAAGTTTCTTACTGTCAGTTATTATAATTTGTAGGGAAGGACTTAATCTCAGCTTGTTCAGAACAAGAGAAGAATTTTTAATGGAAAAAATCAATTGCACAAGTCTGCAGCTCGCAGGATGTATATGGCTTTGTCTGCAATCATGTGTTTATCATACAATTTCCCCAGTGCTGGTAATCAGTTGTTACCAGTGGCGTGAGAATGTTGATTTTTAGTATTTGCAAGATGCAGACAACTGCTGAGATAGATACACTAGCGGCAAAGGCTAAAAAGTTGCCTTCTTGTTGTTTGCATGGCTTGCCTTCTCTAGCTTTTCCCCTAAAGCATTGGACATCAAATGCAGACACTGCATCCAGTTTTATAGGAAAGGTAGCAAGACCAAAAGGCCACCAGAGAGAAATTGGTTGCTTTCATTTAGAAAGAAATGAGGAGGAGGTAAAAGAGGAGTTCCTGACTTCCCCTGCTCCACCAATTCAATTTAGATTTGTTAAAGCACAACTCATGGAGGCTAATCATTGTGTGGATGTTTCACTTACAAAGCAGCTACAGTACTCTCTAAGATAAACAGAATTCTTGTTCTATTTCTGCATCCATAGCTGTTTGGTTTGTAAGCAAGCACCTCTATGGCTAGTGCCTTTCACTACCATGTACCAAAGTTTGTACTATAATTTAAAACCAGGGAATGCAAGATAACAAGTAGTATCTTTTACTCATGTCTATTACTTCTGGCCTCACGGTGTTCTATTTTAGATCTGGAAAAGACGAACAGAACGCCAAATTAAACAAAGTGGTTCATATTAAATTGCCCGCTGACAGTTCAGCATTTAATGCAAATAGGGTAGCAGCAAAAGACAGACCCGCTAAATTATTAGTGTTGTGGGCCCAGAGTCACCTTTTGAGGATGACATACATTATACCTTTGAGGGCAGGGACTGAACGAATTAAGGTATCTGTATTACTGATACGGTGCCATTTCAAGAAAAACTGAACACAACTTAAAGCATACATCTATGGATGGAGGGGATGGGAGAAAGAGATGGTGTATTTTGCCTTATTGTTGCCTCTGTGTTCAATGGATTACTACTTCTTGCTAAAGAAGCAGTATCATGAGCAGTCAAAGGCAGGGAGAGAAATGCAACTACTGTACAAGTGGAACCAGCAACAAAATGTTGCAGAGTGGAGCACACCTATTCAGTGTTACAGACAGCCGATTTTTCTTTCTGGAGACCCCATTCCATTCAGCCTGCACCTCGGTTTCTCATGTCTTCCTTCCTAACAGTCAGCATTCTATAGCCCCTGAGCATGTTCAGACTTCCTTGAGCTTTTTTGCAGAACAGTTGGTACGCTTAGATTACTCCACACACAAAAAAATTTTGTTGTTCTGTAAACTTTGGGGCTTTCCTGACTATGCTGACATTTCTCTCTTGATTGAAGTTGGTGTCATTTTGGCTACACAGGAGAACAGCACTCAGAGAAAGGAGTTTGCTATTAGTGTAGTTCCCATCAACCACGTTTAGTTATCTCATGCTGCCCCTTAAAAAGGCAACCTTTGTGTTTATCTTTATCATGAACTGGATTGTGCATGATGTTGAAGAATACTTGCCTTGTGACATATACATGTGTTGCTTACACACACACACACAAACAAACAAACAAACAAACAAACACAAGCACAAACACACAACCCTAATCCTATCTCACACAATCAAAGGTGTTTTTTTCAGTATTGGAGCTGCGGGCATACTGTCAGCTGCTATCCTCAGGTAGGAGATCTTGGGCTCTAACAATAATTCTTACTTTCTCTCCCAGCAATGAAAGAAATATTGGGCAGGGCAAAGGGGAAAACAGGCAAGAGCATCAACATGAGGGCTAACTCCCTGTTCCACTCTTGGGGGGGGAAATCCTAGATTTGGGGGTAGGAATAATTTCTGTTCAAGCCCAATGAATATATACTGAAATTTGCTGGTATCTTATAGTGAGAAAAATCCAATCATGCTGTAGTCCATTTATGAATTGCTTGGCAACTGTAGTTTGCAGTACTTTTTGTTCCACACTCAGGCTACATCCACACCATACATTTAAAGCACTCTTATAGCACTTCAAGGGTCATTGCTTCCCCGAAATAATCCTGAGAAGTGTAGTTCCTAAGGGTGCTGAGAGTTGACAGGAGACCTCTGCAGACGGCAACAATTCCCAGCACCCTCAAAAAAGTACCGTTCCCAGGATTAAAGTGCTATAAGCATGCTTTAAATGTATGTAGATGTAACATCTGTTCACCTAAGATGAAGTTGCGGTCTGCTTTTTTGATTTGTTCCCAAACATACTGTCCTTTACCATTCCAATGCGATTTGTCTAGAAGTGTCTCTGGCAAGTCAGTGTTTTCAAGTGAGTTGGTCTATTGATCTGCAGAAGACAAACACCATTTTTCTTATCTTATTCATGGGCACAGTTACTAGGCTTCCAGCAAGAGCAGCTAACAAGCAGCCTCCAGAAGCAAAAAAAAAGGGGGGGAGCACAGCAGGAGCCTGGAGGGAATGGTAATACACTGGAAACCTGTGTTTCCATCAGATTGAGAAATCCCACGATCTCTATCTTCGCAGTGTGCATTGATCTTTGAACAGTCAAGACAAATGTGTCTGCAGATTGGGAGAGGAGGGGGAGGAGAAGCCACAGCAGAGTGAAGCATTATGAATTAGACTGTTCTAGCTAGATCCTCAAAGGGAACCGAGAGCCAGCCATTCAAATGAGAGCGCAACATGTAGCACGGCTTGTCAATCTTTGGTTATTTCAGCAATGCTGGCGTTATTATTTGCCCATGGCCGTGCAAACGAAAAGGAGCTGGCATCAAAAGAACATGCCGCAAAGGTGGGGTGGCCACAGCTCAGTGGTGCCATGCATGCAGAGGATCCTAGTTTTATCCCATTCTAAGAAATAATAATAAACACAGGTATTAACCAACACTACAAGACTATTTTATATATTGGCAAGACTAGCAAAGATTAAGATGAAAAGAGATGGTAATGAGATAGTTATCTTATATAATCTAATGCTGTAATCAGTTGGTTTAAAAAAACAAAACACATGGGGGAGAGGGCTATTGAAAGCTACTAGCCATGATGGCTAGGCTCTGCCTCCACAGCTGGAGGCAGCAATGCTTCTGGGTGCCACTTGCTGGAAACCACAAGATCTTGTACTCAAATACTGTTTGTGGGTTTCCCCCAGGCAGTAGGTTGGCCACTGCGAGAACAGGATACTGAACTAGATGGGCCATTGGCCTCATCCAGCAGTCTCCTCTTAAGTTATTACTCCTTAAAAAAACCAAAACCACTTATTAAATGCAAAACGGATGACATGCTGTTAGGGAAATATAACCGACTCCCCATCCCCCCCCCCCCGAAATGAAATGCCACAGTGAGCAATAAGGAACATGTTTCCCCAGTTTACTTGGGGACTCTTACTTATGTACCAAATATATGAAATGAAGAGAACAAGTGTTGTATGATGGCTAGAGTGCTGTCTTAGAGAAGGAAGACTCAGGTTCAAATACCTGCTCAGCTATGAAGATCACTGGATAACCTTCAGTCAGTCACCATCTGACTGAAGAAGTCTGCTCTTCTAATCTAGACTTGAGTGTATAAAAGGGAAGAATGGGGTTAAGTTCCCCAGTTCAATCCCAGTGTCTCCAAGCAAGATTTCCTCTCTGAAAACCTGGAGAACTGTTCCTGGTCACTATAGACCAGGGGTGGGAAAACTGTAACCATCCGAGATGTTGCTGGACCTCAACTCCTTTTTAAATTTTCTGCTAGAATTGGATGTCATTGGCAGACATGGTCTCCCCCTCCAATGGGATGAAGCTTTCTGAATTTCAGAATACTAGCTGCAGTGGTTGTCAGTGTTTGTAAAAAGCAAAAAAGGGGTTCTGACCTCCCTCTGTCACCTCAGCCTGGTCCTTGGACCCTTGTCAGCATAAAAGAGTCCACGACAAAAGTATCCTTGCAGAGTACTTTCTGCTTTTATTCTTAAAAGTCTTTCTGCAAAAGTGAATGACCAACTGCACACACATCAACACTACCAGCTTCCACTAACCAACCAGCCAACCCAACTCAACACCAAACTAACATTTCTCACTCTATATATACAACCTGGTGCAGGCCGCTGACTCATGCTGACCCAGCTTTTTTAAGCATTAAAGAAACAGCGGCCATTTTAGCCATGACAGTGGTTCTCTGACTTCACCATTTTTGGGTGGGTAAAATATAAATCATGGAGAGAGCATGGGTCTGCAGGAAGACTGGTGTGGAGAAAATGTAAAAAACAAAACAAAACACCCAGCAAGAACTCTTTTTGCCCAAGGGTCGCTGGTGTGAGGTGGACTTATGCCCTGAGGTATTTGGGGAAATATAATGAAGATTTCACAGGGGAAAGCATAGATTCACATGAAAAGCAAACACTGTTTTTAACCTCCACCAAATCCCTGTGACTGGAATGCCCTGGAGAAATAATTCACTGTGATTAAAAACTAGATCTGTCTGTCAAAATGAATTATCTTCCCCACCTCTCTATCCCCTGCCTTATAAAGCTCTGGTCATTTCCCGAGTCAGCTTGGTTGTGTTTTTCAAGAAAAAGGGGGAAGAAATGGTTGTGAAATTTTTGGACAGTCGAGGCTACAGAGTGACTGCTCAGAGTCCCTGATCTGCCTTGAGATGCCTTGTTAATTGTGAAGTCTGACTTGGAAACATGAGAAACTTCCCTGCTTCCCCTTGATTTGCATAATTTGGGGTGCACATGTAAGTCGGTGCACATTCCTAGCTGCTACATCTTCTCTCCAACACTCTGGGCTCACCTCATCTTGTGCAGAAACACACTGTGTGGTCTGGTCTGTGGGAGAATAATTGGGAAATGTTGCTTTGGATGGCAAAATAGTGTCAGTCAGGTTTTTCCTTCCCTTGGTGATCCAAAATATGCTATGTATTACAAAGTAATTTACGGTAAATACAGTCATGTGTATTGTCTGAGGTTTTCTGCTGGTTTAGTGCTCTGAGATACATTCCCAGAAGATGGGAATTTAATGGGTGTCTAGACAAAGGGAGCCTCTATTGTACTCATATTTAATTATTTATTTTACTTGTTGCATGAGCTGACAATGCCCACATCAAAATTATATCAAAAGGGTAAAAAGATTATAAGTATTTTGACTAAAAAAAGGAGAAATTATATTAAAAGTCCCCTTCTGAAGCAGCTTTTGAATGGGAATAAAAAGATGCTCTAATTTTAACTGGCCAATAGAATCCCTTTCTTTTTGTAACACTGCACTTCCAATTCTGAGCTACAAAATACTAAGGAAATTAGAGTCTTAAAAGCAATCTGATAGTGAATAATATCCACCCTATAACAATTTTGCAAACATTGGCAGCTTCCAGTGTTTAACAGAAGCCACCTTAGAAGAAGTGAGATACTGTAAATGTGAAATGGTAATGCAACTTCAGACAGTACTTCACAATCAAACAACAATTAAAAATTGTTAAATTCCCCTGTTAAAGCAGGGAAGTAACTTTGATAACAAAGGCTTAAAACTAGATATGAATGGGGCAGCCATATGTATTAATGGGTGTGCCTGCACATTTTGGGGGGGAGTAAAAAAGTGAATGGGTGAGGGTAGCTAACCCCCCCCCCACAACACACCCCAGACACTTATACTTCACTAGGTGGTATTCAGCCAACTGTTACTCAGAGCAGACCCATTGAAATCAATGTACTTGACTAAGTTGGGTCCATTAATTTCAGTAGGGCCACACTAAGTAAAACTTAGTTGACTATCACCCACTGTGTTCTATGTCCACTTGTTTCCTCCAATCCAGGCTTGCTTCTGGTATCACAACACTTCACACATTCACATTCCCCCGTTTTATATGTGAAAGGGGCAGATACATACATAAATCCATGTATCTGCCCTGTTACATCTCATTTCACTCTTACCTATCAAAACATATCCTCCAGCATGTTTAGGCCAAAAACTGGGACACACATCTTCCCAGCCATGTTCCCACGTGAGTCACAGGACCCACATGAAATCACAGAGCCCTGAAAAGTGCACTTTGGGACTCTGCAATCTTATGCATTTGCGGGCCTCTGTGATCTTGCAAAAACAGACTGAGACAGTCGAGAGGTATGTCAAACTTATTTACCTAGTTTAAACATTTTAAATTATCCTTTGATGGTAGTGGCTTTCCAAGTTGAGTGTTATTGTTTTCAGATTCATCTTACTACTACTAAGATGGTGTCTGCTAAATTCTGGAAGCTACTGTAGTTTGCAAAGCTGTTACAGGCTAAATATGGCCATGAAGCTGGGTGGTCTTAGGCCAGTTACTGCCTCTCAGCCTAACCATCCTCACAGAGTTGTTGTAGAGATTAAGTGTGGAGGAAGAGAACCATGTACACCACCTTAAGCTCCTTGGAGAAAAAAGTGGGATAGAATGCAATAAATAAATAAATATTATCCATCAGTCATTGGTGCTAACTTGAGCATTACTTAATGTAGATTCTCTCCCCCAAATTAAAACTTCAATTTTCTGCTGTAATTAGGATGCAGTCCCATACCCATTTACTATCCAAATATAAACAAGCTCCTAAAATTTGAGTTTCTTTGTACAGGTTTCATTCCAACAGCATTGTTTACATAAAGTCACAAAGCCATCATCATTTACTCAAGGTACGTACAGATCTCAAACTGACAAAGCAAAGCAAACCATCAGTTTTCACGTTGGTTTAAAATCACCAACCACTGTCACACAAGCAGGATATGTGAAGTGGTGAAACTTTCATTATTATATTACAAGGGGTAAAGGTAAAGGGACCCCTCACCATTAGGTCTAGTCGTGACCGACTCTGGGGTTGCAGCGCTCATCTCGCTTTATTGGCTGAGGGAGCTGGCATACAGCTTCTGGGCCATGCATACAGCCGGAATACAGCTTCTGAGCCGGCATACAGCTTCTGTGGCCATGTGGCGAACCAGAGCAGCGCACGGAAACGCTGTTTACCTTCCCGCCAGAGCGGTACCTATTTATCTACTTGCACTTTGACGTGCTTTCGAACTGCTAGGTTGGCAGGAGCATTACAAGAGGAAGGAGCTCCATATACAGTGGTGCCTCGCAAGACGAAATTAATTCGTTCCGCGAGTTTTGTCGTCTTGCGATTTTTTTCGTCTTGCGAAGCACGGTGTCGGGAAAGTTTTTGGAAAAGCTTCAAAAATCACCAAAGTCTTTAAAAACCTCAAAAAAGGCTACCACACCACGTTCTATGAGTTGCTCCTTGAAGTCAAGTCGCAACTGTATTAACGGTGTTAAGAAAAAGGAAACAAACTTGCAAGACGTTTCCGTCTTGTGAAGCAAGCCCATAGGGAAAATCGTCTTGCGAAGCAGCTCAAAAAACAAAAAACCCTTTCGTCTAGCGAGTTTTTTGTCTTGCGAGGCATTCGGCTTGCGAGGTACCACTGTATACAAAACTTCAGTAAGTAGTAATGAAAAGAGAAGGTGGCGATAATTGTTGTTGTTGTTGTTTAGTCATTTAGTCATGTCCAACTCTTTGTGACCCCATGGACCAGAGCACGCCAGGCACTTCTGTCTTCCACTGACTCCCGCAGTTTGGTCAAACTCATGCTGGTAGCTTCGAGAACACTATCCAACCATCTCGTCCTCTGTCGTCCCCTTCTCCTTGTGCCCTCCATCTTTCCCAACATCAGGGTCTTTTCCAGGGAGTCTTCTCTTCTCATGAGGTGGCCAAAGTATTGGAGCCTCAGCTTCACGATCTGTCCTTCCAGTGAGCACTCAGGGCTGATTTCCTTAAGAATGGATAGGTTTGATCTTCTTGCAGTCCATGGGACTCTCAAGAGTCTCCTCCAGCACCATAATTCAAAAGCATCAATTCTTCGGCGATCAGCCTTCTTTATGGTCCAGCTTTCACTTCCATACATCACTACTGGGAAAACCATAGCTTTTACTTTACGTACCTTTGTTGGCAAGGTGATATCTCTACTTTTTAAGATGCTGTCTAGGTTTGTCATTGCTTTTCTTCCAAGAAGCAGGCGTCTTTTAATTTTGTGGCTGCTGTCACCATCTGCAGTGATAATAGTTTGCCTTAAATCCACACACTGCTTCTGTTAGGGCTAAAAGGCACTTCTCTACATGTGCTGTTGCTTTTTAATGCAAATTGCAACAGCAGGTTGAGGGAGCTGAAAATTAAAAGACCAGAGAAGGCATGGCAGGTGAATTTAACCTCATCCTCTTGTGTTGTGATCCAGAGGGAAATCCCTCCAGTATTTGCTATGGGTGAAATCTCCCATTGACACGAAACACTAGCTTCAAAAGACCAACACCAAGGGAGGAAAGCCTTAAATTTCTTCTCCACACCTGCTCTCAGCCCATTAATTATCAGCCTCCTTGCCCCCCACAAACTGATTCAGCTCACATTTTTAAAATTGTGCTCATTAGGCACATTTAGATAAACTTAAGGCCTTAGATAAAGTTAGGGCCTAACTATACATGATGCCACAATTTAAGGAAATAAACATCCCAGGGGGCACCAATGGGATATTCCACCACCACCACCCCCTCAGTGTTAAATGCTATGCTGGGTTGTTAACTGAAAATATGGCCCATTAAGGGAAAGTGAGCCAGGTGCCTATAACAGCCACCGTTGCCCCTCAATGACGCAAGTAACACAAATCATCTGGTTAATGACATGTGTGTGTGTGTGTGTGTGTGTGTGTGTGTGTGTGTGTGTGTGTGTGATACTGATGTGATTGAGAAACATGCCCACACATTCATGGCAGTTCACTGAACTTGACCATGGGGGGGGGGGACTTTTTGTTCTCTCTCTTATTAAATACAACTTCTCTCAAAGCCTACTACCTGAAATCACACATTCCCTAAACACAACCATTACCTGAAGAAGGCTTTTCTGAAACATGACCCAGTCATGTTATACAATATTAACTGTACAATTGTAGAAATTGTTGTATTGTTTTTAGTTTATTGAGTCTGTGTCTTATGTATTTCACCTTATCATAGACCACTTGGGTTGCTTGTGGATGTGAAGTGTTTTATAAATCTTCAAAATAAAATAGCCTTTATAGTTCACTTTGTAGTGAGGCCTGCTATATATTTCTTGCCTGAGAAATCTACAAAGTCCCCCCTTGATTCTCTTTACTTTGTTCAGGTGTTGGATCTTCTACTTTTGTTTTCTAATTCTTATGAATGATTCGTGTACAGTATCCCCACCCATATTGTGGTGCTTTCTTTTTCAAAAATATTAATCTGCTTAATTTATCTCAAATTTGATTACAGTGAGCACCCCTAATTAACCTGATTTTTTGGTGATAATCACTCACAATGGAATCAAATCAAAAATCCGGGGATGGATTGGCCGGCACACAGAAAGAAGCTACCCTCCGCACATTAATGCAGCGCACGGGATATAGTTTGATTCAGGTAGGAGTTTCCCTGTCAAATTATTTCTCCTTTTGGACTGCTAATTTAAAGGTAAATTAAGGACCCCAGCTAAAGTTCGATCAATGACTTTCAGAACTTAGTGCTTAAATCTGTCTCTCCCTTCCCACCCACAATGTGTATTGCAAAAATATTAACATTATTCTGTTATAAGGTACAGTGCTGCATGCAATGGGACATTTGACTCCTACCTATGGTGCGCCTGGTGGTATTCCAGATACAGAATGCAAAAAAACAACAGCCATGTGATCTGGCTTATACAGCAGCCATGCAACCTCCTTCAGGAGGGTGTGGTCTTCCAGAGGGTTCACATTCCCACAACTGGAATGAAAAAGGAAGGAAGCAGCGTTCGCATGGTGAGGGCAGCATTTGCATGCACTGACAGCTTCACATGATAGCTCTACAGTCAAGCACTACAGTGTAAGCAATTTAATTGGCAAAACAAAAGTCCACTGCAACCATACAAATCCTACTATCTGTATATTCTACCCTCTCAAGTCTGTCCTGGTCCCACAATCTCAAGTGGGCTATGGGACAGTGTTGCTTTTTGGGGGGCACCAAATATATTGACTTGGCTGAAGTCTTGAACTGGGTCCCCTCCAACTGTTTTGGACTAAAACTCCCAATTTTTCTAAGATACATCTAATGAAAGTCAAGATGCAAGAACAGACAAAAGTTATGACCAGGCAAAGAAAACCTTCTGGTGTGTATAAAAAGATATGCAGTGTTGAGAAGAATTAAGCCAGTTTTCACAACATCTTTTGTTCTCTTCAATTCAGGAAAATGGCCAAAGGAAATATGGAGGGCCGCCACCAGGCTGGGATGGACCACCACCAGAAAGAGGCTGTGAGATTTTCATTGGAAAATTACCCCGTGACCTCTTTGAAGATGAACTCATCCCGTTATGTGAAAAAGTAATGATTTAAACCGGGGCAGATTTTATTCACTTACACACACACATATTCATATTCTAGGAATTTGACTGCAAACAGCAGTAATCCTGAACCTCTCAGCAGAATCAGGGTGGTAAAATAGAAAAGACTCGTGCAGCTCTTCACACATAATAGGACAGGCATGTTTCCTACTCTGAGAATGTCTCCAGTAGGAAGAACACTGCCATATGGGAAACTGCCAGTGTGCCACAGTGGCTCAAGCATTAGCCTTCTGTGTCTAAAGCCCAGGGTCAAATCTCTGGTTGACCATAGCGATAACTAGGTGCTCTCACATAAGTCCTACCTTTCAACCTAATAGTTGTTGAGTGATTCTTGTAAGGCCAAGATATTGCTTTGAGCTTCTTAGACTGCAGGTTTCCCACGGTCATCTAGTTGGAACAGAATGGGGGACTAGATGGGCCTTTGACCTCATCCACCAGGGCCTTTCTTATATTCTTATGATGCAATTCTGAACAAAACACAGTTCTAATAATTTGCATATGACCCTGTGTGGTTTTAAGTACTTACTGGAGGTCGCTAATTTGCAAATACAATTCTCAAGTCAGCTTCCAGCTTCCAGGGTGCAAGCCACAGAAAGCTAAGTATATAGTATCAGGAGGACTTTGTGTGTGCAATGCCTAAGAATGATTTTGCAAGTGATACTAAGAATACTTTTTAGCCTTGTCTATGCCACTTGTAAGTGTTGTTAGTGAGATATATAAAATGGAAAGAGAATTTTTTAACTGAATGTAATTATGGAGCATATGGTGCTATTTTCATTTCCAGTTACGGGAATTTTGAAATGCTAATTCAGATCCAGATACCCCTTCACCAAAGTAGCTGGAACCAACCACAAATACTTACAATAGTTTCCACTGCTTTATATAAATGTTTTGAGCATATTTTATATGTCTGGTAACTTGCATCTGATGAGGTTGACACTTGCTTCCTCTCGTCTCCTGAGACATTAAATGTGTTATGTCTTTAAAGGTGCCACAGGATTCATTGCTGTTTTTTCTTGCAGCAGACAAACTTCTGTAACTTTTGGATTATGTATTCTCAAAGCCCATTTATAAAATACCTAAACAAGTCAATTGCTTTCTATGCTGAGATACCACGTTAACCAATGCACGTTCATTTGGAAACATCAATTCATATTAAGATTCACAATGTAAACCCATAGGTTAAAATGGGGAGCACCAGAGCAGTTGGGATGATCCATGCTCAAGGCTGCCAAGCAAGCAACAGCCACCATATCACTTCATCACTTACTCCACCTGTATCCCAGTATCTTGGTTGAAATGTAAGTGCAGAATCAGGAGAAGCAAGGAAAAGTTGGTATCTTGAATTAGGTTGTAGTGTTTGTAATACTGATATTGACAATACTAGTGACACCCATACAGTGCAATGGACAGAGTTTGGGCCTGGAAAGACCAGGATTTGAATTCCTGCTCAGATATGAAACTCAGTGAGTAATCAGGTGGCCAGGTGGCCTGCACTTTTGATATTCATACAGAAGATGGAATTTCAGCAAGTGAAATTTCCCTCTTCCACACAACTCTTAAATGTGCAGCAGCACAGACTTCTTTTGCACCTGCCCCCCTTGCCAGATGTACTTCACAAGTTTTTGTGGTGATATCATGGGAATACACCACATACTCTCTTGAACTCCTTGGAAGAAGGACAAGAAGCAAACATGATTAAATAAACAATACAAATCTTCCTCCAATAGGATCATTCCTGCATTTTGGGATCTATGTCCCATTTTTTATATTCAGCACCATAATTATCACTTTCTTGCAGCTTAGTTCTGAGTGATAAAACCTCTGAATGTGGCAGAGTGAGCTCTTTAGACATGAATTATTATAACTGTGTCCTGAGAGAACATTCTTACAGCCTTTATTCACATCATTGCTCCCATTAACATCAGTAAAACTATCTGTGACAGTACTGCCTAGAGAAGCAAGCCTTGGCAACAGGGTCAAAGGCTTCTGCGATGAGACAAAGTATGGGGGCAGATAATGAGTGGATGGTGTAAATATGACAAGTCCTCAACCACAGCCCATTTCCTACTTAGCCAAAAAAAAAGTATGGCCAATGCTCATGACAGTGCTGTTAAAGATGTGGAAAAAGAAAACTGCATTGTGTGAGTATCTAGCTAAATCTTCATGTGCAATGGAGCATTGTCTTTTCTGCTGTTATCAGAGCTTTGGTTTTTGCTGTCTTTGGAACTGGAATTGTTCATCAAAATTTTGAAGTGTGGTTGCAATGCCCGTGAAGACTACTAAGGGCATCATTAGCACAGACACAGTCCTGCGTCATATGCCAGCACCTTCTTGTTTTGGTGCCTTGTAGTGCTTCTTAGTGAGTGCACAAACCATGCTTCCCCTCTCATGAGACACACCACCAATATGCAGGGACAATTGGCTAGTGGTACAGTATCTATACCCAGGCTTTAAATAAGGGCTGGAAGGGATCCAGTCATGATAACCCTTTGGGTGAAGGCAAGACCTGGCAAATCCAAACAGTAGCTAAGTACTCTAGGGTGTGCTATTGTCTAATGTGTGAGAGCTGCTCTAAGCCAGAGCACCCTGCAAGACATAGATACACACATGTGTGTCCCCCATCCCAAGTTGATGGTGTTATCTGCACAAAGGAGCTCAGACAGGGTGTTATCAAGGTGTGTTAATTGAGGTCATTTGCTTTGCTAACCTGCCCAACAGCACCAGCTCAGCACAGCCTGGACTTCGATACATGCTGCCTCTGTTTATTTTGACTTTGTACATGGGTCAGAAAGCAAATCTTGAGTAAAATGTGCTCTGGTTTATGGTCAAGGCAATGGCCAAGCTAATCTAGAGTGAAGCAGAAATACAAACAGAATCACAAGAACAAGAGAACTTTGTCCAGAGATGTTCTCTAGTGCAGACAAAAGCTCCCTTTCTGTGCTTGTTTATGGAAGTTCATGCTTTTGCTTTTGCAGATTGGAAAAATCTATGAAATGCGGATGATGATGGACTTCAATGGAAACAACAGGGGATATGCTTTTGTGACATTTTCTAACAAACAGGAGGCCAAAAATGCAATCAGGCAACTGAATAATTATGAAATTAGGTAAGCATTGTTTGTTTAGTAGTTTTGCATATCTCGCTGACACCTGCAAAGCAGGTCTCAATTGGAATATAATGCAACAAATGCAATAAAAGTTGTGCTCTTTAAAACAAAAACAAAAAAAGGGAAAACTAAAGAAATTGCCTTAGATCAAGTTAGACTATTGGCCTGCTTAGCTTAGTATTGTCTACAGTGATTAACACCAGGAGTAGGTGCTCCTTGCCTAAAACCATGTGCAGCAGAACAAAGGGTCATGTTAGTAATCAGCAGCTGAAAAGCCTGTGGGCCATGTCTGTATGCCTAAGACTCCACAGCTGCCAACTAGAAGCAAGAAGGTTCAAGAAGGCCAGTTTGGGTGCAAGAGGAGTTGATCCCCCACTGACAAAGTGATACTTTGAGAAGCATAGCTGGTGTCTAGAGATGACTACTATTACTACCACTACAACAAGAAATTATTACTATTCTTGTCACAGAATAAATACACATCTATTGATTATGTGTTAACTAGTGCTTGTTGCATGTGAAACCTCATCTTGTTATTATCATTATATTTGGTGAGAACTACTTGCATGAGCAAATTCTCTAGCCCAGGGATAGCCAGTGTGATATCCACCTGATGCTTTACCGCTTTCATCAGTCCCAACTGGCATAGCCAATGGTCAGGGATGAGGGGACCTGTAGCAGAGCAAAATCTAGAGAGAACCACCCTGACTATCCCTGCTCTAGGCTACTCTTAACATTTCTCCTCTAAAAAAAACACCTCTGAATTTTATTGCTAAGTAATGAAAACTGGGTATTCTGCAGCCCTTTATAGCAGGCACAGGCAAACTCAGCCCTCCAGATGTTTTGGGACTACAACTCCCATCACCCCTGACCACTGGTCCTGTTAGCTAGGGGTGATGGGAGTTGTAGTTCCAAAACATCTGGTGGACCGAGTTTGCCTATGCCTGCTTTATATTTTTAAGGGCTGGTTCACTTGACTTCTGCTTGACTAACTACACCGTTCAGAAAGTTTGACATGAGAGCATTGGCTCTAAACTGTAATCATGGGTCAAGATTTCACAAAGAGCTAAGCCTGTTTCACCATAAAAACAAACAAACCTGGAACTGTTGTTTGTATGCAGGAATGGTCGACTCCTAGGGGTTTGTGCCAGTGTAGACAACTGCCGTTTATTTGTAGGAGGAATCCCGAAAACGAAGAGGAGGGAAGAAATTTTGGCAGAGATGAGGAAAGTTACAGATGGTGTCATTGATGTCATTGTATATCCCAGCGCTGCCGATAAAGCCAAGAATCGTGGTTTCGCTTTTGTGGAATATGGAAGCCATCGGGCAGCAGCTATGGCAAGGCGGAAACTGCTGCCAGGTAATGTGGAAAGAAAGGGGATTTTAGCATGTCTTACGCTCTTCCCTTTTCTCCATTCCTTATTGGCTTTTAGCTATCGTTTTTGCCTCTTTTATGTATAATTTGAACATGAATAGTGGAAAAATTCCCCTAGGATTCAGTACATTATATTCTAGCATTTTAGGGTAAGCGTTAGCACAGTTCTGATTATTTCACAAAGTGAAGCTTCGCTCACAGTGCACGCCTGAGCAATGAAGAAATCAAATAGTAACTATGAGAGCCTGTGTGTTCTCATCTATGTGCAATTAATAGCACATTTTACAATTGTGTAAATTCATTTTAGCAATAAATTTAAGTAGAGAAAACCTGTATTGTCAAAATCACCTACTTAATGGGTTGTATCTAAGTTACACTCAGAGTAGACACATTGAAACCAATGTACTTGATTTCAATGAACTGTTCTTGAGTAGGACTTAATTGGACTTCTTCATCCCATTATCTTTCATTTTACTTATTGTCATAGTTGTGGAATTGTGATTACTCCACAGGAAGGATACAATTATGGGGACACCCCATAGCTGTAGACTGGGCAGAGCCAGAGGTTGAGGTTGATGAAGATACAATGTCATCAGTCAAAATCCTCTATGTACGAAATCTTATGTTATCAACCACAGAAGAGACAATTGAAAAAGAATTCAACAATATTAAACCAGGTAAATAAAATTAAAAAGGCAGCTTGGTCAGAGTTGCTCAGAGTTTGTTGGTAAACTAATGCAAGAACAATAAACTGTTTTTTAAAAGTACTAAAAGGAAATATTTTTTATGTGGGAATATCAGGAAAGAAACAAAGCATTTTCCATGAAAAATCTAGGATTGAAAAAAGAATACCACAATTTACACGCTACTATGTGAATATATCTTCTCCACTTTCCTCTTGTGGCTCCAGAGCTAAACACTAGATTACATATGCTATATAATATACTAATATAATTTAGGATATATATATATAGGAAATGTTTTATTATAATATATATTTAGGAAATATAATAAAATAAAAGAAATTTATTTCATTCAGGATGATGAATTAACTAGAAAACCCCCAGAATGGATATTTTTAATTGGAGAAATTGGCAATCCTCTGCAAATTTGAAAGGAAAACAGATATGCTTTCTCCTACTCGTATGAAGTTTGACTACTGACTGCTTTAAATCGTATGAAATCTAAGATGTTACTAAGTGCTCAGGTTTCAAAACAAGCACGGAATGTTCTGAAGAGCAATATTTCACTTTTATAGAATTCAGCATTGCATTCCCTTTCAAGAACTCAGCAAGCTCATTCTTCAAGACTTACACCCCAAAGATTTCCTGCCCACCCTTCCACGACATAGAAGATGGCATGAGCAAGGCAATGTTATTCATTGCAATGTCAGGGGGCAGTGGTGTAGTGGTTGGAGAGCAAGACTAAAATTAGAGGGGACTCAATTCAAATCTCTACCCAACCATGAAGCTCACCTTGCACTAGTCATCATCTCTCAGCCAAACCTGAGGATAAAACTGGAGGGAATAAAACACACACCATGCATGCCACTTTGAAATCCTTAGGAGAAATATTTGATGAAATGATATAATGATCGAATTGTCAGACCAGGACTTGGGACTGGCACACCGCATAACCAGCATGCAGATTATTTTTGTGTTCTGACCTGCGCAAGTAACCAAGTTATGGCATTGTTGGTGGCTCCTCCACTCTGTTAAAGTAGCCTGCCGGCTGCCAGAAGTTAGGATTGTTCCATAAACCAACTAACACTCAGATTTGTTTAATTGCATATGCTTGGAAGAAAGCTCACCTCCCCCCTTTTTTGTTTTTGGTTCTGCAAACCCAGGACCTCAATTAACATTTTTAACAGACCGTACTCTCTGAAATAATTTAATAAAATATTGCATAATCGGCCATCAAAACAGAAATTAACAGGCGTAAAACTTCCATTCCATTGCGCAGAACTCTGAACACAAATTCTCCAGTGGCTCGTTATAGGCCCAAAGCTACTATATAAAAACTGAGTGATAAGAGAAGCAATTATACTCAGCTTCAGAAGTCTACATACTTAGCTAAAGATATAGCTTCTGTGAGAGGATATTTTTTAAGCTTTATTTTTCCTGAAGTTATATGTGTGTTTATTCAATATTACAGTTCTGTTCCTTTGGATTTTTACTCTTCCTCTATCCCTGAGGGGTTCACAACAAATTTAGTAGACGAAAAATACCCAAGTGTTCAGAAATCAAAACCACAGCCCAAACATGTCCACCCATGGCACCTCATTCTACCATTTTCCCAGTGCAGTGTGTTCATCTATTGTTGTGCATTCAACTTTAAGTAACTGAGATTAGACACAGGAACTTTGCTGGTAGTCGCTTCTGCTCTTATCTATCAGCAAAGTGATGATTCGGGCAAGAGTTCTTGGGCAATCCCCACTCATCCAGAAAATCGGGTTTCAAATCTCGAGGAAAAAATCTGGAACATTAGGTAGTGAGGATTAAGTAAGGACTGCAAACCTTCCCATCACTACCCACCCACATCCCCCTCTCTAACTATGGGCTTCTTCACCATAAAAATGTTTTAACAATTTGAGATAGTGTAGAAATATTTTGCTTTTAAGTTAAACCCTGACCTTCCTTAAATTAATTACATCAGGCTGACATCCACACATAAAATCAGACCATGTCTGAGAACTACTTTTCACATGCACTTGTGGAGGGGGTGTCTTTATGTTAACATGATGCTTCCTACTAGGTGGATAAGCCAATGTGCCAAGAGGTTCATCATTCCCATTTTAGGAGCACCTTTCTGCAGACCGAAAGACAAAAATAAGCAAGACTGGGCACATAAGTAAGTTTCTATAAGTGGCCCATGGCTTGCAATGCCCAGATCTAATATTATTTACTGTAGAATTTTTTATTTTTTAAAAAATAATATTAGCATGGCAGATTAATGACCAAGGACACAACTCAAGCAGACACATTCCACTGTAGCAATATCCAAGGCTGACCTAACCTCCAAATCTTTTCTATAGGGTCAGTGGAACGGGTAAAGAAAATCAGAGACTATGCATTTGTGCACTTTAATAACAGAGAAGATGCTGTTGAAGCCATGAAAGTGTTAAATGGGAAGGTAATGCTGGATTAATTTAGTATTGGCTAGAAGGGATGTAGAGAGAGCTGAATGTATATGGCAAAATAAGATTTTACAAAGTGTGTGTGTGTGTGTGTGTGTGTGTGTGTGTACACACCAATACACTATAGCAGAGGCTTGCCAGAGTTGTGCATGTTTGACCTGGATGGCTTTGGTTTACGCTAAAGTTATTTACTGGTCTTTCAAATCTGTGATACTTCTTCCATTGTTATGGTTTGGATCTTGACACCATTGCAGTAAGACTAAAATCATGCTTCCTATTTATGGTTCTAGAATTGTTCCAAGTACCAGTGCAAACTGTTCCCCTTTGATTATGCAATTTCCCCTCCCTCTGGAAAGAACAAAAGTCAACCATCGGATTACAATTCGTATACCACTTGACTGCCACTTGCCCACTGAGCAATTGTGTGGGCATAGCCAAAGCACCAGGAATGCATGGTGCTGGCATGGAGACTGCCCATGAACCCATGTGATGACAGGCTTTCAAACATCATAATCCTCCTATATGGGCCCACTGTTATATGGAGACATCTTCAATAGCCTTCCACATGAGGGCTCTTAGATGGGAAATGGCAGTGCGTGTATGGTTGACCTCATATGAGAGGAAGCTCCATGCAGAAGGAAGCATCCCTTCAGGTACTGTGATCCCAGATCATATCTGAGATGTGAGAGGTTTAGTATCTGCCACAGTATTGGAGAGTGTATTCATGCATTGATATGCCTCATTTTTCTGTCATGTCTTTTTTTTTGTTTAAAGGTGGTGGATGGCTCTCCCATTGAAGTCACATTAGCCAAGCCAGTAGACAAAGACAGCTATGTTAGATACACCAGAGGCACAGGAGGGCGAGGAACAGTGTTGCCAGAATATACTTATACATTTGGGCACGTATATGATCCTACTGCAGCCTACCTGGGAGCCCCAGTATTCTATGCACCTCAAGCCTATGCTGCTATTCCCAACCTTCATTTTCCCGCTGCGAAAGGACATCTCACCAACAGGGGCTTTATCAGGCCACCATCCATCAGAGGTAATGCTTGCTCACTGGAAGTATATAATGTTACCAGTACAGCCAAAGTTCAGAGGAATCTTGTTTACATCCTTTATAGCGTGGCAAGTAGTTAATTACATCATTGCAGTAAAAAAACCCCAAAACCTGGGCACTTTCTCTCAGATGGTAAGGCAACTAAATAATAGCTTCCATAGGCAACCTGAGTGCACAGGTAGGTTGGGATCGGGCCTTCCTTCAGGTAAGCACCAGATATTTGAACTGTGCTTAGAAATAGAGCAAAAGTCAACGTTCTGTTGCATACCTTCAGTTTGCCTTTAAAGGAGGAATATGGCCCTCCAGCCAGCATAATCAATGATCAGGAATGGTGGGAGTTGTAGTCTGTCAGTACCTAGAGGGCCACAAAGCCCTAAAGCTTACTACAATGGTTCCCCTTAATACAGTTGTCTGTGCTACCACATATTTTATTATTATAGTTCTCTATCCTGCCCTTCCTCCAGCAATCTGTGGCATGATTGCCTATGCTCACTTGATCCAACTATTTTTACCTACACTTTCCCACAATTCAGCTGCACATTGGGTGGTTACCAGTGTAGACCTGTGTTGTGAAACAAGTTGGTTGTGCACAAAATGTGCAGATCAGTTCTTGAGTATGGGGAAGATAGCTGAGGCGATAACAGTTTTGTACCTGTGTAATGTCAAGAGCAGTGTTGCCACTAGGTTAAATCATGCCACATTCTTCCTCTTATAGAGGTATGACCTGTACTGGGATAATTCACCTTAACTCAGGAATGAGGATCCTCCAGACCTCTGGATGTTGCTTTACTCACGCTCCCATCAGCTCCAGCCAACATGGCCAATGGCCAAGGCTGATGGGAGTTGTAGTCCAACAGCATATGGAAAGCCACAAATTCTCCATCCTTGCCCTAACAGTCTCTCCCCCCCGCTTATTTTGCATTCACATCTAACTTAAGTACCACTTCTCCCATTTATGAGTCTCCACATAAAAATTAGACTTTAAGCAAATGAAAATAAAATTGCACAAAGAATCTTAAACAATGCGGTATATGTCCTCTATAACTCAATGGGGCTTACCTCTGAGTAGGCACATATAGGACTGCAGTGTGAGGAATGAATTACTAAATTACATACATGTGAGTGTGTACCATCCCTTAATCTCAGTTGGAATCTGTGATAGGATTGGGGTGGCATATAAAAAGAAGTTCCTAGTTTGATGAAAATGGGGTCAAATGTAAACACCGAAACTGATAAATTTAAATTTTTTCCTTTGTATGTTGATCAGTCTAATTTGTAGCTATTGCTCTTCATCCATAAAATGGGGATAGATTTGAAAATGGGTATAAAAAATCAAAATAATCTGTGCATGAGCTCAATGGAAAGGTAAGCTTCATATTAAGCCAAACAGAAGAAAGGAGATGAGGAGAGCAATTTATAATTAATATGTTTTTACCCAAACCACCATGTATTCAGGCAAATCACAAAATGAAGACTGGCCTGAGACCTGGCTTGTATTATTAACAGTATGCCTGGAATTCAGTGCAAAATGATACTGCTGGAAGGATGCACTTGTGGCGTATACATTGCAGCAGGCTGCAGTTCCCCAGTTCACATTGTTTTCTTGACTGAGGCCTTTTTAAAAAAAAAATGAACCCGAGGTGCCTGAAGCTTTGTGAGCTAAAATTACAGATACTGAAAATAACAAACCCTTCCACAAGGTACAGTCCCATCGGTGCTTGTGCATATCCATGCACATTATTGCCCTTCACTTCAAAGGCAATAAAGGGATTCTGTCCTTTGCACATGGCTACTTTTCATTGAACTATGTTCTGTAAACACTGAAACAGCACAATAAAAGTTAGTATCAGAGGCATTCAACTAAGCTCTACTCAGAGGAGTCCCACTGGAATTAATTACCGTATTTTTCTCTCTATTACACGCAGATTTTTTCTCCTAAAAAGGAAGGGGAAATGTCTGTGCATGTTATGGAGCGAATGTGGGGGGGGGGTCCCTGGAGCCGATTAGGGGAGCGCAGGAACAAAAATCAGCAAAAATCAAAGCGCGTTGTGTCGGAGAAGGGAAGCCTGAAAAGAGGAAGTGGTTGCTTTCCTGCATTCTGCCTCAGGGTCTTACTGCCCACCCTCCTCTTTCGTTGCTGTGTTTGCTCAAACGGAACAAAGAGCAGGCAAATCCCCTCCCCTCCAGGCAAGCAGAGGGGAAAGCAGAGGTCTTTCCTTCTAATTCCTCTCCGTGCTCCTCGCAGGCAGCCAGAAAACATGCAGGAGGAGAGAGAAAGCTGGCTTCGGTTTGTGGAAACTTTTGCCTTTTTTCCCTACCTCCCGTTAAATCCCTCTCCTGCTTTCTTAGCCAGCTGCTTCTCTGCACACCGCTCTCTTGTCCCTTCTGTGTTTTTCCTTCACTCCCCACTTAAAATGTAGTTACAAAGCATGGATCCACATGGATCCTCAGGATCTTTGCATTGGGCCACCCCAAATTCACCATCAGATCACATAGCAGCCTGCCCCCCAAAAATCACACACCCACTGTTGCCTGGGGCTGCAATGGTGCAAAAACGTGGTTAAAAAGCATGGATCCACATGGATCCTCAGGATCTTTGCATTGGGCCACCCCAAATTCACCATCAGATCACATAGCAGCCTGCCCCCAAAAAAATCACACACCCACTGTTGCCTGGGGCTGCAATGGTGCAAAAATGTGGTTAAAAAGCATGGATCCACATGGATCCTCAGGATCTTTGCATTGAGCTACCCCAAATTCACCATCAGATCACATGTCTGTGGCCACAGCATGAAGCACAAAAATGATACATCCACTGTTTCATTCAGAATTTTTTTCCTTGTTTTCCTCCTCTAAAAACGATGTGCGTGTTATGGTCAGGTGCGTGTTATAGAGCGAAAAATACGGTACCTAAGTCAGTCATGTTTCTTAACTTCAATGGGTCTCATCTGATTTGGACTAGCATTGAATGCAACCCATAAAAGCTTTAAGCTTTACTCCACACTGGTGGGGCTAAATATAATGAAGTGATTGAAAAATTGTCTACCCAGCACTGTCAAAATCTGCTGCCTGAGCTCAGCCACATCTCCTTGTTTAACTGTAGGGCTGGCCTTGCCCAACAGTTGAGCTGGTCATGGTGCCCAATATAATTTTATATCGCCATCACCAGTCTCTGTTATCATGTGTCAGTGTGTGGGATCAAAGCCTTCCAATGAATTAAGAATCGGAGATTTTCCGGTAATTTGATTCAGTTTAATACCTTCTTACATTCCTAGAAATTTACATGAATGTACCTGTAGGGGCTGCCGGAGTTAGAGGACTAGGAGGACGTGGCTACTTGGCTAACCCTGCCCTGGGTCGTGCATACCAGCTCAAGGGAGAGAAAAAAGGGGAGGACAAGCTCTACGACCTTTTGCCAGGAATGGAGCTTACGCCAATGAATCATGGCAGTTTAAAACCGCAAGGAATCAAACTTGCTCCACAGGTGGGTAAGACATATTTAGAATAAATTTAGAATAAATGATGCTCCAGCTTTTGGCCAATGCATGTGTCTCTGTTAGCTCTAGATACGTAAAGCAGATGTAAAGAAAAATAATTCCTGGGGTTCATCTTTGTCTTCCCAGTGGCTATGGGGTTTTTCCAGCTACAATTTCTGCTTCTGCCTCCCTCTCTCTCTCTCTCTCTCTCTCTCTATCTATCTATCTATCTCTATCTATCTATCTATCTATCTATCTATCTATCTATCTATCTCTATCTATCTATCTCTCTCCCCCAATTTTATCAAGCCAAATTTGAATCTGAAATAGCTGTCTTAAGGCTGATAGATCCAATTGTTTTTTTAAGTGGAAAATGTCCATTAAAAAAAAACTTTCCTCATCTATTTCTGGACAAACTGGGGGGATGTTACCGGCTACTAGGACTGTAACTAGCACCTGCTTTGCATGCAGAAGTTCCCAGTTTCAATTCCTGGCATCTCCAGGCAGGACCTTCTGCCAATCACTATAGACAATGCTGAGATGGACCAATGGCCTGCTTCAGTATAAGGCAAGTTCCTGTGTCCTGGAAGCTAGAGATAATCCAGCAGAGCAGGAGATGGCCAGTTCATCCCTTACAGAAGGCTTACTACACAGCAAGATCAGGTTAGGGTAATATATGTAAATGTTACTTGTGGGACTGATCCAGAAGGAAAGTGTCTTCCAGCCAAACAATCTGCAAATTACAAATCAGGATAGCTCTGATGAGGTCAGATTAAACATTGTTTGCGCCATTGCACTGTGGCCTTTCTGATTAGGTCTTGTAGACTGATTTGGGTCTGTAGACTGGATAGGACCTAGAAACTACTCAGAGAAAGATGCAACGTGTTTAATTTAGTTGTAGTCAGCATCAGTGTGTCTCAAATTACAAACTGTGTTTATTCAGTTTATTTTAAATTGCTTGGATTGAATAAATTGTTTTGCTTGCAAAACAGTGCTTTTATCCTTTTACTTGCACTCCTTCAAAAAAGTTGATCCTAAGGGTTGGGGGGGGGGGGTCATTAGAGAATAGCATGGGGTCTGCAGATGGAGGAAGGCAGCAGTGGATATCCCCCTCACATGAGCTGAAGTCACTTCCCATGCCCTTTAGATCCAACCCGTAATTTATATCCTGCCTTTCCACCTCAAGGTCTAGACTTCAAGGCATCTTGCAATCCATCATTTTAAAGGAATCAATATGACCAGCCTAAAAAGTAATAAAAGTTATCAGCCTAAACAAAAGACAAAACAATTAACAAAGTCAATTAGCAGCAGACATAAAGATGACATAAGATCATAATGTCATGAACTAAAAATCTGGAGAAAAAATAGTTTTCACTTGGGTGCCTAAAGAATAAAAGTGGGCTCCAAGCAAATATTTCCGGGAAGGATGTTCTATAGTGAAGTTTCCATCCCAGAAAATGTCCTGTCTCCCATTGCTATGCATCTAAATACAATAGTATGTTCTCAAGAAACAGTGACTCTGTATCAAGGGAGGGCACAAATAACCGGGCAAATAGAATGTATTCAAAAAATTTAAATGATGTGATATAGTTTCCAGACTGCAGTAATGTATTCTGTTATTCAATGGCTGCATTTTTCATTCTAGATATTAGAAGAGATCTGCCAGAAGAATAACTGGGGACAGCCAGTCTACCAACTTCATTCTGCCATTGGGCAAGACCAAAGACAGCTGTTCTTGTACAAAATCACCATTCCTGCCCTTGCCAGTCAAAATCCAACTATGTATGTAACTACTGCACTTTCGGGGGGGGGGGGGAGGGCTGTAAATTTTTATAAAATAAAGGCATTTGATATCACCACTAATCCCTCAGTCATACAATGCATTGTTTATAATATATGCAACTTGGGAAGAAGGGGAAACATTAACAATATAGATAATTTAAAATATATTTTAAAAATACTTAGAGCTAGTTTCAACCAATCAGTCCTACTATCAGAAGCCAGTGTTAGGGCTTCCTCCAGCACAACAAGGCTTTTTGCCCCTTCTCCTCCCCTTGCACATCCCACCCACTCCTAAATTAGCTCAGGGGGCTCTGTGGAAACCCCAAAACAGCATGTGGGAGCTGAAGAAGGGAGATTGTTCCATGTGTCAAGCTGAAATGCTTGTGCTAACAGAACAATCTCTTTAGCGCTCTGTTGAATTCCACCCACATAAATTGCGGTTTGCCATCAGGTGCAAATTGTACATACCCTGAACCATTATCCTCTCAATTTTTTAAACAAGCAGATTTTCAGAGTTTGGGGCATTGTTTAATTAGTGGTTTCGGTGATTCAGTCAAACAACAACACTTTAACATCTTGCATCAAAGGATACGATGGATGTTTGCCAAGATGCGAACTATAGGAAAATGAAATTAATGTTTACCACTGATTTGCAGGCATCCCTTCACGCCATCCAAGCTAAGTGCCTATGTAGATGAAGCCAAAACATATGCAGCAGAATATACTCTTCAGACCTTGGGCATTTCCATTGAAGCAACAGAGGCCCCTGCGGCTACAGCAACTTTCCCAGGTATGTTAAGGTTGTGCAAACATTTTCTTCTCTGGGCTATTTAATTGTACCTCATAGGTAGCTCAGCCACAGTTGGTGGTAGAGAATCTGCAGAAGGTCCAAGATTCAATTTCTGGCATCTCCAGGTAGGGTTGGGAAAGATTCCCTGTCTGCCTGAAACCCAGGAGACAATGACCAAGGGGACGTGGGTTAAAATCCCAACACAGCTGTGAGGGTCTCATTGGATGACCTTGGCCCAGCCACACACAGACTCAGCCTAATGTATCTCACAGCAATTGCCAAGAAGATCACAAGTATGCCACCTTCAGCTCCTTAGAGAAATGCTGGGGTATAAATGTAACAAACAAACAAAAACTCAACAGAGTGACGTTCCCATCTATTAGCCACTTCTTTTTAAAAAGGCAACTCTAAGCAGTGTACCTATACTAATATTAAATAATTATCAATAATGCACAGTAAAAACTTGTGCCGCACCACATGTTAGGCTCCTCACATGGTTTGAAAATTGATCTCTCAAATATGAGCATGCAAATTCATGAGCATCTTTTCACTAATGTGTGTGTGTGTGCGCGCGCGTGTGTGTGTGTTGTGCAACTTCTCTATCTCTGGCTCTGTTTACCGTCTCCCTCTCTGGCTCTCCCCCTTGCCAGGGTCCTGGTCATTTCACTCTCCTCTCCTTCCCAGTCCTCACCTGTCTCTTTGGATCCCTGATGCATTCTAGGGAATGAAGTTGGTGGGTGGCCAGCTGTTTACTTTCATAGAGGCAAAGAATTCTAGAGTTGGAAGAGATCCCTGGGGGCCACCCCTGCAATGCACACTTTACTTTGTAATGCACACCTTACTACACACCCAGCAACCAGGTAAATAAACACAGTGGGACCTTGGTTCTCAGACAGCTTAGTTGTTGAACAAATTGGAACCCGAACGCTGCAAACCTGGAAGTAAGTGTTCTGGTTTGTGAACGTTTTTCGAAAGCTGAACATCCGACGCAGCTTCCTCTTGAGTGCAGGAAACCCTTGCAGCCAATCAGAAGCCACACCTTGGTTTTTGAATGGTTTCGGGAGTCGAACAGACTTCCAGAGCAGATTAAGTTTGAGAACCAAGGTACCATTGTATTTTAAAAGAAGTCTCAGCAGGGGTCTCACAGGCACCAAGGAGGTCTCTTGTACTCATTGCAGCACTCATGGGTGCCAAATGGGAGAAAGGAAGACTATTTCATAGCGCTCTGATCCTATTATGAATTAGCTAGTTAGAACGATATGACTATTTTAATTAACATCTTTTTAGAATATCTTTCGTATACAGAAAGCTTGGTTAGGTAAATTAGTGCATATAAGGAGCTGAGACATAAATTGAAATAACATTATAAGTAAAGCTTTCTGCACTGTATTTATAATTCTTTCTTTCACATTACTGGAAATATGTGCCCATTAATATTAATATGTGTTGATTAATATGGAATCTTTCAGGAACATCAAGGCTTTTTTATAAAAAGAAAAAAAAAGTTTAAAATCTATCCAGCTTCCTGCCACAGAGAAAAATCAATTTGTCTAGGCTTGTTCAAGCTTCCGCATTATGTAAGATACACTGATGCTTTATTGAACCCAGTGCCATTTACGGCTTAATTACAATGACCTCTCTCTTTCCTTTACTTTCTGTTACATATGACTTGGAAGACTGAGAGGTGCCTTTTCTCCATTCCAGTTCAGGTGTCTTAGGTAGTCTGGGAACAATCTCTCAGGTTAGCCAAAGCTAACGGAAAATGTATCATTCTAAAGAATATTTTCTTCTACTTCTTGGTGGAAGAATGGAGTTGTCTAGATATTCATTGTCGAAACAGGGCTAAGTGTCATTTATAGAGGCTACATAACGGAAGGATGTTATTCTTTACTGTAGTGTTGGATGAATGTTTGGCCTCCTTACAGTCTATTTACCATTTTTATGTGTGTAAAAAAAGTGTACAAATAGGAAGCAAGATAAAACAAATCAAGGCTGTAATTCTACTGTTTTGAGTAGAGTAAAGGGTTACGCTGTAAGTGTCAATAATTAAGGCAGGCGCTATCAGTAAAAGCAATATATGGCAACAGTAAAACAAAACTAAATAGCACCAATAGCTCTGGGATGGCTCAGTTGGTAGAGTATGAGACTCTTGATCTCATATTTGTGGGTAACAGCGCCATGTTGGGCAAAAGATTCCTGCATTGCAGGGGGTTAGACTAGATTACCCTGGTAGCTTTGTTTTGGCTTGTGTGATTTTTGTGTGTGTAATTTAGGGGGTTTGTGTAATTTATGGTTGCCATAAGCCTGGAATTTCCCAGACATAGCCAGGATTTGGCCATTGGAAACAGCGTCCGGGCAGAAATCACATATTCTTTTCTACTGTCCATTGTACAACCAGCTATGCAAACCCATGCTACCCCCTCCCCCTTTTTTGGGGTAGTCTAACATCACAGCACTATGAAAATATCAGATTCTATCTGTCTGACATTAACCCAGAAGTAACTGCAAGGGTGGCTGAGGTTTTTGCCGATAGTATCTCTTTGAATGGTGAATGGCACTATTTAGCGGGAAGAAATCCCAATGAAAATCCTCATTATTATATATTTTACATGGCTGTTTAAAGCTCAGCAACTTTGCCCAAAAAAAGGCTCAACTACCTTTGTGTCCGGATTTTTACTTTTTTGAAATACGGCAACCTGTTATATTCATTTTGCAGCCAAATCTGCACATTCAGTTAAATCAAAGTCCTTGAACAAGAATGTTTAAGTTGTTCCAAAATAAAGAAGTGAATAAAGGATTATAGTCAGTCTCTGCAGCTATAGCAAAATAGCCTTGTGTTTTTTGTTTTGTTTTTAATGTCCCTGCAGGATACATTGCTAATGCAACTGCCGCAGTGACAGCTACTCAGCTCAAGCAAGCAGTGACTCTGGGACAAGATTTGGCAACCTACGCAACCTACGAAGCTTATCCAGCATTTGCAGTAGCTACTCGGAGTGATGGATATGGAGCATTCTAAAAAAAACAACCCAAATGGCCTGTGTAATTTAAAGCAATATCTTACATTTAATCAAGCTATGGCAGGGGGCAGGAGCTACTTCAAGCTAATGATTAGTCAGGTTCAATATGATTCTGAATTAGTGATAGGGCAAATTCTGATGTAGCAAGGCTTCACTGCTTTTAGAATAGCAGTTTAATAATGGTAGACACTGATTTTTATTTTTAAATCCACTTTTTTTTTTTACAAGCAGGGGGGTAAGCCTAACCTAAGAAGGAAAAGAAAACTTAAAGAGTGTGTTGTTTCATTTGTGTTTACAAACGATGGTCCTTAATTGCAATTTCCAATAGTATTTTTGTAATAATGTAAAGCAATGGTTTTCAACCAGTATGCCGTGGCACCCTTGGGTGCCTTGAATGATGGTCAGTGGGCCATGGGCAACACTGGCCTCTGTCCCTCTTTCCTTCCCTCCCTTCCTCTAATGCCCTCTCACATCTCTACCTCCCAAAGGCTTGCACAACTGTTTGTTGCAGCAGCCCTGGCTACAAGCTTCCCAGGCGAATGGTGTCTCTGGGGCTGGCCAGGGGGTGCTTCCCAGGCCCCTGTGGGGCAATGTGAGGAGGCACCTCTCCTTGGGGCAGCAGCAGCAGCTGCCTGGAGGACTCCAAAGGAGAGGGGAGAGGGGAGAGGAGGCTAAGGGAACACTCCACAAGGGAGTGTGTTCAAACAAGGGTGAGAGGCTGCCAGCTCTGCAGGCAAGGGGTGACATAACTGGGCTCCTGAGCCCCACAGGGGTGCTACAGAAAGAATGTAGTTGGTCAAGGAAGCCTTGGACTCAAAAAGGTTGAAAACCTCTGACGTAGAAAAGTCATGGGGCTTTTATATTTCTCAGATATTCTTGTTGTAAAGCGTTTTATGTAGGTATGAATCCTGCATATGATGGTGTGTTAGCTATAATCTTAGGGCCAAACTAGATGCTCCATTAGATGCTTGACTGCATTTAAAGGTGTTTTTAAATGCAAATAGCAGACACTGCAGGGGAGGGGACCCTGAATATTGCTGAGGTCACTGCAGACAGGGTGGGGAAATTTAACCCTTTCCTCTCCTACGGCTGCCCTACTCATCCAAGGCTCTCATTGGTACCACTGGCTTCTGTCCTGCATGCTGGAAAGTATATTGGAGCTTAGAAGTATGGGAGCAATGTCTCAAAGATAAATAAATTGTTCCCAATGTTCACTTTCAATCTTTTAAAAACATTATATGGCTGAATAATTATTTTGGAATTTTTAGCTTCAAATATTAAAGAACGGTCCTATTCAGCTTTACTCAGAAGCAAGAGTCACTTTGTTCAATGGGTACTTACTTCCAAGTAAACATGCATAGGATTGCAGCATAGCTATCTCAAGTGATTTTTAATTGAATTGTGCAATCCAATCCCCACATTTGTAAACCAAAGGAACACCCTAGATAAACTAGAATATACATCCGAAAGAAAGAGGGGAAGGATCATTTTGTATCTTCTATGAACATCATTTAGAAATGATGCTTTCCTGACTTAAGATGTTATTTTAGCATCTTCACAAATGTGATTATAAATTGGCTGATTTGCACATGGGTTTGGGGGAGGATAATACGCCGTGCGCCCGCCCCCAAAAAGTCATGGTCCAGTACTGCACCTCAAAGGAAATAAAAGGAGGTTTGGAGCTAGTGATAGTGGATTTGGCTATTGTATTGCAGCACAACTGTATTGAATACCTGACTCACTCATCACATATCCCATTAGTGCTGCTTGTGACATCCAGTGTAGCTCAAACATGGCCATCTCTCTCATCTTTCCTTGTTCTTTAAATCAGTTCTTAAAAGGTCCCATATTACAGAAAGTTCAATTATGTCCTTGTTGCTTTGAATCATTAAGAGAACAAAAATAAGACTTTGGAGGTGGCAGAGTAAAACCCAAGTTATATCAAAATGATTTTCTAATTAAAGCACCAACAATTCTGTTCATTGCTTTGCTGGGATGGATTCAGTGTCCCTTTAACTGAATATTCACTACATTTTTGGATATCATCTGCATTCAGTTCCTGCAAATGAATGCTTTAAGTGAGCCTGTAATCTTTTTTTGTTTTGTATTACCAAGGGTGTGGAACAGCAATGGGTGTGGATAGTGCCTGTCTGAGCTGATTCAGGCGAGTTTCAAGCTTGTGGTTCTTAGAGGGCCTCTAATATCAAAGTTGCCAACTACTGAGATGGCTTACAGTGTCATGGAGATTGCCAACTATTTGGTGAGAAGTTGCAGTAAAGAAGGGACCTCTAGCAGAGGACCATAAACATAGTTGTCTCATGTGTCCAGTGGCAGTGACCATAAATTTAATCCTGGTGACCAACAGAGAAAGCCTCTAAAAAGCCTCCAGTGACATCACAGGAATGCAAAATGCCTCTTTTAGAATTTTGTCAGGCTGCAGCTTGCAGTGAGACCCAATACAGGACTGCTGCTGCCCCTCCACCAAAAAAAAATCACCTCTGCTTGTTCGGCAATAGATGCAGAAGGGCAGCATTAATTTGCTTCCATGGAGCAAGGTAAGAAAGCAAAAACTTGCCGCCTGCCAGAAACATGGGGTGACTTCCAAGGCCAGCCTCAATTTGCAAGTGTCTGACATTTAGACTACTGCCAGAACCTTATTGCTAGAAAACCACATTCTGTGTCAGGAAGATAGGAAGCTGTGCATTGCATGCACGATGACTTACTGCATCAGGAGACCCCAAGAAGGCTTCCTCCTGATGCGACAGTTGCCTGCCAGGCTGTGCTAATCTGTGTGGCCTCTCCCAATGGTGCATGGCCTGGTGCAACATCCTGCCAGGCTGTGCAGCATCTCTTAATGTGTCACGACCATGGGCGACTTCACACCAGGCTGTGCTGTATCGGGAGAAGTTGCACAGCCCAGGGCAACTTACCTCCAGGCCTCCTTGGCTCCCTCAAGATTGGGAGGGGCTGAACCCCATCCCAGCAGAACTTGGAGGTTGTGGAGGCCTCATGGAGGGGATGCCCCTGTCTGAAGTCCAGCCCATCCCTGGACTTCAGACAGGGATTGAACTTGGGACCTTATGACATTCTACTCATCTATGATCCCACTTCTAAGGTCCAGTATTCTGAACACGTGCAGACCAATCCACCTTCCGCCACCTCGGATGATCCATATGTATGCATTGGAATCACCCTAAATTGGAACTTTCTTTCCATGCTAGCACCAAATTTGTAGGTGGTGGGTGAGGGGTCTTTAAACAGCCTCCATGTGTGAGTTCAACCTAAATCATTTTTGTTAATTATACACTTGTGAAACTTGCCTAGTGTCACTGTATTCACACCTCTAATGTTAGCAACAAAATACTTCTATCTGGTTGAAATCATTTCTTACTTTTATTTAACTGTATACTCTCCCCCCCCCAGCTATTATTTATACACAGTAAGATAAAGCAGGTGCCTGAGACACAGAAACAGTATTAAAATGTGTGCATAAAAGCACTTATATTTTTCATACTTTTAGTACTCTTTGTATAGAACTGCGGCAGCACTCTGAAATCACGGAGGTAGCTTTATTTGGAACAACTGTTCGTTTCAAAAATGGAAATTCAGCAAATTGAATAGTGAACCATCAATTAAGAAAAATGTCAGGTGTGAAATTCTGTGAAGCTGTGTTGTAAATCAAATCGTTATCAAATGGACGTTAAGAAATGATTAAACTTCCTTAAATAATGTTGACGTGTCTGCTTCTTTTATAGCATTGAGCCTGACAGATATCTTTAAAAGATGGTACTCCAACAACAAAGTTGTCAAGCTTTTTCCCCCTTGGGGGGGGGGGGCAAAATCCCAATTGCAACAAATAGTTTTTGAGCTATTTCTTAGGAAATTCACCAATAGCTACATTTCCAACATGAGTTGCCATACATACGTCTGGACATCTCAGCGATTTCTACTCGGACACTGTTTCCGACTGCCAAATTCTGGATATGTCCAGAAAATTCCAGACGTATGGCAACCCTAGCATATTAACTGGTTTCTTCTTTCTGACCACTTGAAACCACTCCATCCAACATTTAATGGGTGAAAGTAGGAACACTCTTATGTGGGCATCATAACATACTCATTCTCACACCAAGGATCATGACCCTCTCTGCTACTATATTCTGCTAACTAAAGGTTCTTTGTTGGTTATATTCTGCAATAATTTACTCCGTAACAATATATTCTGCATTGGTTTCTGAATTGGATGTGCTAGTAAACAGACTAAAAGAGTTTCCTTTGTTTGTTTGTTTTAATAAACAGCTCTTTACCCTCCTTGCATGTTTTACCCTGACTGAAATGTGTCCCTGAACTGTGCTCATCCCCTTAGTTTCTCTGGAATGGGATGGAAAAGAGTGTGTATTACCTCACCCATTTTTGCCCCTTAGCCCACCCAGCAGCAATATTTCCTAGGTATATTGCCCAGGGCTACTAGAATGTCTGGCTCTTTAAAAAAAAGCAATTGCTGGTGCAGTTTTAAAAACAGAAACATGAAACATGACATTTGAAGCCCAACGTTTATTGCAAGATGCATCTATAAATGCCCATTTGAGTCTAGGCCAGCAATTGCCCGGTTCCTTTCCTATAGATACCATATACTGTGTTGATAGATGCTGGCACTTTTCCACTAGGTGTGCCACAAACAGGCAAATGAAACAATGCAATTAAATTGCATCAAAGGGCAAAGGTGAGTGAAATCTGGATTCAACATCTTCACTAACTGTGCATTAGGTACACATTCTGATGTTCTGAAAGAACGTGGATTGTGCCATCTAGTGGAGGCTGGGCTCCTTTTTTTCCTTGGCAGTTGTGCCAGTTATGTTGTAGAAATGATGTGAAGAAGCTTGTCACTACCGCTTGTCAAAGTTAGGCCCCAGATCCATAGGAGCAAAGGACTTATACTGCGTGGGGAGGGGAGGAGCTGTTTCTCCTAAAAAGAGGCCCAATGTATATAGCTTGAGCATTTGAAAAGACTTGCACATTTCTGTTGTTTTATGTTAAGTTCTAAACTCCAGAAACTACAATCTGTGCGCAGTAAAAACATCTTACATGGTGATGTGTGTTACTTCATTTACTTCAAAATGTGGCTGGGGTTCGGAATCCCCTGCTCATTCTGCTGGAATTTTGTCTCAAAGTCCTGCCCTGATACCATCACTGGCAGTGGCTGCAAAGTTAAGGGCCATGGCAAGGGAGGCGGGGGGTGGAACTGTAGCCAACCTAAAAAGGATCCTGCATACTGTAGAGGGACTGGCAGACTGTCAGTGCTAGATCAGGAAGAGCAGAGTTCAAATTCCAGCTCAGATATCAAGCTTAGAATGTGGCATTGGGAAAGTCACTGTCTAAGCCTAGCCTATTTTAGCACGCTGTCGTGAGTGTAAATTGGAGTAACCTAATATGGCGATAGTGGGCCTTCACTATGCCAGATTTTGTTGGACTACAATTCCCATCATCCCTGACCATTGGCTATGCCAACTGGGACTCATGGGAGATGGGAGACTACAACTCCCATCATCCCTGACTATTGGCTATGCCAACTGGGACTCATGGGAGATGGAGTCCACCAATGTCTGGAGGGTTGCAACACCTTGAGCTTCTTGGGGTAAGGGTAGGATGCAATGTGATGCCAGACAGACAGAGGCCTGCAAATGGCAGCAAGCCCCTTCCTCAGTGCAAGATGCAGAGGCCTCCAAAACAAAGAACTTTTTTCTGATAAGGAAAGAGGCAAGAAAATTCACCAGGAAGTGTGGGACAACACTTGCTTTGTTACAGAAACATCTAACCTCCCAGCAAACAAATCAGGATTAATACTCACTAAATAGTCAGCGCCATCTAATCTCTCTACAAATTAACCAGGATAAATGCTAAAACAAAACCAGTCATTTGGAAATGCCATGTGTTGAACAGAAGTGGAAAACTGAGCAGAAAATTCACATGGGGGGAAGGGACTGTTGCTCCTAAAAAAAGGCCCAGTGTATAGCTTGAACATTTGAAAAGACTTGCACATTTCTGTTATTTTATGTTAGGTTCTAAACTCCAGAAAGTACAATGCAATACAATATAATACATGCACAGTAAAAACATCACCACAGCAATCTCTGTTTTTCCATGCAACTGCAGTCCATCAGGTCAGATAATAGCAAATTGTTTTGTACAGTCAAGGTCTCTCCAAAGCGTGAGATAACAGCATTTGTTTGAAATGTGGCCAGACCTGACCTGTTGCAGAGTGGGGGTGGGGTGGGGGGAGGGAGGCAGGAAGCCCAACCATTTTCAAAGCACATGGCTACTTTTTCTTTTTACCTTTCATGAGCAACTAAACAAGCCCCCATTTCTTGTGTTTCAAAGGGCCATCAGAGTTTCCACATAAAAACCAAAGGGCTCTTTCTGAGCAAAGGTAACTTAGTTCCCAACTCCTTTATCACTCAGACTTAGTTAACAATTGTTTTTAAGAAATAATAATCTAAAACATGCTAAAATACATCAAATTCAAGAGCTGGGCCAAAAGTTTCTTTAAAAAAATGATCAAAATGTCGAGTTTCATCACTCAAATACTGAAAGCAATATGTTTCATTCTACATTCAAATTTGTACTTATGAATATATATCCCTCCAGTCTTGAAATTCTAGCAGTATTTTAGTTTCATTGGCACCTCTTGATTGTTTTGGCAGACATCATATATGCAACATGCACAGCAAGCACAGAACGTTGTTGTTGCTGGTATCCATCTGTCTCAAGAGACAATGGGATGCGTCTCCAGGGGTGAAATTAAACTGTTGCGTTAGCGGCACTGATGGGGTGCAAGCCTGGTGGTGTGTTTGGAGTTCCTGGGCTGCCCAGATGACAAGACCTCCCTCTTGGCCTCACTGATGTGCTCCAAAGGAAAGCAGAGCAATACTTTTGGCACCAGCTTGGCTGGAAGGAGGCATACAAGGTGCCATCCAACCGTCTTAGGGACTCCAAATTTGTGTAGTGTTTACAACAGAGCTTCCCAGTGCTTTTTTTCTGGGGGAACGCATGGGTACACATACCCCTAAACATTTTGTGAATCTAAGTTTGGCCTCATTTCAATATGAGTAGGAAAATGAGAGTACCCCTAAACATATTTTTAGAAAAAAGCACTGGTTGTGACACCTTAGTGTGTCAGCAGCAGTGTGTAGGTGTCTTGTGCAAACGCTGCCCACTCTCCTCCCAGGGCTGGATAGCGGTGAGTTTAACCTCTGATTTGCTAGTAAAACTGAATTACTGTGTCGCAAAATGATGCAAAACTGAATTGCTGTGTTGTGAAATGATACATGCCTCTTTTAAGAACGAGGCATGAGTTCTCTTTTTTAAAACCCCTCCTCCTTCCCTAGCCCTTTTTCCTTTCATGTCATGTCTTTTAAGATTATAAGCCTACATACAAGCAGAGACTGTCTTTTTATAGATTTGTAAGATGGTCTGAGAGCTTTCAGATGTGGAACAAAGCAAACATGCTTTAAATTAAGATAGTTAACAACAACAATATCTTGGACACAACCTTTTAAAAATCTCAGATGTTGCAGTTGATAAGTCTTAAAGCTCAGTTTAGTGAAAAATGTTTAAAGTAATAAAATGGAAAATTTGAATCTTTGCCATTTTATAGGAGTGATGCCTTGTAGTCAAACGTATTTGTTCACAGCAGCAAATCGTAGCATGAATTGTGCAGAAAACTGCAGGATGAATTCATCAACTATCAGCACTGTGCAACAATGCCCAGGAATAAGTGGTTCTTGCAAGGCAGTGCTGAACAAATCCAAATGAACTAAATGGAGACCAGCAGTGTTTAACACAGTAACCGTTGCATCCTTCTGTCATTGTAAAGATGGGGCAATGCATGTCCCATCTGTGCTCTTGGCTCACGTGGTGTTACTGGACTGTGTCAATGTTCTTTAGACTGGAAGGAGGATATGGGATGATAGAACTGGCCTGTTCATTTTCTGCTCACAATTTTGGACTATGCAAGGGAATGTCACATTTAAGTACTAAGCTACATTTTAATCAAAGTCATAGATTAGGGAGGGAAACCATCTAGAGAAAGCTTGCTGACTCCAGTTACAGCGGTCTCAAAGATTATATTTATATGCATGCTGCTGATGCCCTGTAGCCATATAATAATACTAACACTAATCCTCAGCGTGGGAAAGAAAACAAGCAGGAGACAGATTAACATCAACAACAAAAAGTAATTAGACCAGTTAAAATGGGCTAATACTAGAATGAAGGAAGACTAAGGAACAGTCCAACATCTATCACTGACCAGTGGCATAAATAAGTGTAAGTACTTGGCCTGAAAGGGTAAATATAGTGGAGATAAACAGTACACTAGTCCAAGCTGCATAAGGCAGTGAACTGCAAATGGCCTGCTACTGCACTGAGGTTTGTAAGCAATGACTGGATTCGCTTTTGAGTTAAACCCTTTCCTGGAGTAAGATTTACAGTATTTAAATGTCTCCGATTTACACCAGTGGGTTATGTACGCCTGGCAGTCAGCCCCTTCACTGACATCTGAAAGCTGCAGTTCATTTGGTGTCGTGTCTGCAAAAGTTCAGGTTTCTCTATCGCTTCCTCACTGTCTTTTAGTTTTTGCTATCTTGAGTAAAGCAATGCCTGAAATAAGCAGCTGTGCTGACGAACGGCAATAGTGGCGTCATTGTCTCAAAAGATAATGCCAGGCTGCTTAATGCATTTTGATGCACAGCACAATTAACCTTGTCCTGCGTGCCAGAATTTCCACTAGAAACAATGACCTACTTGCTACAAGGTGTCAATGAAAATAGCAATTATATTTAACCAGGGTACAAAGGCAAGATATTGGATGTTGCAGAGCTCTGCTGTTCCCAATTTCTCTTCCTTTGGGGGGACACTAAAAGCAGATCTACAGAGCCGGCAGCCTTTCTTGCAACTGTTCCATCTCAGATTACAGAATGGGAGGTGTCAGATTTCAACCCTTCTCAGAAAAACCCTTCCTGCAAATGGGAGTTACGCACATGAGGGTTACGTATTCTAGCTAGCTGGTCTTTTCTGTGATGTACCAAGGCTTGTATCCAATGCAACGCTAAGCAATTATCCCATCAGTGAAATGATTTCTGCTTGTGCCTTGGGATTTTGCCCCGCTACCCTTGTCCTGCCCCACTCCATAGCTGTCAAGTGTCCCTTATTTGAAGGGTCAGTCCCTTATTCCAGCGCCATGTCCCGCTGCTGTCCCTTATTGATGGATGTCCCTTAAATGTCCCTTAAATGATGTCCCTTAAATTTCAAAGGAAGCAGCTCCTCTCCCTCCCTCCCTCCCTGCCGGCCAGGGAGGAGGGAGGCTCCAACTGTGTTGCTTGGCTGTGTTGCTCACCCAATAAGAAGTCTAAGAACGAGTGGAGGGTGGAGCTTGCATGCCTTGTGTGTGGCTAGTTAATGCAAGCTGAGGGGTTTTTGGAATGCTGGACGCCATTTTGTTGCACGTGCTGCTGCAAACTTTGCAGTGCAAAGCCAGGCCGGGAAGCCATCATAAGTTGAGGCTGCATAGGCCTTGTGGTGCATGTGATTCAGATTCTATTCAGTTGAACCTCTGGTTACAAAGTTGGTTGGACAGTGTTCTCGAAGCTACCAGCATGAGTTTGACCAGACTGCAGGAGGACAGGAAGACTGGAGTGCCTGGAACAGGTGAGGCTGCAGGTCCCTTATTTTGGCTGCTGGTCCCTTATTTTCAAGGCTGCTGGTCCCTTATTTTCAAATCTGTAAGTTGACAGCTATGCCCCACTCCCTGCACATGCAAATATGATATCGAATCATAGAACTGTAGAGCTGGAAAGGATCTCAAGGGTCATCTTGTCCAACCCCCTGCAATGCAGGAATCTAAACTAAAGCATCCATAACAGATGGGTATGTCAAAGAAACTCCTAGTCTTCTCTCTTGCCAAGGTACTGGCAGTCATATGACTGGGAGTCATATTCAGTACTGGCATTCCACCAGCTTTTAAAGATACACCTCCTTACATAAGCAGTCTCCTGATTGAACCTCCTATTTTACTTGTCTTAATCGCTGGCTTGACAGTTTTAATTGCTGTGCTGTGTTAATAGGTTTGTTTTGTTGCTCCATTTTAATTGTGAACTGCTCAGAAGCCACCTTGCCAATTAAGCAGTATATACTTTTAATGATATTAATAAACATTGAAACATATGTACTATCCATTCACTCAGATACACTGCACACGTCTGCTGAGATGGTGTGCTCTTTCTCAAAGGGCATTTTCTTGTGTTGTGAGCACCAGGTGGTCAAACTTTATTTGTGGCTAGCTGTCTTTTAAATCATATTTTTAAATAACCGATGTAAAGACCTATCAATAAGCCCAGACAGGAAACGTGTGATGACAGACAGTAGGGTGGATCATCAGGCAATGAAACGCTGGCAGAACTATATTGTCAGATACATTAAAACTATCAACAACAGCTACTAGCTATGTTCTGCCTTCATGGGGTTTTGTCAATGGGTTCTTTATCTGGGATGTATGAAGTAAATGCAAAACACAAGCAGTGAAGTCTGAAACTTATTGAGCAGCAGGCTTCTTATACACAAGGATACAGAATCACTCTATTGCACAAGCATAGAAACAAGATAGGATAGACTAACATACCAGGCCCTCCTTTACACAAGGATATCAAGCAAGCAACAATCTCTCCTTTACACAAGGATAAACACAAGAATAGAATGCACTAACATACCAGGCGAATGGCAGAATCCCTCCTTTCAGCTGCTGGAAGCACCAAGGATGTAGCAGCAGAGTAGACCCTAATCTGGCCAGACTATACAGCACATTCATCAGTTTAGGCCTGCATCAATACTGCTACCTTTCACCTGGCTTGATTGTTACTACCTTCACCTTCCTTGGGGGGTCTCATGAGCTAGGCCAGCAGGCAAGCAAAGTAATTTTGTACCAGAAGCCCTCGTATGAGCGCAATCAAGTCAGCAGAACTCAGCATTAGAATCACTGCTGCTGAGCTCATGGTGGCATGAAGGGTTCATTGTGCAAGGCCACCTACACCTCCTTGGTAACCATCCATCTTCTGCATTTCCATTACTCGTAATCAGAGGAAGTATGCTTCTGAATATTAGTTGCTGGAAATCACATGTGGAGAGAATGCTGTTGGATCCTGTTTGTGGGCTTCCTACACACAGGCATCTGGTTAGTCACTGTGAGAACAGGATGCTGGACTAGATGGGCCATTGGCCTCATCCAGCAGGCTCTTTATTATATTTAGATATTCTCATGGTTGTTTTTTGTTTTGTTTTTGTTTGTTTGTTTGTTTGTTTTGCTTTTAACAGGAGAGCTTTTCACAGCAAATCACCCCATTCATTGATCTTGTCCGGTGCTGCTTACTCAAACCAACAACAGCTCTTCAAGGGCAAAGGTCTCTGTGGATCCTGCTACCAAGATCCTTTATTATCTGGAAAAGCTGGGCAGTGAATCTGGTGATTTCTAAATTCAGAGCACAGGCACTGCCAATACAATTGGAACATGCAACAAAATCCCTTTTGCAGTAAAACCTCACCTTCTATCAGCCATGCTCCTGTTTAGGGTTTTAGTCAGCCATGTCCCATTCCAGGAGGATAGGCCATTCCACTTAATTTCATCCCGTCCCACAGCACTAGTTTCTCCTTCTTCCAGTCATTAGAATTCTGCGGAATGCTCAGTCCTCATTGGGCTGTTTGGAACGTTGTGAGTTTCTGCATCTTTAAGGTCCTATTTTCTACTTGCCATTTTGCAAATCTCAAGGATCCCCCAAGCATGCTGATATCCTCCTCATTTCTCAGTTGTTTTGTTTTGACTCCAGTTCTGTCAGCACTCACCACCTGAGTTTGCTATTAGATGGACTGCTAGCTACCTCTTGACAACAACTCTTGGTAGGGCTTGTAAAATGGGAACCATTTTAAGAACATTTTAACCAGCCTTTCAAGGGGCATAACTTTGAGTGCCTCTTTATTTTCCCCTCATTGCTGGCTGCGCAGGAAAAGTCTAGACATTACTCTTCATGCAGAGAGGAGGAGGAGAATAACAAAGAGATAGAGGCAAATTCCCACTGAAATGAGTGAGATGTGATTTCAAATGCAGGTGTGTATCATTCAAGGTGCACAGTTTGGATAATGGATTTTTGCCTGTATAATCCCCGCAGAAGCAAATTCAGTTTTGTTGCCACTGATCTTATCCAAGTGAAGAAAATAGGCTGAGGAATACTCTAACCTGCCTTCTGGAATATTTATAGCTTCCCATTCTTGCATTAATTCTGTATTCTACAGTGAAACAAGTTGTGTTTCTTTCTCCCAGAGGGAGAAACAGGTAGCATTAAAATTAGGTTCTTTCTGCCTCCTTAATGAGGCATCCTCATTTGTTATGGATGTGCTGTACTCTGCCAACCAGAGAGGTTTTGACTTCAGCTACCATTTTCCTATACAAAAGGCCTCAAAGTCTGATTGGGGAAAATATCAGAGATCTTTTAAAAAGTGGGTGGGCTTGTGAAAAGGCCCTTGGTTTTGTTAGGCACCTGTGTTTCAGCTCCAAATGCAATTAAATCATTACATTGTACCTTTAAATTCCCTGACATGGAATGGGCATGAGCACAAAAAATGCATTCTCAAGAATCTCCGTTTTAATAATAATAACAATATTAATAATAATAAACCTAACTGAGTATTTTATCCGATTAATCCTACTCAGAGTGGGTCCATTGAAACAAATGGACCTAAGTTAGTCATGTTCATTAGCATCAATGGGTCTGCCCCAATTATGATTTCCCTCATGGCTATAAATATATGTGTGAACATGAGCAGGCTGGATGATGCTTGCCAAAAAATAAAAATAATAATAATAATAATAATAATAATAATAATAATAATAATAATAATAAATTTATACCCCGCACATCTGGCTGGGTTTCCCAGGCACTCTGGGCGGCTCCCAACAGAATATTAACACATTGAAAAATCAAACATTAAAAACTTCCCTAAACAGGGCTGCCTTCAGATGTCTTCTAAAAGTCAGATACAGTAGTTGTTTACAGTGGTACCTCAGGTTAAGTACTTAATTCGTTCCAGAGGTCCGTACTTAACCTGAAACTGTTCTTAACCTGAAGCACCACTTTAGCTAATGGGGCCTCCTGCTGCTGCCGCGCCGCCGGAGCACGATTTCTGTTCTCATCCTGAAGCAATGTTCTTAACCTGAGGTAATATTTCTGGGTTAGCTGAGTCTGTAACCTGAAGCGTATGTAACCTGAAGCGTATGTAACCCAAGGTACCACTGTATTTCCTTGACATCTGGTGGGAGGGTGTTCCACAGGGTGTGTTATGTACTGAAGTTCTCACCCTGGGCCAGCAGGGGGATACTGTAGATAGTTTTCACTCAGGTCCATGTCAGTTATTTTAGGCGGGAAACCCTGGGTTGTTGTTGCTACAATGTTGACAGCTGGCTGCCTATAAAAGCAGGCCAGCTAAGCTGTTTGCTGTTCAGTTTCTGTTCCAGCTTACAAAATAAAGAGCTGCTTGGAGAAATCGCTGTGTCGTCTGCCATGTCTACCCACTATTCAACAGGGTGGGTGTTCCACAGGGTGGGCACCACTACCGAGAAGACCCTCTGTCTGGTTTCCTGTAACCTTACTTTTCACAGTGAAGAAGGCCCTCGGAGCTGGCCCTCAGTGTCCAAGTTGAGTGATGGGGGTGGAGACGCTCCTTCGGGTATACTGGGCCAAGGCAGTTTAGGGCTTTAAAGATCAGCACCAACACTTTGAATTGTGCTCAGAAACGTACTGGGATCCAATGTAGGTCTTTCAGGACCAGTGTTATATGGTCTTGGCAGCCACTCCCAACCACCAGTCTAGCTG